>NW_024962263.1:60802633-60940876 GCF_019238085.1 Lagopus leucura | reverse complement strand
AAAAAAAAAAAAGGAGAGCAAGAGGAAGTTTATACTCTGAAAGATTTCTGGGCAGATTCTCCTTATTCAACGACTGCAAAATCTGAACAGCAATTTGATACAATAGATTGTAAGTTAATGCTAAAAAAAATTCTAAACCTCTTGACACAATATAAATAGGTTATTATAAGCTCCAAATAATGATTTGCATCAGTCAATTAGTGGATGACAATGGACTTCGTAGTAAATAGAATGATAGGTTACTTCTTTACTTGCAGCCAGCAAGCATAAGACCAAAGCACAAATTTAGGTTGTGCCAATGGGTGTTGCATGTTTCAGAGAATTTTCTCTGTATCTCATGGCTGAGAAGCACACACAATATAGTAAATGTAAAATGAAATCTCAAATCCTAAAAAAAATATATCTCAATGTAGTCCTCTGGCCAATTTCATTCTTTCAGATAACATTTGAACAATCAAATGTGTGAACTATGTAAAACAAGCAGTCTTTTATTTAAATCTTGCTTAGTTGTGTCTTCTATAATAATTCTACTACAAATATAGATTATCATATTTCCTAAAGAGTACAGAATGACATTCATGCATTCTGCTGTTTTAGGGAAATGGAAACAGTCTGACATAAGCTATGTCATCGTTGCTTTCAAATTTATTTCAAAAATTTTTCAAGCTACTTTCAGAGTTTATAGAAACACTGGACAAGGGCAAAGAAATTTATTTTCCTAAGAGTCTCTTCTAGTTTTGATTTTAATTTATGATTACTCTAATTTGGCTGTTGCACTTCCACCAGTGTCTACACAATTAACTAAAAGTTCTGAAAGAAATAGTATAGTCCCTTTTCCTTTCCAATTTACCATGATATTTAATTGATAAGTTACTGAAAGAAGAAAAAAAAATGGTACCAGTTTCCAGTTTCCCAGTGCCATTTCTTTTACACACACACACACACACACAAAAAAAAAAAAAAAAAACCAAAAAAAAAAAAAAAAAACCAAAAAAAACAAAAACAAACAAACAAAAAAAAACCAGTACAAATAAGATGGCAACATTTGCTTAATTTTAGATTCAAATTTACCTGTATAAAGTTATGCTGCATCTCTAAGTATAGAAAAAAACATTTTCTGGAAGTCATCCAAATTACTGCTTCCTAAGAAACCTCCAATCAATTTCTCTGCAGTCTAAAACTGACCTCAGTGTTGGTGTTGCTGAAGAGTAGACAAAACAGACGTCAGCTTTATGATGCCCATTCTTTTTAAAATCAGACTCATGTTTTCTATTCACTGAAAAGCCCGTTTGTGGAGGCATGGCATAAATGATATCCAAAGAAAAATTATGCTTCAAACTCATTGGAAATCAATTCCATATCATGATTAAAAAAGTTACATCACTACTATGTAAAAACTCATATCCATTGTGTGTAGCTTATTTAGTGAAATCTGTTTGAAAACCCCCAGAATTTAACTTTGTTTAAAAACTTCCTTCCAGAGAGTGCTAAAATGTTCAGAAAGCTACTGTAGTGGGCGAGCTTTTAGAAGAATAGCTGACTACAATAATGGCCTGCTAAGGTTGAAGACTGATTGCTTTTGCAGTCTCTCCTTCAGCTTATTTTGCCTTTTATGTAAACGTGACAGAAAATTTTTCCAGTTCCTTATAAATAGTTCTATAATAAAAATCCTTGTTCTCCCAAAATATAACCTTTATGGAGGCTTTCTTCAAAAAGTTTACACATAGTTTTTTTACATTAACCTTGTGCTGACACTACCTTTTCATTTAGTGATGCCAAGACTGAACAATGGCTGTATTGATGTAAGCTGTGTTACTCACAAGAGTGTAGAAGTTCTCTCCATTGCTTCAAACTGTTGAGGTACTTTATGCCTAGGAAAGGTGAACAGAAAATGCTGTCAAATCTGAATGATATATACCTTTCTTCTAGTGTGAGTGATTTAACAGATCCTTATCATCAAAAAGAACAGAAATGCTTTTTTAATCTATGGAATGTGTTAAATCAAATAGATCTAAAGTAACTAAGCTTTACAACAAACTGTAGCTGCCCTGTAGATCAGTGTGTCTTCAGGAAAAGTCCAGAGCATTAAAATAAGCAGTAGTTCCCATATGGTTTAAGGTAATAAGATAAAAAGGATGCAAATAAAAGCAACTGTACATGTGTTATTTAGGATATAACTGATGTTCCCCAACAGCAATAAAGAGATAGTGTAGCCAGGCGACACTGTGCCATTTAACCTCTACTTGCACTTTACAAATAAGCATGAACATAAACTGTTATACATTTTAACAGCAAAAAAACTGATGACTATCCCCAGAGTTTCAGAAATCCAATCTAATCAAGACTTTTAAACTTATAAAAGGATAAAGCTAGCTGGTTTCTGCCAGCAAACTTCCCATCAGCTGCTCTTTTTCAACATGAAACTTAGCCGTATGTCTCTTATGTTTGGTGTATCAGGGACAATAAAGATACACCAGTATGAATTGTTTTGACATCTGTTTGTTTGCTTGTTTGTTCATTAAAGGGATTTTTTGTTATAAAACATTTTTAAATTTGTATTTAAGCACTTTGTTATATTCCTATATAAAATAACCAAAAGCATTACATTTCAGCTTATTTAACATTTGATCTAGTACTCTTCTCAGAGTATGCTTTTATTATTTCTAAACCAAAGTATTGGTATTTTCTGAAATTGAAATAAAGTTTGATTATAGTGTTTGTATCATTGATTATGCATAAATCCAAGACCTAAGTGATACAACTGTTCAGAAAACAAATTTGACTTTCTCACCTTATAGTTTCTGCTTCAACACTTCACTACTTTCATTGTTTCATCTGGCACAGAGCCAAAACAAGTGAGGTATATAATGATGAAAGTGAAGTGAAAATAGTTTTGTCTGTTTGAACAAAAAAAAAAAAAAACAAAAAAAACCCTCAGCTTCCTCTTAATTTTTTAGTGACAGTTTTGGAATATCTTTGTATTGATTTCTTTTGAACCTTTTTAGTTCACACATAAAATATTTGCCAAAAGTACATTTCAAATGTACCTTTATGTTGGTACAACCACTGAAATATCAATGTAAATTTAGAAATAGCAAGAAATATAAAGTTTAAAAGTAATCATCAGAATTTCTCTCTACTTTTCCAGTGAAACTGGTAATTACAGATTAACTGTGTAAAATGTTTTAGATTTATTACTTGCCATTAGTTGGATCTACTTCTAAAAGATTATACAAGTTAAAAGCATACAGAATTGGTTATAACTATTTTACAAATCACCTATACTGGAAGTGAGAGCCAAATTACAAATTAATATTCAGATTAATATTTCCAAAAGCATCATTTGTAAAGAAGATTCATAGCTATTATGCTGAAGATATTTTATAACAAAAAGGAAGCAGCTTGAGAATAATAATTTTCATACCACCCATTTATAAACTAGACTCCTGATTTAAATGTTTGATCTTATTATTTTCTAAAATAAACTGTTTTATAAACTACTAATTTGCTAATTGTTATGTAAGACTCAGTGCTTTATTTCTGCAAGTTTTTCATTAAAGGATGGTGATATCAAGAAGACTAATAAATTCTGTGCCTCATAAATTCTGTGCTCAAGACATTACATAGGATGTACTAAAGAATTCTTTAACATGCTCTCTTATATCCCAGACGAAAAATTATTACAGTAATGTCAATATGAAATAGAACTGACATTTGTAAATTCTTTTTTTAGTTGTGAAAGGTAAAAAAAATAAAACTAATAATTGTATTAGTATTATCAGTTGATAGTATACTGTTGCTGTATACTTTCAGAATGCCTTATTGTTCCTCTGAATGTGTCTTGGCAGATACTGCTTCGTCTCATTAATTATTGTCCTAATGTTTGCTTGCTATTGTTTTTCTCCATAATTTCGCCTAGTTTCCATTTCTTATATATTAACTTGTTATGTTTCAAATAACTTGTAAACTTATGATTCAATCTATTTCATAGTTTACATTTCAAAAATAATATTTCCGTTTCATCCTCAGAGAAGTTTGTGTCCAGAGCATAGGCGCAAGAGGATCCCTTTCCCAAATATCTCATTCTGCATACTTCAGCATTAGCTGGAAGAGTGTGCACCACTGCCAGCATCTCAACATCGAACCCTGAATATATAAGTAGATATAATTCCCTAAACCAATGCTTGTGTATGAAGGAGAACAAATGGACAAAAATTCTCACAAATATCTCTTTCTGCCTCAACTTCAGAAGGAAGCTGGGGAAATTAATACAATCATTGTCAACATTCAAAGTAGCCAGAATATCTAACAGTCACATAAATGAACCAGAATATCTAACAGTCACATAAATGAAATGTACTTTTTATTCTCTGTTTCCTTACAGCCCAAAACTAAATTTAATTTCAATTCAGAATCTTCTGGAATTTTATCCAAATTATTATAGTAAGTATTTAACTATAATTCCATTTAATAGAACATTATGAAAAATAAGTTTTCATAAATGTTTATCTTCTTCATGACAGTAATCAATCAAGGGATTAGGGCTGGAACAAAGCATTGAACAATGAGGAAGAACAATATAAGTTTTACTGCAATAAAACTGTCTGCCCAAATCTCATTCCCTGGTCTTATTGACTTCATGAGTAAATGAGATAATTTCAGGAGGAATATAATAAATTATTAAAAGTAATATCCCTTAAAGATTCATGTTCGTTGGTAGGAAGAGATAATTAAAGTTTTAACTCCATACCCTGTCTTGTAGTAACTACAGTGGTGTTATTTATTTCAGAATTTAGCCTGTAAGCAGGTGAAGTTCAAAAGACCATTACTGAATGGTGACAACATCACTTTCTCAAACTGAGCTCTAAGATAGGCGTGTTCCTTCTTTGAATCTCTATGGTTCAAGTGAGTTTTTATGAAAGGGTTTCAATTTAAAATATGTAACGTACAATTAGTTATGGTCATGATTCACGTATTAATTTATAGAAATGCCAAAACCTAAGAGACTTAAAATTGTTTCTAATCAAGGACCACTATTGTTTCATCTTTTTTCATCAAAGCACAAAAATAGCTAACTCACTGTCCAATATTTGGGAAAGGGATCCTCTTGCACCTATGCTCTGGACACAAACTTCTCTGAGGATGAAACTGACAGTTTAAAATAGTGTTTTCCAAAGTATTTACACCTAAACATGTCAAAATACCCAATTTTGTGTTTACCTCCTACAGAATCACTCAAAACAACAGGTTGGCAAGACATCTCACAATATTTTGAACAACAATTTATTATTTTTTTAACAGCTCCTCTTCCTGTCTATTTATAAACTCCTAAAACCGCAGAAGTAAAATTTCATTGTTTTTTGTATTTTGAAAATAAGACGCCATAGAGGGAGAATGGCATTCATTCCAGTTTGAGCTTCATATCAAAAATTAAAAAACAGTACAACACACTCAATCATGGAGATGAGGGCTTGCATGAAAGTGTTATGCTGACTGTTATACTGTCAGTTTTAAGGTGGTCTGTTCTGGAGAGTATGTGACAACAAAACTTTCACCTCCATTCAGATCTATTTTAAAATAACTAACATGATCAGAGAATTACAGAATCATAGAATCCTTAGAGTTGGAAGGGACTTTTAAAGGTCTTCTAATCCAACCCCCCTGCAGTGAATGGGAGCACATTATTTTAGTCTGAATTCAACATCATGCTTAAAAAAATTAAAATAAAATAAAATAAAATAAAATAAAATAAAATAAAATAAAATAAAATAAAATAAAAGTTATCTAGCAGTACAGTCTGATCTATCAGCACTTGGAGGTTCGTATGAATTTCAGAACAATATACATTTCATTTTATTGCTGAGGTTTTAAGTGAAGTTTCATTGTTATGATACTGTAAGCATAGCAGTTAGCCCATCTTCAGTTAGCCTATTTCTGTCAGTGTTTGGCAGCTAACTTTTCCATAGGGCTGTATGTACTATGCACAATTCAAACCCCAGAGCTTTCCTAATCTTTCCTTTCCTGGAAAGTGAGCCCCTCTACTGATGGATAGAGGAACTGAAAATAGTGAGACTTACTCCTGAGTTGAAAGGTTCTCCCTATGGACGGGTAGTTCATGTAAGAAGAGGAATTAGGCTGACCATGATACTGTGGTTGTGAAAAGTTGGTTGGCAGCAGTCATTAAAAATGTACGAGCATTAGGGACAAATAAAAATGTGAAGTAACAATTCATCTGCCTTTTCCATATGTATGTTAGTCACTCAGGCAGAACCATAATTAATATATTTCTTAGCTCCTTTTTTCCTCCTGGCTTTTGCAGCAGTAGTATTCTCTTAGAATCTTTTCTTTGTGTATTTTACAAACATAGCACAGAGTGTTCTGAACTTATATAAGTCAGATAGAATTGGCCAAGCATGAATGGACTGTGATTTTGCGGAAGCTCGGTGTCATAGTCTTTACACACAGACATAGGCTAATGAAAACATATACTGTCTGAGACAGGAAAAGGCTGAAAGTGAGAAGAGGAGAGAACTTAACTAAGTTGTGAATTTTTTACATCTATTGAACTACTTCCCAACACATACTAAGCAAATGAACCAGCACACTGCAGTGGTTCATCTGCAGCTGTGTGTATCTGGCTTGTGTCTGCTGGGACTGCAGTTCCTGGCACAAGTATTGCTACTATAGCTGTTGCCATTACTGTAGCTATGAGGGTTTTCTGTATCTCTTCAGCAACTAGAGATGTTCCAGGAATGGAGACTGTTACATAAAACATATTAGAAGTGGATGTAAATGGAGAAGGACAAAGTACAAGGAGGAGGAAAAGAACGGAATTATTCTTTGTAAATTTGACAGTTTACGGTGTCGTATGTTAGATCCACACTCCCAACATTGTATGATATATGTTGGGCTTGGTAAAATTTCAGTTCTGCTCCTAAAATATACAGTAGGTCACAGTGACATCATGGCATGGTAGTTCCTGTTAATCATGCTCTGACTTTGGTGTCTGCAAAGCCCTGTGATGTTCTCCCTTTACTTTTTTCTCATTGTAACCATGAGTTTTAAAGACAGATTAATCTCATTCACAGAAGTGTACTTGCTACCATTTAGGTTATTTGGGAGAATGCTTTGTTCCACATAGCATTGGAACATATGCTATATGTTCTCCTGGAGAAGCTGGTTGGTCATGTCTTGGGCAGATGTTCCCTTCAGCGTTTAAAAAATTGGCTGGACAGCCTGTCCCAAAGAGTGGTGTTGAATGGAATCAAATTCAACTGGCAACCAGTCACAAGTTATGTTCCTCAGGAGTCATAATTAGGGCTTGTCCTGTTAAATATTTTTATTGATGATCTGGATGAGGGGATTGAGTGTATCCTCAGTAAGTTTGAAGAAGACACCAAGCTGAGAGGAAATGTTGATATGCCTCAGAGTAGGAAGGCTCTACAGAGGGATCTGGACAGGTTCAGTAGATGGATACTAGGAAAAATTTCTTCTCAGAATGAGTGGTGAGGTACTGGAACAGGCTGCCCAGGGAGATGGTGGTGTTACTATCCCTGGAGTTCAAGAAATATGGGGATGTGATATTTACAGACATTATTTAGTGGGCATGCTGGTGTTTGGTTGACAGTTGGACTAGATTATCTTAGATGTCTTTTTCAACTGTAATGATCATATGATTCTATGATTTAGATTATAAACTTCACACTATGCAGAGCTGTGGCCATTTTTCCCCTCTTTGCAGGACTGTTATACATGAATTCCTTATGCATGGAGGGATCATAGTGATCTGCCAAAAGATTCCAAAAAGTGATCCTTTGAAAATGAAAAATATGACTTTAAAAGGTGGGGATGAGCCAATATAATACTCATATTTTCCTTGGCAAAAATAAAAAGAGATGTATCATTACAGAAGCCATAGTTATACAGAATAAGAATAGCATGAAAAAGCAGTAGTCTTCCTTAGACAGCAAACTTGGCATCATTTTTATGTGAATAACTCAAAGGATACTTGACTTTTGACAGGATGGATATTGTTAATGTATTTTCAGCATTGTTAGTTTCAAAGTAGTAAAATGTTTACTGAAAAGTATTACATGTGTAGGTGCTTATTTGAGAACTGTATCAATACAGTTTTTCATATCTAAAAGACTGATGACACAGTAGTGCATGAGACAGAAAGTGAGTTCGTTTCATAAGCTTTAATGAAGGTGACTGCATGTGTCCTGATGAGTTCTGTAATGCAGTCCCCTGTGCAGTAGTAAAAAGGAATTTTCAAAGGGCCAAATTGTTTATCCCTAAGTCATGCTATTCCTTCCCTCTACTGAGGATCATTCTTTTTTTTCAGCAAAATATTTTAAGAGTAACTAATAAAGAACAGGTTCATACAAACAGATCAGTAACAGTAATGAATGTTGAAGTATGAAAGATTTATGTAAACAACGAAAAATGTTAATACAATCATGCATATAATTTCCTCTATTGTAGTCCAAACAGTTGAGTTTTTCAGAGTATATCGTTTATATGGCTACTTTTTTCATGCAGTAATGTAGACAGTTGAAACTTTGGAGGTAGCTATGGCCAAATATAACTCATTTAATGAAAAGAGAAAGAGTCAAAAATTCTTTAGACTACCAGCGTAACTTAGCAACATACTGCAATGAGAAATCGGTAATGACAACCAATTATGAATGAAATACTCATGTGCGTCAAGCTCTGAAAACTGGCTTTCCATCTCTGTCATCTGGCATTTTGAAAAATTAAGGGGAAAAAGTGAGCTACAAGTCAATATCCTTAACAAAGGATTCCTAGCACACTGTAGAAAATGAAAGCTTAGTGCTAGTGGGATCCAAGCACAAAGAAAAGAACATTCCTGTAAAGGATGACTTGGAGTGAGAGTAATGTAGCACCTTTACTGTCACAGACTATAATGACAATGTAAAAAGACTCACTAGACATCAGTAAATCTTTGTGAATATCCTCAGAAATTACTATTTTACAATAGCAGACCTGTCCTTACAGACGCCTTTCGTTGTTTTGCCTAAACTTCTGTGTAATAATCACAGAATCACAGAATCACAGAATTGTAGGGGTTGGAAGGGAACTCCAGAGATCATTGAGTCCAACCCCCCTGCCAAAGCAGGTTCCCTACACCAGGTGAAATCCATTTATGGTAATTTTGCTTAATTTTATGAATAACTTTACAATTCTTCGATTCTGTCTACATTCTTGGACAGAGTATCTGACACAATGGCCCTTTTCCTGTGTTATCACTTATTGAAACCTCTATGCAAGTGAAGTGCTAATAAATAAAAGAAGGAAAGTATCACCAATGTGTTTTCAATTACAGTTAAGACTTAAATATTTGACTTATTACTGACAGCAAAATTCAGAATGAATGAGAACAACTATAGCAGCTGTAAGAACAGGAAATTTATTCCTTATTATATGTAAATAAGTTGTGCTTTAGTTTTAACTTACAATCTTAATGACCAAGGAGGACAGTGCCTCCCAAAATGTCTTAATCTTGATCCTCCTCTTCAGAACATTCAGTCACTTACATCATGTCTCTCTCCTTTGCAATAACCCTGTAGCACCTGTAAACATACACCAAACAGCAGGATAGGATAAAGTAAAGGTCATTAGAGTAGGTGTTGCATTATAATTAAGCTGTTCTATTACTGGTCTACAGTGGCATAATGGAGGTTTTAACTTTCTGCTTTCATTATTACTTTTTCATTTGATCTGAGAGTTGTTGGAAACAGAAATTTTAATTTACAACACAAGTGTGTGACACTTTAGAATGATATGATTTATTTAACTACTTTATAGCTTCACTATGGCCTCCAGTTAACCTACAGCATACTGAGGCTCAGTACTCAATCTAGTCTATAGTGAATAGCTGCTAGAAAGAGTTACCCCACCTATTTTCTGGATGGAAGACAGTATCACAGTTGTTGTTTATTACAGATTTCAGCATTGGGAAGGAATATACAACAGCTGGATATCATTGGAGCTTCTGAATTCCACAGTGAAAATAAATTATTTTGTCTTCACAGTATAGAAATAGATTTGCCAAGATACTATTGTGATGCACATCCTTGAAATATGATGCATATTTTATATCACCCTATGCTACGGGCAGTCAGCCTGCAAGTTAAAATCAGAAAGAAAGCCAGAAATGTTGTACCACACCCTAAAGTCAAGACAACACCATCACAAACATGCCCCAGAAGACCTTAAGTTAATTTGTTCCTTTTCTTCCCACTTGAAAATTAAACCCATCTTTTCCATCAGACGGACCTCTAGAATTTGTATACAGAAGTCATTTCTATATGTGTTCCTCTGACTTAAGTAATTGTCCTCTGACTTAAGTAATTGTCCTTAATTAATTAAATTCTTCGCCTCAATATCTCAGCCATAAAATGGAAGTATTGCCGTCTCTCTGAATCACTCAACAGATAGTAAGATAACTTGCTATGGCATACATTAACTCTCAGTGTCAGATGAATATGTAACAGGGAATATTGCAAATTAAATACATATAGATAGAGGAAGTGTCAGAATCAGAGCTATACCTCAGATCTCAGCTCTTCAGACACAAGGCATGTAGAACATTTTTGATTAATGAGAAAAATAAAACCTAAATGACATTACTGGCATTTGAGCTGACTTTCTCAGTAGACATTATATCTCTCATCCTTTGGCTGTGCCATTTAATATGTTCATATGCACTGGCCATTTCCCAAGGGCTTGGAAACCAGCTGATATAATGTTCAGCTAAACCTTGGCTTTTGAGCAAACAGAAAGCCAATTTCTTCCAAAAGTAAAGAAAGTAATAAAAACATGAGATAAGCCAAACACCCAAAAATATGCCAGACAGCTGGAGAACTGTTTTGGCTATTAGCTCACAAACACCAAGGTGATATGTTAGTTTACAGGTTACTCAAATTTACCTTCTGTTGTATATATGGTACACCATGGGCCTCTGAAGCAGTATGTACAATAGTATTTTCATCTTTCCAAAACAAGCTTCTCCAGTGCAGTTGTTTTTTTTTTAATCCAGAGTCTGAGGCCCTCTTCCTCTCTTTTTCCACTGTACAAGACAACAAAAACTGGGTTCCAGACCAGAAAAATTTCAAGCAGCAAAAAAGATGGCAATGACAGAACCCAGACAATATCCATGTCCAACACATTATTTTTCTAGTCTAATGGGAAAAACTAATGGGAAGGTTCTTATCCAAAAGTATGAAGTTTGACCTACACTGGATCTCCCCCTTTAATTTTCTATCTGAAGTGTGGTGGGATATTCCATCATTTCCAAATCAAGACTCAGTTCTTAGATTGTTATCTAAGTTAAGATATTTTGAGTAGACACCAGGCTTTTCCTTTTGATTTGCACAATCTCTAATAAAATGAGTTTCAATCTGTCTGTGCTACTAGGAATTGATATAGTTACAAAGAAATGAAACAAGATTCCAAAACCACATGGGTAAATGATACCTGGAATTGGTAATATATTAAAGAGATTAACTTGAAACTAAAGACCCTTCTGTGATACTGTGAGCATTGCTACCAAATGCAAAGACATGGGGACATCATCCATAACATCAACAAACAATAAAATTGTTACTGCAATTACAGAAAGAAAACCAAAGCATTCATGTAGCCTTACTTGTCAATGAGTACATGATGCAATGCTCTTTAGAGTTATTAATTTTTTGAAAGCAAATGGACACTGTTCTTTAAATAAGTATAAATCAATATACATAAGTCTTTAGGACAAAATCTCAATTCTGATAATACAGGTGTAAATTCCAGATCTTAAGGTTGAATAAAGACACATAAGAAGATTAGCCAGCTTGGTCAAATCAATTTTCAACTCAGCAACACTCAGATATCCAGATGTTGTTTGTTTTTTTATTTTTTATTTCTGGATACTGCATTGCTTTTAACTAAATATTTTCTTGTGCTCTGTAGCCTTTGACAGACTTGCATTATCTCCTGTGTAAAAACCCTAGAGTACATTAGAAAAGCCAACTTCAATATTAAACTAAACTTAGCAATAACTCTTCTCTAAAATTCTTGAAGTTGTGCAGAATATGACCGTTTCATCTTCTGCTGCATAAGTAAATATATATATATATATATATATATATATATATATATATAATTTTGAATTGCTATCCTTTTCATTGCATTTACGGTCCTGTGGGACATTTAAAATGTGTTCTACTAAACAGCGTTATACTGCATGCCATCAATCACTGATTATGCTCCTATTCTCTGTATCTCCTTCCGAATTCATTTTCAAATCTTTTGTTATCAAAAATATACCAACAGAATCCAAGACTTCATTAATATTTTAGACAGAAGAATCCTTGTTCCAGTTGTCAAATTCTGCAGTCTGGAGTCAGTAGCCTCTTAAATTCTGTGTCTTACAAATTCTCTGCAGGACTGACCCATGGAAAGGAACAGATGCAAGTTGCTTTTTACAGCAGCAGAATACCTTTGAAGCAAATGTATCTGACACCTGTTGGTGACAAAACAGCTTGTACACTTTCTCAAAGTCCAGGCTTACTGCAAACCTTATATGTAAGGTCATTCCTTAGTATTTTTAAGTTTCTGCTCAGAAATAAACTTACAATCTGTTATGTGTTAAGATACCATATGTGACACATTGCCTTACTGGAGTCTCATTGTCCAGTTTGGGCTAGCTACAGTTCCCAAATGGAGCTATGAAAAAACATTGAGTTTGCAATACAGACCAGATCTTGCCTCACTCAATGGAGGGAGAGACATGAATTAGCCCAATGCCAAATATTTTACTGCTGTGTCTGCTAGCTGATTATTGTCTAATAAAGGGGTGGTTCCCACTGTGTGTGAAACTAGTGAAAATAGGCTGTTTGCCTTTCTTCTTGTCTTTAGGAACAAGAATCAAACATACAAATACTCTATGTTTTACCCAGTAACTAGACATGAACTGAGAGAATACTATGGCTACACAATCATAGAATCATTTAGTTTGGAAAATACTTTCAAGATCATGAAATCCAAATGTCAACCAAGTGCCACTACTAAAGCATGTCCTTTAGTGCCATGTCCACACATCTCTTAATACCCCCAGGGAGGGAGATTCCAGCAGCTCCATAGGAAGGCTATTATAATGCTTGTCCAGCCTCTCCATTTAAAAATTCTTCCTGCTATCTAATCTAAACCTCTCCTGTGTGACTTGAGACCTTTTCCTCAAGTCCTGTAACTTGTCACCTGAGAAAAGAGAGACCAACACCCTCCTTGTTGCAATCTCCTTTCAGGTCTCACCTCAACCTTCTCTGTACTAAACAACTCCAATTCCCTCAGCTGCTCCTCATAAAACTTGTTTCCTAGTTCTTTCATCAGTTCTGCTGGTATTCTCTGTGCATGCTCAGGCAACTTGATATCCTTCTTGAAATGAGGGACGTCAAACTGAACGTAGTACAGATGTGGTCTCATCAGTGCTGAATGCAGAGGTGCAGACACTTCCCCAGTCCTGCCTAGTTCCTTCCCGTCCAATATTTCTGATAAGATCATGTTGCCATCGGCCTTCTTGGCCATACTGCTGGCTCTTGTTTGTCTGACTGCTGATCAACACTTCAGGTCCTTTTGCACTCTTCTTCCAGCCTATACTGCTGTATTGGGTTGCTATGACCCAAGTACAGGAGCCTTTCTGAGCTACTACAGAGTACTGCAAGAGGGGGCAGTGGGATTCATATTCTCATCTTCTCTTGGGCAGCTGAACACAGAGCTTGCTCAAGCTTTCTTACTTTCTTGCTGAGAAGGGCTCTGTTTAAAGAATCCTCATGGCTTCAACTTGCAAGCAGTTGAAACACAGCCAGCACAGTTCTTCAAAAGTCATTATTTAAAAATAGTCTGTGGGAAAGCCCCAAACAAAACAAATATTTTTTTATTTGTAATATCTGTTGTTTGGAACAGAGATGATAGCAGCTGGTACAGAAAGTGCCTCAGAGGATCTGACTTGAAGATTACGTTCTTATTACACAGCTTTGAAATCTGCGTTACTTTGGGTTGGAAAATAAAAAGGTGAGGCAACAATGTTTACTTAGGACCAGATTCTACCATTCTAACTCACATTTATGAATATGTTCACATTTCCACTGGAGAATAGGTTTGCAGACTGCACAGGATGCATCACTCATAGCAGTGCTTTTGCCACAAGTTAGGCATGAGTTTCTCACTGCACTCCACTAGGTAGGTTGGCTTGTCCATCCAGGATCACACTAATTTTTTTGCAGGTCTTGAGAAGAATACTGCTGCTACCTAAGTACCAGGGCTGAGCAGTTTGCCTCTCCTTCTACTTCCAACTCCCATGTTGGCAAGGGCACAAAGGGTACAGAAAGTTCTTGGCATGAACTTATTCCCAGCCTCTCCCCACAGCCTGCTATTTTTTGGCTGCAGTACCACAGTTATAACTATCTATCCCATGCTCATTAGGCATGGCTAAACTGATGTTCTACATGCAAAAAGTGAAATGATCCTCAAAAATGGAAATTTAAGTTTTCTGTTTTTATTTAACACAGGGGGGAATGAAGGGATCTGAGAAGAAGTTCCTTAGATTTTCATCTAGGCTTTACTTATAAAATGCATCATAAAATCCTCAAAATTAATTTAGCAAGCTCTGGTGAGAGGCAGGCCAAGCATTTATTTGTTCCTTCTGCATGGACAAAAGCAGTGCTAATAAAGAAAATACACTTTTAAGAAAATTGAAGCAGATAGGATAATTGTCTTAATTGTAGAGGTAGTATTCAGAGCAATAATGAACTTAGAACAAATGACTATCCTTGACAACTCCATATCACTTAAAGGTAAACAAAATATTTTTTGCTCAGTAGAAACTGTGCCTGTAAAGAAGAGAATGAGTTGGACAAGAGAAAAAAATCTAAAAATAGAAAAAGATGCATAAAGTTCTGGTGATCTTCATCAGATAAAGAGTTCCCTGAAGAGTTCCCTAAATTTCTCAAGTACTAAAGCTGGCATGCTTTACTCAAATGATCTGAAAGCCTCTGAAACTAAAAGATGCAAAGTGACAGAAAACAAACTATGTCACTCCTCATCTTATATATACCTGGTTTGGTCTGCAGCACATGAGGAGCTGGCCTTAGATCTGCAGACTATTGTGGCTCAGAAGTGTTTTTTGGTTTTTTTTGCCCTGGAAAAGTCACATGAAAACTAATACTGAAGCCAGAAATCTCTCTGCTAACACAAAGAACTCAAAAGAAGAACTTGCATATGTGCACTAGACTGTGAGCTTATTAAAATGGAAAACAGCAGCTTCATTTTCAAAAATCACACATTTTTATGGCTCTATCTATGTATCCATACTTTGATAGATATCCTGTGTTTAAATGTTCATTTTCTCCACTAAGTTCATGTTAGGATTTGTTCCAAACACTTAAAAATAACTTCAGCTTTAGTGGGGTTGTCAGAGGAAATTATTTCACAGAATCATAGGGGTTGGAAGGTTGGAAGGAATCTCTGGAGATCATCCAGTCCTACTCCCCTGCTAAAGCAGGCTCCCACAGTAGGTTGCACAGGAACACATCCAGGTGGGTTTTAAACATCTCCAAAGAAGGAAACTCCACAACCTCTCTGGGCATCTTGTTCCAGTGCTCTGTCACCCTCAGAGTAAAGTTTTTCTCATGGTCCTATGAAACTTACTGTGTTCTCATTTGTATCCATTGCCCCTTGTCCTCTTGCTGGGCACCACTGAAAAGAGCCTGGCTCCATCCACTTGACTCTTGCCCTTTAGATATTTATAAGCTTTGATGACATTCCCCCTCAATCTTCTCCAGGCTGAGCAGTCCCAAGTCTCTCAACTTTTCCTTGTACAATACCTCATCATCTCTGTGGCCCTTTACACACACTCTCTTTGCTAATCTTTCCCTGTCTATCTTGAATTGAAGAGTTTAGAACTTGACACTGTACTCCAGATGTGGCCTCACAGGGCAGAGGGGAAGGATCACCTCCCTTGACCTTCTGGCCATGCTCTTTTTAATGCACCTCAGGACACCATTCGCCTTCTTGTCCACAAAGACATACTGAAGGCTCATGGTCATCTTGTTGTTCACCAGAACATCCAGGTCCTTCTCTGCTGACCTTTCCAGCAGGTCAGCCATGTACTGATGCATGCAGTAATTTCTCCCCATGTGTAGGAATCTGCACTTACGTTGAACCTCACAGGAAAAAAAAAAAACAGGGACAATTCAGAACATCTTGGAAGTTAGCTTTCAGGTAGAAGAGCAATTTCTTCCTCTCTCTCTTTTCCTTCCCTCCCTCCATTTCCTCACCAAAAAACAAACAAACAAACAAACAAAAAAAAAACTTAGGCAGTTTTCAGGAGAGTTGTGAAAATTATACAACCATTAAGAAAGAATCTAAAATAAAATTGTTCTATTTCTATAGAAATATTCCAAGCACATTTTCTTTGTGTAACCAATGGCTCCTTCATTATTTTGTCTGTTCTGACAGACCTTAAAATAAACAAACTCAAAAATAACCATATTGAGTCAAATTGCCAGTTCATTTTCTCCATCAACAGTGAGGACAGAGGATAAAACAGATTGTGAACAAGATGTATTCTTTTTATCAGTTTCCAAAAATCAAAGGACTAAAGATTTGCATGTTTGAAGACTGACATTTCACTCAGAGGATGGCAATGGACTGGAACAGGCTGCCCAGAGAGGTTGTGGATGCCTCATCCCTGGATACATTTATAGCCAGGCTGGATGTGGCTTTGGGCAGCCTGGTCTAGTGGTTAGCAACCCTGTCCACTGCAGGACATTTGAAACTAGATGATCTCTGAGGTCCTTTTCAACCCCGGCCATTCTATGATTCTATGATTTCATCTTCACTCAAGATTTAATGGCCACTGATGGACTCATAACTCAGGAATTTTCCTAATCCTTTCTGGGACAGATACTTGAATCCCACATAAATTTGTTCCACAATTTATGTTTAGTGTGATACACAGTTTAATTTGTTTGAAGCCTTTACATCATAATTTTGCTGGATTCTCTTTAATTCTTCTGGATGTGAATGAGAATGTAAGGAACATACCTTCTCGTGTCATTCAAGTTTTATAAGCATTGTGACTTTACGTTCTTCTTGTTTTTTTTCTTTCAAAACTGATGAAATTTTTCATACCTGTTCTAGATTGATGATTTCTGCAGAAACAGTACTGAAAGTACTAGAAGACAAGAATTGCACTTATTGTAATATCACACAAAATATTAAACGTCCCTGAAAGTCCTTCTTTTTCAACTATGAGTATTAATAAAAACAGTAATGAGTAATGGATATTAAAATATATTTTTGCAGTTCATTCTGTTACACTCTGCCTTGATTTCCATTTTTTTCATGGTTCTTGAAATCATATTTTTGTTTTTGTTTTAAGTAACTTCATAAACAGCACACTTTCTGGGTCATTCCAATGACAGTTTCTCCCAAAAAAGCATGTTTACCTGGCGAACCTTATTTACCTTTCCACCACTACCTACTATCCCAATAAAACAGGGAGTAAAAGCTAGGATTAAATCATTTTGGATGAGATTTCATACAGGTTAACTTATCTAGGAAAACAGTGAGAGTGAAAAGGATGCTAATGTAGTTTATTTAAGTCTGTTTCAGAGTAGAATTTTTTACTTGCAATATTAACAGGATCTTTTGATGTCCTTTTCTAATATTTTTCTTTTCATCTTTATTTACTGAAATATGTGTGATGTAGGGTGTTCTAGTGGTTCTTTGAGACTGATTTACAATCCAGTTTAAAGGTCTGGATGTTAATTTACAAATCATGATTCTCTGTACGGTTAGAAAAATTTTTCAAAGAGCTTTTCTCCATTTATCTACAGGCCTAAGGATCATACTTTGCTCTGATCAAAAGCTCCTTTATGTGAATCCCTGCAGGAAGGCTTTCACCTCTGGGATTCAAAAAGAACACATCACACATTAAAAAATGATGGTTCTCTTAATATTTTTGAGTCAGATGCTGGAAGTAGAGGACCTTGAATTTAAGATGTTTGTTCAAATCTGGTAGGATTACTTTGTTTTACATCAACGATGCTGCTTTATAGAAAAACACAATTCCAATGAGTGCATTTTCATAATTTCATAAGGTTATTCACCATATGTCTCATGTTGTAAGGAATTTTTACCATTCACAATACATTGACAAGCTGTTTCTCCAGGTGGCTGTTTATATTTCTCTAAGCCATTAAATCTTGCACGCCGTTGGAGGCAAAAACCTAGACTTTTGTTGCTCTGTTCTAGTTGTCATTAAGTGTTGTCTTTTTTTTCAAGACTTATTCCTATTTCAGAAATATGCTGTGTTCTGATAGAGGTTGCAACCTTTTCTTGTGCTATAATAGCTCTATGGTACTGATTTAAAAAAAAATAAAAAAAAAATTAACAAAAAAAATCTCCAGGAACCAAAATTTACTCAACCTTACAAGTCCATAGAGATTTGTGGCATTTTATAAATGGATAAAGCCAAACATGCAGATAATATCATCCTTACCAGTACTGTAAAACAAAGCAGAAGAACATACAGCTTGCAGTTGTTCCAAAGGCCATCAATTCCTTTTCAGATTTATTTTGCAAACTTTTCAAGTGCCATAAAGAGAGCAGGAACAAACACAGGTCTTTTGCTGGAAGACTGGCTGGAGGCTTCCTGTTATTCAGCTCTAATTTTCTCAGAAGCTATTGTCCAGAGGACCACAAAAATCTCTCGAAGAGGCTCTGTTCCTCTTAACTGCATCATATATTTTGGATAACCATTCAAGAATCTTTGCAACTGCAAAGTACTTTAGGCCTTCTGAGATCTTGATAGGATGCATTATGCATTGTTGTTAGATGAGTCTAGATTTTTCTAATGCCTAAATCTTTTAATAGGCACAAAGGCCGTTCAACAGTAGCCTATATATAAGAGAAACCAGATCCATACAAAGAAATAGATTACTCCTTTATTGCATATAAATAGCATGTATGTATGACTTCACTGATGGTTTTTGGTCAACTTTTTAGATAGAATTTATGCTCCTTTAAACTTACTAGTTGACTATAAAAGACTTAAGTATTACCATATGTGTGCACACAGTACTTATACCTTCTAACTTCACAAAGTATGCAGTTATGTCACTCACCTTTATTTTTGCTTGAGAAGTCACAGTCACTACTCAGCACAGTAGCTTATGACTGCTTTTCACCCATGCTTTCCAAAGATTTTTGTAAGGAATCCATCAGTGTGGTTTCAAGCAGTAATGTAGTGGTAAAAGATTGCTCCCAACTCATTGCATCATTTCATCCAACTGTATTCTATAGAGAAGATCTTGTGTTTAAAAACAAGATTTTCATATAAGTTCCTCACATATTTAAGACCAAGACAACAAAATGTGCTTGTTTCTGATTCTGATAATAATACTAAATGAAGATGAGTTGGCATATATATATTTATCGCTCATATTTAACCATCTAAAGGATTAGAGAGGTTTGTTTGGGCTACAGTCAAACAATGTGCTGCTTTAGATTACTAACTTCACTATTTCTGAAAATTGGTAGAGTTTTCAGAGCAAGAATATTTTTGTTACAGACCAGAGAAGCAGAATATACAAGAATTTTGTCATTTCCCAGGCAAAACTTCTTTGTTGTTTTTTGGTGTTGTCATTTGCTTTTTGGTGTGAGTTGTTTTTTTGTTTTTTTGTTTTTTTTTTTTTCCTAAATTAAGAACCTGAGCTCCATTGCTGCAAAGTGGTACATCTGAGAAATGTATACAGAAACAAAGAATGGCTTGGGTTGGAAGGGGCCTCAACTGTCTAGTTCCAAACCCCTGCCATGGGCAGCCTTGCTACACACTAAATCAGGTTGCCCAGGGCCCGTACAGAATAGAGAACAGAGAATAGAGAATAGAGAACCTGTTTCAGAACAGCAGCCCCAGTCTGGCACCCAAAATTCAGAGGGGCTATCATTCTTCACAATAATGAACTAAATATCAGTGGGAAAATCCCCAGTGGGTTTCTGTGTTTTATTTTTCTGGGAAAAAGTGAATAGAAACTTATGAACAAGGAAAAAATGCCTCAGATTTTGCTTTCCTCAGGTCACCAAATTGTAGGTATGTTTTTCTTCAAACTCAAGCTAAAGGTTTATTGTTTTGTTTTATTTTTTTCAGATGGAAGATGCAAGCAACACTTCCATTTCTTTTCATTTGATGCTTGTTTTGGATTATACATCCTTTGAAGTGTTCTTCAGAAGAAGATACTCACATAACATAGAGGTTTTTGTAACAATAATAGTGCTTTCAAAATACATGGAGATTCTGGTAGTCTAAATCTCTCTGAATAAACTGTGACATTTGTGTTGAACAGAAGAATCTGACACCTTTAACACAGTTGCTGATCTTTTTTCTTTACTGTGATTGGGTAAAATAAATTACTCTCATTCTCCCAAAGCCAGTTTTGGCTAGTATTTCACATTCTAGAAAAAAAATACCGAAAAATTTAAAGTTGAAATAACAAACACTTTGACAGGAACATAACTTGATAGACCTGGAGTTGGTAATATTGATTCTCAGATCTGTTATGAAGAAAAGGTGTTGACTGTGAGATAGGCAAGGGTATCGTGGGCTTCTGAACGGTCAAGTGATTTAAGCAGTTCTTCAGAAGAGATAGGATTAGTGTGGAGCATGGGTTATGATGGAGGTCTCAAATGTGCTCGGTCAATAAGCTTTGCCTTAAACTGCACTAGAAGTTCTGCACTATCCAAAGTAATTAGCAGGGGAGAAAGAAAACATTGCTTCTCTAAATCTGCAGCAGTGTTTAGGTTTTTTTTACTGTTTTAGGTCACCTGATTTTGTTTAAAAATTACAAAATCAAAATCTGCCTTAAAGAGGCTGCACTTACTCCCTTTCTGTTGCTGGTTGCAACATTCTTTGAAATAATATGGATGGGTGGTTTCCTACTAGGAACCTCTAAATCTGTTATCTGTTATAAATCCAGTTTTAAACAATCAGATACTCATAGCGAGGCTAACAATCTTTCTGCATGCTGAAGTGAATGTAGATATGCTGTGTCAGCTACAGATGCTACTTCACAATTAGGAAAAAGAAATGCAAACTAAAGGAATATTTCTAAGACTACTGTTGAGTATGGGAAGCCAAAAAGCCCCTAACAAGGGTATATATGTATTATTTGCTTTAAACTGGTGATGGTTGGAATCTAGCCTATACAAAAAGCCTAGTTCTGAAAACACATTGGCTTTACAACTGAGAAAGAAATGCAGACACTTGAAAAATGGAAGAAAATTATTAAAAAAAAAAAAGTCCCGTTCCTTATTAATCCATAAATGGATATTCTGCAAAGCATAGCCTGACCTCACCTCTTTTTTTATGAAGTAGATTGATGCTGTAACTGGTCTAAATCCATTTCTGGAAAGTGCAACAAGTGTTATACAGAAGTAGAAGAAATGTGATGGAGCCAGGGGAAGAAAATGTGAAAGACCAATGGAAAATCAGTGGGAAGTAAGACAAACTGAAAACTAGATCCTTTGGCTGACCACCAAGGGCTCCTTTGGGTTGCTGTTAGAAGACTGAGTACTATTCTGAGTTATTTTCCACTGATCCACTGCACTTGATATTGTATGAGATGCATATTTTCTTCCACTTCAACTTGCAATGAAAATTTACAGATGAAAATAACTGGTTACTGCTTTAGTAAAACCTAGAAAGATCATCACACTGTTTCAGTTGAAATCCTTTCCCTATTTCCTATTTCTTTGTATACAGGGAATTCTAATTTCATGTCAGATTACATAAACTATAATGCTACAAGTGATGACCTAGGAGCTTAAAGATTTTGTTAAGTAATATAAATACATTTTATAGTGCAGTATAACAGCTTTATAGGAGTCTGGCACATTGTGAATATGCACTGTAGTATTCAATTTTATACTCTTTTATGTCCTTCATGAGAGAGCTTAGTAATCACGGTGAATGTCAGAGTGACTTAAGTACTTTCAAACTCCTCTGTCAGAGAAAAGAACATAACTGTTAGGCTTCTCACTCTTTCAGCTTTCTTTTATCTCTCAATGCTCAACTACAAATAAAAGCATGATTCAGTTAGCCATTTTGTTTGTGCCTTATTTTAAGAATGTTTGCAAATAATATTTGCAATATTGCAAGCGTTTTGCAATGTGAAAAATTGCGTACTTGCTATAGAAATGTATCTGACCAAGGCATTTAGCTTGGCTACTGAACGGTTAGTCTGCGATAATTTTTCAGCTGTAGAGTAGCAATTAGTGATGTCACAAAGTCAATATCAAATTACAAGACATTGTAGCTGTCCTGTGTGAAAGTCAATTGATTAACTATTTCCATGTGTTTTGAGTTGGGTTTTCTCTCTATAATAACATACCAAAATGTTTAATAAAATCCCTGGTCAGATTTTAGCATCACAGTTTTGGTGGCTGTATTACTATATTTCACATATATTTGGGTTTTAGATTAACTGCTTGGGACTGCCTGGAGCAATGATTATTTTCCAGTAAGCCAATCTTCTGCTACTCAAATCCAATGTGCTATGTACTGGACACGGCTTTAAATGTTACAACTGACATTTATGTTTCAACAAATCATCATAGTCATTGTAATTAGATTACAACAGCTATATAAATGTATGGCTTGACTATAAACAATTTTTTCATTTTTTTCTCTCTTTTTTTTTTCCTCCTTTTAATTCATATATGAAGCTTCCAAACATATCATTTTTCTTCTCCTGAACTGACCTGCCAGTAAGCAGCTTGGCAGTTTACTGAGACCAAAAAAGCTGCATGCATCTTAGTAGTTCATGAGTCTTCTACCAGTAATAACACTTCCCTTTCTTACTAGCAAATTCTGACTTGATATTGAGACAGATGTCAAATTTTAGTATGTTTCCATGCTAAATTTTCACTATTTTTTCATCTTCTAGTAATCATTTTGAATGAAAGTATGGTCTTTCTTTACACATGTGAACATGAAAGTTATGTGAATTGTGCAAGTACTGTATTTACTTTTAGATAAACACTCTGTGCTGTAAGAAGAAATGAGAGCAGTGAAATTCATTATAAAGACTGTAATTAACCTGCAGAAGGAGCAGTTATAAACTGTGACAGCATGTAGTATGTAGCTACAACAACATATGAATATTGTTCAAAAGGAAATAAACATTTTTCAACAATACTTAATGAGTTTTTTCTCTGCTTTGGGCAGAGAAACTCTCTTGTAAACAATGAGATCTTGTAAGCAATTATGATGTCTAAAGCTTCATATTTTTAAAAATGCATGGTCTGATAACTTTTAAATTTGATTATTGGTGTTTCAATTTGATGTCTTGACTATAACTGTGTTCATAAACCACAATGATTTGAATAAATCTACCTTGGTTTGCTGAATTTACTGCTGCGTTCCTGTGTTGTTGAAAAAAGTTTGTGTGTTTGTTTTACATCTACGGTCAGATACTATCTTGAAGGGAATAACTGGGCAGCATCCCTAAACTTCAGTCTTAATTGCTTTCAACAATTGATTTCATAGGGAACTCGAAGTTTTGCTTTCATGAATAGACATACCTATACCAATATGCATATTTCCATATATGCAATTACTAGAATATGCTGTGGTTGTAGGTTATTTCTTCAAAACTCTGCAATAAATAGAAGTTTTTTATAATAATCCACAAATATCGAAAAGGGTTCTGCTAAAAGCCAAAGCCTGAAACAATCCAGCCCCAGGAGAATGCTGTGCATTTTTGTGGAATCAGGATAGCTTATACAACATGGGAGTTATTAGAATTTTTTCTTTCTTTCTCTTTTTCGCTCTCAATTCTTTTTCTTTTCATTTTGGTTAGTGAAACGAACAGCTCAAAAAGATTCTGAAATTCTTTTAGGCTGCAGAAGATGATTGGAAAATGTTATATCTGCTGCTGGAATTCATTCATAGAATATTTGTAATTCATTCAGAATTCTTACTTAACAAGTACTCTGAATTTGTTGATTACACTATTCTTTTCTTATGTTTATTTTCTTCTGCATTCTCATTCCATTGTTATTGATTTCCTTGATTTCAGTTAGAGTTTGTGTTGTTCCTACTGCCTACATAAGCATTTTATTCAATGTGCCTCTAAGTAATTTCTTCCTGCATAAAGCTCTGGTAGAAACAAGCTGAAAAACTATGAATTTTCCACTCTACAACCCCATGTCAGCTCAAGCATTTTATCTTCAAATTGCATCTTCTATCCATCCCCTAGGTAGACACACATTGCTCATGGATGCAGAATTATATATTTTTCTGTTTAATCTGGTGAGATTTTCGAATTATTTTTATGTCAGAGGTAGGTTCCTCAGCACTGAGCTAGCTGAAAGATTGCCTTGTTTGCTTCTGTCTTATTCAGTGACAGTCTGAGTCCTTCAAAAGAAACCACAATTTAGAAAGAAGAGAGCGCAATGCTCACCTCAATACCCGGCATTAATTCAGTGACTGGTTTTGATTTTAAGTAACTGCCTCCATGCACAATTGCAGAGGAATATTCATACCCAGACGGGAAAAGACTCAATGACACAAGGATAAACTCTCTTCAGAACAGTACTGTTTTGTTGGAGGTCTGAGGTTTTCTTGTGATCTTAAGACAGGGTGAATCACAAATGTAGAATCAGGCACAGAAAAAAACAGGTGATTTTAGTCATGCTGTTTTTGTTATTTATTCAACAGATTGATGGATCCTTGATGCCAAACATCTTAACAATTATGGGTTAGATCTGACTACATAAGGCAATACTGGTGGTTATAGTACTGGTGGTTAAATACCATATACTTCATATCACTCATTGTAAGCCCTCTCAATGAACTGGATTTCCATTCACACCTTAACAGATAAGAGAATCACTAGATCCCATGAAAGGACAAACTATTCCATACTATTTCAGATACAATACAAATTTCTCAAATGAAAATGTTTTAAAACATTACAGTTCCCTGTTCATTGCTGGCTGAGACCCAACAGCCAAACCAATCTAGTTGTCCCTCTGTTTACTGCAGAAAAGTTCATATAAATCCACTTAAGTACTTTTGATAGCCTCCTAACATCACTGGGAATAACTTACCTTTGATGTCTCATCAGGCATTGGCAGAATTTCAGCACCTTAGTGGATCTTGTTTGGGTTACTTTTTCCATTTTGCATTACATAGAAATAATATCAAGTGGAAAAGTAAGAAGTATATCCTGTTTGGTGGATCATTGTCTGACATCTTTGGCATGTGTATGACAGATCTTATATTTAAACTGGAGCTATTTTAGAACAAAGTTTTTCATTAAAGCTTCCAGTTTTTGGTATTCACACACTGAGTCTTACTCTCACATGTCAATTAAGAAACTTCTCTGTGAAATCTGGAAAATGGTGGTTGGTAGCATCTTTAAACCACAGAATTGTTTAAATTATCAAAAGACAGGTCCTTCTGTGGAGATCTTGAGAAACATCTTAGGGAACAGAAAGAACAGTAACAGATTGATGATGCCTGTTAGTAAGATTCTGACAAATTCCTTTCTCCCATGCAGCTCTAAAATACATAAATGTGGGGACTGTGGATAGAAAAAAAATGACAAAACAAAGATGTGCAATATCTACCGAGAATAAATGAACTCAGTTCCCTTCAATTTCAAATGATGAATGGTTTAAACTTCATGCGAGTCCACATACTAAATCATATTCTCACTCTCTCCCAGATGCTAGGCATTAGAGAACACCTTACCCTGAATTTCTTGTCATCACTTCAGAAAAGCAAAGAAAAACAAATATATAAGGGAAAGAGTAGGAAGACTTTTCCACTGATTTATCAGATGGGATTCTCCTCTGTTGCTGTTTATTTCTTTCTTTCCTCTCTTTCCTTGAATGCAGTCCTACTAATCTGGCTTTCTACTTTGCTTTTTCACTGTTTCTCTCAGACAAAATTTGAGTTTCCAAAAATGAAGAATGCCAAGATTGTAGGTGATAGTGCTACTGAGTCAGCCTCCACATGCACTGTTAGAAGATGTAAGACTGTGATAAGAGATATGAGTGAATGCAAGAAAGAAGTTTAAAGTTTATCAGACATTCAAGTCTGTGTAGTAGAAGCCTGCAAGTTTACCATGTTATCCCCAGCAGTATTTTTTTTCCCCAGTACTTTTTTTCAGGCAGTCAGTTCAGCTCAGTTTTACTATATTTTTTATAAGAACAGACTCTTCAGGAGTGTTTGTTGTGATAGGACAAGGGGAAATAGTTCCAAACTGAGAAAGAAAAGACTTAGACTGGATATAAGAAAAAAGTTTTTTATGGTAAGGGTAGTGAGGCACTGGAACTAGTTGCCCTGGGAAGTGGTGGATGCTTTGCCCTTGGAGACATTCAAGGCCAAGATGGATGGGGCTCTGAGCAACCTGATCTAGCAGTAGATATTCATTGCAGGAGTGTTGGACTAGATGATGTTTAAGGGTTCCTTCCCTCTCAAAAAATTTTGAGATAAATTTGAAGCAAGGAAACAAAAAACAACAAAAAAATCTATAGTTGTAATGTGATCACAAGAGCAAAGCATCTTTTCTTCTATCATGTAAGTAGTAGGAAGAAATAAATGGCTATAAATACATCACTGAGGGAGTTGTGAAGGATGCAACAACATAATGATAATACATTCAACTCCAATTTCATATGAGAACTTTCTTTGAAATTATGTCTTATATCAGACCATCAAGACTTTCTTGACTTTGCCTGAAAAAGATATTTATAATCTCTGAGTATGAGCTTTCAAATCACCTCTTGCCCAAACTAATTTAGCAATACTGAAGAATTACCCTGGAACAGAGGTGACATAGCTGACCACACAGGCAGACTAGTCTCTTGCACAGGCAGATCATAGAATCATAGAATTACTTGGGTTGGAAGGGACCTCAAGGATCATCAAGCTCCTGCCACATGCAGGGCCAACAACCTCCCTATTTAATACTAAACCAGGCTGCCCAGGTCTCCATCCAGCCTGGCCTTGAACATCTCCAGGGATGGGGCATCCACAACCTCTCTAGGCAGCCTGTTCCAGAACCCACCATTCTCATAGTAAAGAACTTCCCTCTGACATCCAACCTAAATCTTCCCTCCCTCAAAACCATTTCCCCTTGTCCTGCTGTTAGCTACCCTTTCAAAGAGTTGATTCCCCTCCCGTTTGTAGGCTCCATTTAGGTTCCTGAAAGGCTGCAATGAGGTCACCCCACAGCCTTCTCTTCTTCAGGCTGAACAAGCCCAGCTCCCTCGGCCTATCTTCGTAGGGGAGGTGCTCCAGCCCTCTGATCATCTTTGTGGCTCTCCTCTGAACTCTCTCTAACAGCTCCCTGTCTTTGTTGTTTCTTTCTTGATTAAAGGATGGATGCAGAAGCTGAGATATTTTTCTTTTTTAATTTTTTGATGTATCTTTATTAATTAACAGGTGTTTTAAAAGAAATGGGTAATTATGCTGTAAGCTAGCTACAGTGAGAATTTTCCATTTCAGATACTCTATTTAGATTTCAAATGTAATAGTCTGCCAAATGTTTATTTAAATACCTTAATTAGAATAAAAACATTCAGATAATAAGAATCCCCTGTCCATGACTGAAATAATTCATCTACTTCCCTCTTGCTATATGCTAATATTCAAGGTCATTCACATTCCAAAATCCTGTTTGGCTTTTGTATTCCTTTCTCTACACATCCATTGCATGCTTTTAAACACAGCTGTATAGTAAAAAAAATTGATCTTTGTATTATTGTTTAACTTAATTGAAGTTGTTCTTGGAAAAAATTGTTTTCTTCCAAGATATTTCTGTGATGCTTTAATTTATTTGTTATCTATTTTATTCATTATTGTGATTTGTTTTCTTGAGCATTGCCTTGAGTGCCTTGGAGGGGTTGGAATTTGGTGGCTATGTAAATAAACTTACTATTGTTCCAGATGTTTTTCTCATTTGAGGGCCAAATTCTATTCACAATTAGACTAGGGAAATCCTGCTGCCTTCAGTGTGATTGGCACAGAAAAAAAGAAAGCAGACACTAACCTCGAGTCTCTTTTTGTAGTCATTTTTGTTTATCTCACAGATTTACCAGTTGTTATGTAAAACAGCCCCTTAACTTTAGGAAGTTTCCAAAATCTGCTTTTATTGGAAAGAATAGTCTATCTTCTCTTGAGCTCTTATTTTATCTTTGCACATTAATCTTCTCAATTATAGACCATTAGCAGTTCTTGGGTTTCTAAGTCAGGCACCCAAACTCTGCAAGCTCACAAGCTGTACCAACAGAGAAGAAAAAGACTCTTCTAGACATAAAAAGCAAGTAACTAAGATATACACCCTATTCGCAAAGGGATAAAGTAGTGCTAGAAGGCTTACAAGAGATCCATTCTAAAAATGCACTTTATTCATAAGCAAGACCTGAAAATACTCACCAAGCAGACAAATAGACGACTCACTATGAAGCTTCAAAAGCTAAAGATCCTGTGGAAAGGTTTATGCCCATTTTGATCTCTTCTGTGCAGCAATGTTGATTTTGCACTTTCATAGCAGCTAGAAATTTCTGTCTAAACAATAGTACCAAATGTTCCCATTTAAAAAGACTTGCTCAAAAAGGGGAAGTGCCTGCCTCATAATGCTTCCTCCAAGAGGTGAATTCTCAAACAAAATAGGAAACAAAGTTCTCAGTTGCTTGCATAAAAGCAACTGTATAAAATAATTTTGCATGGAGTGAATAACAGCAGTAATAATTCTAGTTTCTGATATGGTATTTTGCTATCTACATTTGCATTAAAATTATTTTAAAATAATTATTTTTATGAAAAATTATAATTTAATAAACTTCTTTAAAATGTTATGTAACCATTCTGATCTACTTTTTAACACGTTATATTCTTTCCTAAATGAATTCTACTATATCTGCATCTATAAACTGCTATGCTTATTTTTTAAATTTTTTTTTATGGCTTTCCATCAGCCATAAACAGAGATGAGACTCCTGGCCAGAGAAACTTTGATTTGTTTGATGTAAGGCCCATGGGGCCTAATTTTTGAATCAAGTAGTTAGCTGGAGTTATACTCTTTCACAACCTCTCCTTGTTTGAATTGTCAGCTTCAATGCAACTCATAGATAAAACATCAGGAAGGACTTTTTTTATTGTTTGGGTGATGGAGCACTGGCACAAGCTGCCCATAGAGTGGAGTGTCCTCCTTGGAGACATGCAAAATCCACCTGGAGATGGTCCTGAGCAACCTCCACTAGGTATCCTTTGCTTGAGAGGTCCCTTCCAACTTCAGGTATTCTGAGATTAAAATATAATATGAAAAAATCTTATACCTCTGAATTCCTGATGTGTTTTACCTTTCAGTATATAAATGAAAGCTCTGAAACTTTTAAACCAGGAGTTAAAACTCAAGCAACAGCATTTATGACAGCAACTAAAACTGTCAGGAGACTTTAATAATGTACATTAATATGGTGTCCAGTAGAAGCTTCTTTGTAAATGAAATTGATAAATACATAAAAGGAGTAATCCTAGAAATTAACTCTCATGTGGAATAAATCGCTGTTTGGGGAAAGATCTGAACAGTGTTGAAAGCTTAAGCCAGTAAGGTCATATCACGTACCTGAAGAGAGCAGGGATTTCTGCAGTGGTCACATGTGATTGAAAGAACAGCATGGCTTCATTTGTACACTTATCTAAGACCACTGATGCTCCTATAGTATACCAAATAACAGTATTTAAAAATAAGTTCTCAGGTAACATAAATATAGCGACCTGGTGATCACATAGGGAAAAGGGGCTGCAGACACAGAGAGCAAATTCAAAGGCAAAGGAAGGGAGAAGACTGTTACACACTTTCTTCATTGTATCCTACATTGCAAACCTGTACTACTTCTGTAGAAGTGGAAGTGGGAGTGACCTACTGAGTAGAAAACAATGAGGTAAATAGTAGGGATATGGTAAAAGCAAGTTCAGGGATGGAACAGTTAGGAAAAATGTCTGTCAGAAATGAATGTTTATTCAGTAGGTCTATTCAGGTCAGTATACTTTCAGTCCTTAGCACTTTTAAAAACATTTTCTAAGTAACAAAGAAATAGGAAAGAAAAAAAAAAAGCAGGACTTAAAAAAGCAATTTAGCAGCTTGAGTGTGACCTACCTCACGGGAAGCTATTATCCTTTAAACAGCCCATCGTCCTGCATAAGCATACAAAAGAAAAGTGCACATGTTTCCCATTTGAGGTTAATTACATAAAATTAAAGCAACTTCATGACCATCAGAGCTAATGCTTGGTTTCCAGTGCCTTCCTGTCTTGTGGCTGGCTGAATGCTTTACCAAACTAAACCAAGGTCACCCAGTAGAATATGATTTTGACTAACAAGTGGGTTTGTCTGATGTCTGATAAACTTCAAACTCAAGTTCACATTCCCTGCATGGAGGTCATTCAAGCCTGTCGACTCCTAGCTCATCTAGTTACTAGCATAAATTGACACATTGTTATGAACGATTCTCTCTTTAGTTCAGCACTTGTAAAAGGGAGGACTGGTAATGATTATTAATCACCCTGCACATAAAAATTCACTTACTTAAAAGCGTATTAGTTTACCAGCCTGACTCACTACAATGGAAATGGCATCCACATCTATGTCCCATACCAGCAATGTTGCGACTAGCAAATACTGCAAATACTGAATGCTTTCTCATTTTTTGTACATATATTGAACATTATACATGGAAAAACAGCATGACACCAAACTAGTTTGCATGGGAAAAATACCTGGCATGCTACCAGTAATAAAATCTGCCGAAGTATTTCTTTGTTTAAATTGGCCTAATGCTTTTCAGACTGTGATATCTTTGACTGAAGTCCCTGCCAAGGAGATTATGAAGTGGTGAGTTGTTTAAGAACACAGTATCTTGATATGCTTTAGTAGGTTTATCTTTCGAAATATGGTAAAACTTTCTGAAAGTACACATTTAACTAGAACAAGCACATAACTACAATAAAGAGAATTCATATTTGTTCCTTGGGTCAATCATAATAAAAGTTTGGACAGCCTTTAGATAGACTCTAACCAGAAAGATAAGTCAGTCCAGGTTGATACTTTTCCTCTCTTTGATGAGTATTTGTTCAAAAGTAAATCCCATCCTTCCTACTTGTAAACATTGTAACATAGTTTCCCTGACTTAATGCAGAAAAATCTGCTCCATTAAACTCGAAAATTGCTCAGATTAGAAAGCTTTCCATGAATATGTGCATGTTTTAAATCATGTCTAATTCTTTTTTTTTTCTCAGGAATTTAAAGACCAAACTGTAGCAATAATTTCTAGAGTTCAGACAGACTGCAGGGCTTTTTTTTTTTTTTTTTTTTTTTTTTTTTTTTTCTCCAATTAATTCATTCTAATTAAGGAAGAAATATTAATCAGTGTTATCACACTATGTTATCATTAATACTGCAAGCAATTTAGTGCCAACGCATTTATTCAGTTATACTGTGATTTTTTCTGTTTCTTCAGCTGAGTCTGGGACTTTTTTCTGTGATTGGTTAATTGTAAACATTTTATTAAATAAAATCAAACAATTTCATATAAGTATTAAATAATATTTGTATTATTTATTCAGGAAGGAATTTTTTAACAGAACTTACTGAGATCAACTAAGAACAATCAGAAGAGCTCTTATTGAGATTTATACAATCAAAGAAAGGGTACCTTTGATTACACATAGGGTTTGAAAAGCGTCTGTATTCAAAAGAGGGATGTGGTTAGCCTGTCAAATGCATAAAACTGCCATACTTGTTCAAGTCTCCTGTAGCAATAGTAGATATAATTAATCATCACTTCCAAAAAGAACATAAGGAAATTAAGTATTCGTAAATAAATATTTGGTGATCTTAGCTTCCACTGATGAGAAGTCTGCAAACAGAATGAGGGCTGAGTACAAGCAGCTGAGGGGGAATAGATTTTCCTCATGTATAATTTTACAATATAATTAATTATTATTTCATTTAAAATATTGCAGATATAATCAATCATATTAAATATATCCATGCATAATAACATCATACATTAAGAATATTTCAGTATTCAGAGTTCACATGTATGGACAAATGTTCCAACAACACAAAATCTAATTTATTAGGCTTTGCTATCAGGTGTTTTTAACATTTAACAATTTCATGGCATAAATGTATTAAGGAGAGTCTTTTCACAGGGTGAAAAGGTGTGTGAACCTCAAGCTGAAGAACTGGCTCTATAACCTGCAATGCTCAGTGAAGCAGTTCCTGTGGACTTATTGTTTTTGATGAGTAGCTGCAGACTGAGCCATACAGCACAGAGATGATAAACCTTGTTTAGACAGCAGCATGTAACTCTGAGAACCACCAGAACTGTAGAAGCTGTGCTAGAAAAGAGACTCAGCTACAAGGCATAATAGGACACAAATGGCCAAAATGTATTGGTGAAGACTGTTGCATAAGAGACAGCCTTTTTTCATTCAAGAGCAAAGGTAAACTTTTCAAAAGCAAATTATTCCCATACACGCAGGTAATCAATAGGAGACGTCATTTAGCTTTTGAATATATCTTCAAAACATATTACAACTTAATTTGAGACTTTTCTGAAGGATTCCTAAATATATGACAAATGTTTTATGGTGACAGTGAGAAATTTTAAACGCTAATCTCTTCCTAATGAAGAGGCATGTCTCCAATAGTACACTTGGCCCATGAGAAAGAAACAGGACCCACCACTGAACACGTTTTATTTAATACAACAACAGAGAGAGAGGCTAATATTTTCCCGGTATCTTAATGATTTACATTTCCACTACAGTTACTACTAGCCCCTATCTAAAGAATAAGATTATTATTTTGGTTTGACTGACTTTAAACAAGCATGTTTAAAATATGTATTTAATAGAAATTTGGCTTTTTCCTTATTTCTGACATCATAAGCCCCTAACTCAGCAAATGCCATAAGTATTTACTTACTTTGAAGTATATCAACAGTTTCACCACTCATGAGTTTAAAATTAAACATGCTTAAATTCTGTTTTGGAAGAGAGCCTAAATTAAAGATCACAGAATCACAGAATCACAGAATTGTAGGGGTTGGAAGGGACCTCCAGAGATCATCGAGTCCAACCCCCATAGATAATTCTAGTTAAATTATTGAATTTAAATTGAGCTAATAAGAGCAGAGACAGACTCTTGTTTAAGCTGCTTGAGCCCTTAGATTCAAAGCTGACATAGAAATCTAACTTAATTTTGCTCCTAGTTTCTAGTTCAAAGGCATCGCTCTTTTGTCTCTTTCTTAAATACTTCAGAAACTTGCAGGCATCTTTTAATTAAATTAAAAAAAAATGGCAGTGTCATGTAAAAGGCACTTTTTGATAATTGCTCCTGTCATCAAACACTAACATTACAACACTGGTATTGCACTCAGTGCTGTACGAAGAAATGTGAGTCCTGAAGGGCCAAGCTCGATTTGTAATCACATTTAACAGAGGCCTGAAGGAGAAGTAGTGTTCTGGGAACCCACAGTCAAAGAACATTTGGATTTTATTTTGTCACAGTTTGATATTTTGCACAACTGGATATTTGATGCTTTTGATGATTTTGATATTTGATATTTGCTGCTTAACACAGTTTTTCTACCATTAATATTCAAAGAAACTTATAACTAAAGTTTATCTCTGAAGAAATAACATGTGGAAAGCTGTAACTGTATTTAGACAGCAAGGTTTTGACACCTATAAATGATAACCGGCAGCCTAACAATACATCTACACAGATAAATTCCTTGTTTCAAGATGATATAAAAGTGAGAAGTGCATGCAAATGAATGGAGTGCTGTACAGAGACCACCCATCCTGATTTATCAAATTATGGCCTCAGATGGCAAATGAAAAAAAAAGATTTCAATATGTCTTTCCCAAATTAGGGGTTCTGTTCTCCCAGCTGAAGACAAAGAAGCCAAAAAATGCAATTCACAGAGTTATAGCTGTTTGTTGGGTAATTCCGTATTTGGCCTACATCAATTGATAACATTGACAACATTCAAACATCCTCTTTTAACTCTGGGTAAAAAAGAGTAATGAAAAATCATTTGGTCTGAAGGTTTAATCTAAGGTGTAGACTGGTTTAAACAACACTTAAGAGATCCTGCAAAACTTTTATGGTTTTGATTTAGTATCTGCCACTCTGCTCATCTCCAAACATACAGCTGATGCAACCAGAACTTCATATTTTCATCACAGACCAGTACCAAATTTCTAGCAAGAAAATTTTTGCTCTGAAATATTCATTCTGAAATTTCTCTGCAATTTGCTGGATATTGAGGAACCTGATAATTTCACAGTTAAATCTTTTGAAGTGACCTGACAAATTTATTACATATTTTATAGCGAAAAAATATATTTATAATGTCAAGCCCCATAAAAACCAATCCACAATCAAGATTTCATCATGTTTGGCACTGAAAGAATAATTGGAGAGAACATCTTCCCAACAGGACCTACAGTCAGTGTTAAACATCTAAGTAAAATACACACATAAAAAGAAACGGGGGGTTGCAGAGAGAGAAACAAATTAAAATAATAAAAAATTAGCAAAGGTTACTAAGACATGGCTTGCCACTTTAGAGCCCTTTCTTTGAACATAAGAGAATTATTACATTGCAACCTTTACAAATTTTTTGAAAATGTTTTATCTTATGATCTTTTACTAGTAGGAAGTTGTGTTTTTAAAGGAAAAGCGGACAACAAAATGCAACACTTCTTCAGTGCAGCATCAACTTATTTAAAATACAAAGAAATGGAAGATCTTTAATGTGCCTTCCAGCTTAAATCATTCTATGATTATTTTATTTTGTTTGTTTGTAAGACAGATTTAAGAGTTTGACAGCAGAAAATATCTATGGAGAAAAGTATCACAACAGTGAAGACATACAGAATGTCCCTAAACAGAACCAGGCTGATTTAAGGCTAGTCTTGTGAAGCTCTGAGAGGGAAACTTCTACACCTGTCAGCACACATCTTATAGCAGCCAAATACATAGTGTGGATTCACAGTTAAAACACATTGATGTCACTATTTTCCTTGTCTGATAGTTCTCCAAGATCATGCTGTAGATGATGACAAAGCTGCCCCTGTTCTCCAGCTGTGGATGTCCCATCCCCAGAGACATTAAAGGCCAGGATGGATGTAGCCCTGAGCTGTTTCATCTAGCGGGTAATAACACTCCCCACAGCAGATGGGATTGGAACCAGATGATCTTTAATGTCCCTTCCAACCCAAACCATTCTTTGTTTCTATGATTCTATGACCAGTCTCTTTGGCCTACTGAGAATAGAATTTTGCTCGTCTCAACATTTATCCCTAAGTTTAAGCTTCTCATCCTATTCATAAAAATGGCATCTGTTCCACCAGCATGATTCCATATTTTCCACTCCTGCCTGTCTACTCTAGCTGCTAAAGGTACTACCTTCACTAATTACTACTACTATTTCACTTATACTACTTTAAATTCCAGTATTGCAAACTATATGATCAGCTGCAACACATCTATGTAGATGTGATGTTAACAGCAAGCTTCAGAATTTAATAATATATTTCTATTTAATATCTTTTCAATATTCTTTTGCACTATGCATGTTAGAAGAAAGCAAAGAGAATCAAAGACACTTTTTTTTCCCTCTGTTTGACAGGAGCTATTTAAAAAAGTAGAAGCATATAACTGAGTAAGAAGGCATTCCTGTTCACATAGACTCTTAACAGTAAACACCTTGCAAATAATTTGGCCAGTTTTGGTCACTGTATTCATAAAGGGCATTGTACTCAAATGCATTTTCCTGGGCCATCAATGAATGATTTGAAGTTCTAAGTAGCATCTGCCAGGCTCACTGGGCTAACATTCCAAGAATTCTTCATACATATGAATTCGCCAAAGCATTCCAAAATTCTTCCAAATTTTGAAAGCTACCATATTGAATGTGCAGAATTAAGGCTGTAGGTTTAGTTGTTTGGTTTTTTGTTTTTTGTTTTTTTTTTCTTTCTTTTCCAAATGAAATCTGTGTGCATTAAAAGAACAAGTCTCACCGGATGCTCTCTTCCTTCCTCTTTTCTTCTCTTCTCTCTTTTTTTTCCTATTCATCTTTCTCATTTTCTTACTAAGCAGTTAAAAAGAAGAATAGAAGAATTAATTAATAGCTTTCCCGTACTAAGTTAAATCTTACATAAAGAGAAAGTAAAAGTGCCTATTAAAAGAAAAGGCAGTCTGCAAAGATAAATCCCAGAATCAGGCTGAAAGAGAAATCCTAGACAGCCTAAGTCATAAAAAAGCAATTTTAAACATGAATGCCAATGTCATTATCAAAGCTAGTAAATAATATTTTAATGGATCACATGATTTTCTACCACAGTTTCTTACATTTTCAGTGACAGACTGCTGAAAGCAGGCTAAAACATCTCTCCACATTTCAGAAAGGATACAATATAAACACATTACATCAGAACTTTCCTACACTGAACAAAATAAAAATAAATACATGCACATGTACATACATGTAAAAGTCAAATACGTAAACAGCTTTTGTTACATACTCTAACTGTATTAAAAATCTTTTTATCCTGTCTTACCAACTCTCAAGCTAGTCATAGCAAGCACTGCCTCACCATCAGCTTCAGCAGCATCTTTGTCACAGTGTTGCTCCAATCTCATATGTTCTGATTAAATCTAGTAAAATTATCCAAGAGAGGAACCAAAATTGCAGTTCAGCTAAGTCTGTCTTTGATTTGAGGTCTATTCCAAGAGAAAAAGATCATATACTACATCAGTGCAAGATATGATAGAGTTCTTTAAACTTAGCATATAAGTATGTAGCATATGTTAAATTCAGCACAAATCACAGCAAAGATGTTCATTTAATATTTACGGACCCGAGAAAAGATTGTCATTCTTTTCCATCGTTATTCCAGAATCACTGCATTTATCCAGAAAATTGAAGCTTTTTTTTTTCCTGTGTTCTCATCAACTGGAAGCATGTAAAAGTTTTTTCACTAATGTGTTCCGTAATACAGAGGAACTGAAATAAAACAATGCCCATCCCATGAATCCAAAGAAGCAGATGAAAGCAGAGGGCCTGTACTCACACTATAGCTATAGTTTACTATGAAGAAACTGCTCAGTCTCCCACAGTCATAGAATCATTGGAGTTGGAGGGGACATTCAAAGATCATCTAGTCCAACTCCTCTGCAATGAACAGGAACACCTACAGTTTGATCATTTTGCTCAGAGTCCTGTCCAACCTGATCTTGAATGTCTCCAAGGACAAAGCATCCACTACTTCTCTGGGCAACCTCACTACCTTTACTGTAAAAACATTTTTCTTATATTCCAGCCAGTGACAAAATCATTGACAGTGAATCTTGGCACAACATGTGTATAGGCACATAGAAATTCTCAAGTAACCTATAAAACATTATTTGTGGAAAATATAATCATCTAGCACCTAAAGGTCTGCTTTTGGGCACACTTATAACCAACAGCTCTTGCATCTTACTCTAGTCAGCTTGAATGCATTTGCTGTTGCAGACACATAAGACTATGTCTCTGTCCTAGTAGAGATCAAGAGTAAACAATAATAATAATTGATAACAAACGCTGCAATAGCAGGCATCAGCTGAGTGCAGCTTCTTTCTCCCAGCCAAGAGTCTGTTCTAATGGACTAATGATCCTATTTCAACCCTGTTTAAATGTATAAAAGGCAGCAAAATTATTCTGACAATAATCAGAACAATGCATAATCACACAAACCTGTGGAAGAAGAACTTTCTGGCAAATCACTCACTTCATCAGATAAAGAAATTAAGGAAAGACAGTTGCAAAAGAAAGATTGAAAAGAAAAATATAGTGACGGATTACAACAGCAAGGCTCTGAATGCTGCCATGAATCTAGAGACTTCTCTAATTACTGCCAGGAAATCTGATATGTTCTCACCCAGAGTTTTCTCTAAGCTGCACATCTCTTAAGTATAAATCCCTGGGGAATAAGTCTTGTAAAATAACTGATAGAATAACAGTGAGAAGAAGAACAATATATTCTCAAGTACTCAGAGTGGAACTTGTCATTAACATTTTCTTTCTTTTTATGATGTCAGGATTGCATTTTGTAATAAGCATTCTATGAGCAAGCCTGAGCCTTCAGTGAAGAATGGTTTTATTTGATCAGTTGACTGTTAGGTAACACTAAAATAAACAATGAACTAATTATTTTGTCTTATTCCTCTTTTCTATTGTATGTCTGCCCTCTATGGTGCCTGTATACTTTTTGCCCTACAAAGCAATAAATTCATAAAAGACTACTAAAGGGCAGCAAAACATAGACCTGAATTGATGTTTAGTTCCCATAATAGAATTTCAAGAATTGAAGTGAACCATATGTTACCAGAAGCTGAAAGAATTGAGATGGAGGAAATGTTTACATCAGAAAAACATAAAATGTGCTCTCCCACCGTGTGGGGTGAAGGGCATTTTTGTAAAATGCTCAGCTCAAGTTATGCTGAACAAGTCAATCTGGCCACGTGAACTCCCCCACCACCTGAAAACCTAGGGTCCTGCTCCTATGTGCCTGAGATTTGGGGTGGTAAAAGGGAAGAGTGGCGGGGGAGATTTCTCACTCTTTTTCTCATAGAATGTCTGAAACTGTATCTTTTTTAATACAGCTGTAAAACAAGCAAAAGGAAGCTGACAGCATGTGCTGTGATCAGTGCTGATATAACCCTGTCTCAGCTCTGGACATCTGATAGAATGTACACCATGCCTGAGGTCCTCCAGTTGTGATTATCTTAGTCATACCTTATGCAGAAGCTGCATTTTCTGTCTTCTTTCTCTTTTCTGACCCCTTCTTTGAACATTCTTTTTTTCATCCTGGAAAGAGGATCAGGTTAAGTAGCAACAGAAAAGCTAGGAACTCCAAAACATCTCAACTGTCTTCTCTTTTTATCCCATAAGAACTGTTATTACTGTTATTAACAGTAGAAGAAGAGAATTTCCCTACAAGAACTCCTTGCTGCTAAAGGGGAAAGAGATAATATTTAACTCTACATTTTTTACTCTATATTTACTCTACATTTCAAGTGACTTAGCCATTTTTCCTTTTTCAGTGTCTGTAATCAAAGGATAGATTTGGAATGCTAGTTATTACAATGGGAGTCTGCCAGCAATAACTTGAAACCTAGACCATGCTTCACTGTTTATGTTGTAACTGTGAGCAAGTTATACTGACATCTTTCGTTGGGCACAAGATAGGTTATGTTCAACACAGAACCTCATATCACTTAGTAAAAGCAAAACTAGTTTGTGCTTTCTATTGTTTAATAGAAGAGTGCATTCCCAACTGCTTATAGCCTTGCTAAGTTTTTATTGCTTGTACTCTGGAAGCATTTTCTGCTGTATGTACACCTCAGAGACTTGCTGGGGAAAGTGTCAGCTAAAGTATTTCAGTCCCTTCCAAGAACAAGATTTCCAAGAATTTTGATTAAAAAGCTCAGAGTTGAGGAGTGTGATACTGGGGTTGACTGGGCAAGAACCCATAGGGCACAGGTCCTGTGCAAAGAATAGTAAGCAATTACATAATTTATCATAATGCAAACTCACTTATAAAGAGACTGAAATAAGGAGGCAAAAGACACTTGAAACACTTGAACGTCATAATTTATAAGTATTTGACTTGCAACATTAATGTTGTTGTTTTAGTGTGGCATTTTTGTGCATATCAATTTCTAAGATGTTACTGCTATAGAAAGAAATAAACTGCTTCTGTTAATGTGAACATGAACCATTTTGGAGTTTGGGAATCTTGATGTAGACTTCAGTCTTTTGAACACAGCAAACCAGTACTGATTTGGTGTATGGAAAACAAATGCCTGGCTAGCAAGCAACTGAAGAGTGCAAGTGTAGTTGCAAGCAACTACAGCAAGTCAGTATTTCTGACTCACTTTTTCCTGAATAAGAGGTCGCTCATGGATACAATTTCAAATAAAACAGAAGATGAGGCTTTAGTTTTTGCATGTCTAGCAAAAATATTGTGAAAACTATTCGTAAATGGTGTCCTTACTTAAGTAAACTTTTGTCAGATCTAGGCAATTTGGCGTGCCTTTTGTTTATAAAGTTGAACTTTGAAAAGCTTCCTCTGTTTTTGTAATTACACGGTGAAATAAAAAGAGGATTTCTTTTTCCAGAGTATTGCCTTTCTCATTTGTCTCCGAATATATTACACTATAGACAACAAAAAGACACAATATTTTCATGTTTAGAAACAAATGAGAACTTAGTCCCCATGAGACTCTGAGCTTCTTCAATTTCCAGTCATAGCAGGGCGCTTAGCACCTCAAAGAATCAAGTATAAGAAAGTCATGGCATTTTCAGAGGGGGAAAAAAAAAGACATATGTTTATTCCCCTACTCCAAAGTGATTCATTTTCACTATTAACAGTGATTTGTTTATTTCAGTTGTAATACAGTTATTCCAGACAGAGAGGTGCAGCTGTTCTCTAATACAGAAGACACGTGCTCTAAGGAAATTGTATTCAAAATGTAGATTTTCATTGTAAGATAGAGTTGACAAAACTGAGGCAGTATTTCATGACATGAATAATAATGCAAATCCATTTTCCATCCAACCATGTAAGATCTGATACTTCTATGTACAATAACTTCTATAGTTTCAAGATTTTAATAATAAAATAAATAATAAAATCAATCTCACAGAGTCAACATGCTTATTATTCGTCTCCACCAAAGGAGTGCAAGAAATTAAAATATTATTAAACATTTTTCCAATATTAATTTGTAGGTCTTGTCAAAGAGCAGAATTAAGAGCACCTAGGTGAATCAGTGAATTTGTGGTCATTTACCTGACAACTCTGACCACTTGATTCTTACTGTATCAAATATTTCAATATTTTCAACATAGAATAAAGAACAGTGAATGTATTGCTGTATATACAACTTGGATATTGCATCTAAAGGAAATTACATTTGAAAAAAATTACAGCCCAGTGTAGCTAAGTTGAACCTCTTTGTCTGTTAGAAAAGAAATTACAAAGGAAGGATGATAAAGGTATTTTCCCTTTTCCTGATCCTTGCGTGTGTTTTACTGTCAAAACACAGAAGTTCCCCTCCTGCTGAGCCAACAACAGCAAGTATTCTTTGAGATGTACCTTCAGAAACTGGAGTCTGATGTACCAGTCATGTTACAGCACAGAACCTGTTTGATTTGACTGTGTATTTATTACACGTTGTGCTACTCTTTTATCCCTCCTTTTATTTGAGATTGAAGAAATCAGAGACAAGCAGCCCTGTCCAGTCATCAAAGAAATGAGTCAACCAAAAAGGCCATCACAAGCCAAGATGAAAAATTGTAAGACACTCAAGAGGGCCAAATTCAAGAGTTCTTCCAGACTTCCCATGAAATCTGTGAATTAAAGAAGTTACGGCCAAATGAACACAGGGTGATGAAAGACCAAGAGAGAAATGCAACAAACAGCTGTCAGTAGCATAAGAAATTGTCAAATGAGTAAAATGAAAAACAGGAAAAAGTATAGCTACTTTGGTTTTCAGTGGTCAGAGATCAGGGTGTACTAAAAGAAGGAAGTGCTTTCATAACTTGAGCCTATCCTTTTTCCAAAGTACTTTTGTTTTTAGACTGCTAGGATGCTTGATGGACACCTCGGATCACTCTGTTATCAGCTGCTCACGGAATTCATGTTATCAATACAATCGATATAATATCTAATTTCACATTATACATTCACAGCAAATCTAAATACCACTATCCATGTAATGTTTTTGCTACACTGAGCTGTTTGTTATTCCATAAATACTGTTGCCCATCTCTTATCTAAAAAAAGACTTTGACAGCAGACTAGGCAACTATACAGCTCACTGTAAGGTAGCTACTTCCTTTGAGATACTCAGTCTATCACACTTGGCCTTCACCTTCATCTGGAAAAGGGTATAACTTTCCAGTTGGTCCCATATTGCAGGTGCCACTTTGATGTCTGATATACTGCAGGGAATCACAAATGATATGTGGATAACTCAATCAAGCCCTGCTTATCTCCTAAAAACATATTGTAATGTTTGTAATTAATGAGATATTTTTTTCTTTCAGCCATTTCTTTTCCTTTATTTTGACCGTACTTCGTATTATGTCTTTCCATTAATCTTGCCTTTTCTTCAAATGGCTTTTTCCTTCTTCTCTACAGCAGATTTCTACAGCAATTGATAATCACTTGAAATTAATCTAGGTCCCTGACCCAAATCATGCAATCAGAGTGTGTCCCTCTTTTGGTACCACTGGAATGTTGAGCTTGATCTTGAATAAGGCCTGTAAGAGTAGTCTTAGGGTCTTATCCTTCCTCACACAATACGATGCAAACTAGGACATGAATCTATAGGCTGTGCTCACTCTGTCTTGTGCAGTACGATTTAAGAACTGTCTAAAGCATAAAACATATCAAATAGCCTGAGCATGGACAGACAAATATCTGTTGTCCTATTTATCAGTCTTTGCTGTGCATGATAATCTCAACAATTCAAATATCTTGCTTAACACCAAAAAAATATTTTGCTCAGAAACTCAGATTTACTCCCTTTTACAAAATATTACTGGCACATTCTGATAACTGAGGAACCAATAAATCTACAACATTTAAATACTGATTAGGAAAAGAAAGACAATTTTATAGCAAACATTTTGTTCATGTATTGGAACAGGATTTTTTCTTTCAGAAGTAAAAAGGTATTCATTCATTCATCCATTTAATTGGTATAAACCTAGAAAGATTTTCGTAATTGTACTCATGTGTTAAGGAAAAATTGATTGATTTCCAGAATGATAGCACATGGATTTTGTTAGCTACCTATCTACTATTTTCCACTGCTAGCATCAGTAAGTCATCCAGCAGACTGACAGGAAGTGATAATCTTAAATGTGCAGCAAAAGTAAATGGGAACAATATCTTCAGTTGATGAAGGAAATTAAGATATTTCAAAGGGTATTTTCAATGCAACATACCAGAGCTATCTGAATTAATGTGTATTTAGGTTTGATTACTAAGGACTACATTTAAGAGGCGGTTTCAAGGCACTTGGCTAGAAAGCTATTCCAGATGTTGTCAGTTACATAGAGAGTTCTATTTAATAAGCGTTTTCCATTTCAGTGTGTGCTAAACTGCTGCTTTATTTTATCCTCTTATTATGATGTCAAAAGGACCCAATAGCAACAAGTAGAGACAATGGAAATAAAAACGAATGATAAAGTCAAACAAAACAGCCTTTAAATTTATTACAGCAACTTAATCTATTCAGTCAACAAGTCATAAAACCTAATGGAACAGACCTTCAAAGTAAGTGCATAGTTATACCACCATCACTGATGTACAAATTTATAAAAGCTGATAGACCATATACTCTTTGTGTTCATAAAGGATATTGATGTGCATAAATCTATTCTTACAGTCCAGGATATATGTATTTCTCACAATGAAGTTACTGAGTACCACACACAGAGAAAATGCAGGCTGTGAATGAGCAGTTGTGCAGGCAGTGTAGAGCAGCCCCTGTGAAGTCACAAACAATTATGCATGAGACTGGATCCAGTATCTGTTTTAAACTGAACAGCAGGAGCTAACAAGTGGATCAGGACTGAGGATCTACCGACATAATATGGTGTTGCCAGAAGAATGGGAAAAGGGAAGAGTTACAAGGACCACTCAGAGAGTAAAACAAAGCTCATGAGAGGGTACTTTCAGCAATGGAGTATCCTCTTGTATTCCTCCTGGAAAACTGGCATGTTTGATTATCTCTCTGATGTGCCTGTACCCTAACGCATGTAGCATGGGGAAAAAGAACAGGAAGAATTAGACGTCTCTGTGCAGCAGAGGGATTTGATCTCACTTCAGTTAAATAGACATGCTGGGATAGCTTATACAACTGGGATGTTGTCGTTGGTGTACTGATGGACAGTCGGCTGAATATGAGCCAGCAGTGTGCCTAGGATGCCCAATGGCATCCTGGCTTGTATCAGGAATGGTGTGTCAAACAGGGATGGGGAAATCATCCTGTCCCTGTACTCAGCACTGGTGAGGCCTCACTCGAGTACTGTGTTCAGTTTGGAGCACCTCGGTACAGAAAGGACATTGAGGTGCTGGAGCAGATCCAAAGAAGGGCAACAAGGCTTGTGAAGGGCTTGGAGAATATGGCCTATGAGAAGAGACTGAAGGAACTGGGGCTGTTCAGTATGGGGAAAAGGAGGCTGAGGAGAGACCTTACTGCTCTCTTTCAATACTTGAAAGGTGCATACACTGAGAGCGGGGTTGGTCTCTTCTCACTGGTGACAGGCGACAGGACGAGGGGAAATGGCCTCAAGTTGCACCAGGGTAAGTTTAGGTTGTATATCAGGAAAAATGTCTTTACAGAAAGGGTAGTTAAGCATTGGAATGGGCTTCCCAGGGAGGTAGTTGAGTCACTTGGATGTGTTTAAAATCCACTTGTATGTGACACTCAGGGACATGACGTAGCACAGGGTTGTTAGTTGGGGTAGTATGGTTAGATCATGGTTGGACCTTGGATCTTTAAGGTCTTTTCTATCATGATTCTATGATTGTAATGGCTATATGCTATTTAGAAAAAACAGGCCTGAAAGGCAAGGTGGTAGAGTTGCCCTTTATGTGAGAGTAGACCTACAATCTGTAAACCATGAGCTCTGCCTCATGGTGAACAAGTGAGTCAAGACCTTATGGGTGAGCATTAATGGCTCAGACAGACTAACAAGAGTGATTCTGTGTTAGGTGTTTGCTACAGGCCACCTGATCAAGAGTAGAATATAGATTAGGTCTTTTACAGACAACTGGAAGTAGTCTCATAATCACAGTCCCTATTTCTCCTGGGGGTTTTCAGTCATCCCAAGATCTGCTGGAGGAACAACACAGTAAGGCACAAACAATCCAGGAGGTTTATGGAAAGCACTGATGGTAACATTTTTGACGCACGTGATGGAGAAGCCAATGAGTGTGCACTGCTGGACCTTGTACTAAAGAACAAAGAAGTACTATTTGGAGATGTTAAGCCTGGGATCAGCATTGGCTACAGTGACCATGAGATCATCTGAGGAGTCAGGGCAGTGAATAAGATTGCAACCCCGGACTTCAGGAGCACTAAGCTTGGCTTCTTCAGGGACCTTCTTGAAAATCTCACAGTAAGGAGTTCTAGAAAGAAGGGATGTCCAAGAGAGCTGCTAATGCTAAAAGATGACTTCTTTCAGGCTCAAGAACAACGCATCACTCTGGGGGAAAAAAATCAAGCAAAGGTAACGGGACACCTACATGGAGGAGCTGGGAATTCCTGACAAAAATCAAACAAAAGTGAAAGGAGTACACAGGGACAGGACACTTGGGATGAATATATTGAGATGAATATATTACCTGGTGTAGGGAACCTGCTTTGGCAGGGGGGTTGGACTCGATGATCTCTGGAGGTCCCTTCCAACCCCCACAATTCTGTGATTCTGTGATAAGGACGTTGTCAGGGTAGGCAGAAATGTGACAAGGAAGGTCCAGAATCATTTGGAATTTAAACTGGCTGGGGATGCCAAGGGCAACAAGGAGTGCTTCTTCAATTCCATGAGTAACAAAGAAAATCAGGAAAACTGTGGACCCATTAGTGAGCAGGGCAGAGACTCTGATGACAGAGGATGCAGAGAAGGCAGAGATACTGAAAGCTTTCTTTGCTTCACTCTTCGCTACCAAGGCCAATCCTGGAGAATCCCTGGTGCAGGAGACCAGGGAAAGATTCTGGAGAAAGGAAGACCTTCCCTTGGTTGAGGAGGATTGAATTAGAGATCATTCAGGCAAACTTGGCATTCACAAGTTGATGGGACCTGATGGGATGCTCTCTGAGTCCTGAGGGAGCTGACAGCGCTGCTAAGCCACTCTCAATCATCTTCAAAAGATCATGGAACCACGAGAGATGCCTGAAGACTGGAAGAAAGTAAATTTCAGCTCAGCCTTCAGAAAGATTAAGGAGGATTCAAGAAACTGTGGGCTGTTCAGTTGCATAGGTGATGGAACAGCTCATCCTGGAGACCATCTTCAAGCCTGTGGAAGACAAGGAGTAGTCAGAATGGATCCATCAAAGGGAAATCAAGCTTAACCAACCTGATTGCCTTCTACAAAGAGACAGATGGATGGACAAATGAGAGGAGAGCAGTGGACATTGTCAACCGGGTCTTACACAAGGATTTGGATAGTTTCCCATTATATCAGCATAGGCAAGTTCAGAAAATATGGACAAGTGGCAACAGTGAGACAGTTTGAGAACTGGCCGAATATCAAGTCTGAAAGGGTTGTGAAGAGTGGAACCAGAGTCTACTTGGAGGCATGTATCTAGTAATGTCTTTCAGAGTTCAATAAAGTGTCGAGTATTGTTTAACATTTTCATCAGTAAATTGCATGAAGGAATACAGGGCCTTCCCAGCAAGTTTGCTAACAATACAAAGCCAAGTGATGTGAAACCAAACCAGTGGCTGACACATCAGAAGTCTGTGTTGCCTTTCAGAAGTATCTCAACAGTTTGGAGAGATGAGCAGAAAGGAACCTCTTCAAATTCAACAAAGGCAAATGCAGGGTCCTTAGGGAGGATTAACCCTATGCACAGACTGGACGCTGAGCTGTGGGAAAGTAGCTCTGCTGAGGACCTGGTGAACAAGTGAGCCATGAACCAGCAATATGCCCTTGTGGTCAACAAGGCCAATGCTCTGCTGTGGTGTGTTATGAAGAGCAGTGCCAGCCAGTTGAAGAAAGTAATCCTCTCCTTCGACTCAGCTGTGGTGTGGCTTCACATGGTGTACTTTGTCCAGTTCTGGGCTCCTCGGTACAAAAAAGACATGGAGTTCTTGTAGGAAGTCCAGCAAAAGTCTGCTATAATGATAAGGGGACTGGACCATCTCCTGAAAGGCTGAGATTGCTGGCCTGTTCATTCTGGAGAAGAGAAAGCTCAGGGAGAATCTCATCAATATGTATATAAGTATCTGAAGGTAGGGTATCAAGAGGATGAGACCAGACTCTTTTCAGTGGTGTACAGTGATAGCATGAAAAGCAAAGGGCACAAAACTGAAACACAGAAAGTTCCCCTTCAACATAGTAAAAACTTTCTTATTGCAAGCATGACTGATCCCTGGGTCAGGTTGCCCAGAGAGGTTGTGTATTCTCCTTCCCTGGAGGCATTGAAAAAGAACCATTGCCCATATAGGCCTGGGCAATATGTTCTAGGGGACCCTAATAGTCTAAGGGGATTGGACTAAATGATCTCCAAGGGTCCCATCCAACTTCAACCATTCTGTGATTCCGGGTTTCTGTGATTCTCTGAAGAGGTTAAAAAGCCATACCAGATAGGGAGAATGAGAAATAAATGCAAATTTAGAGAAAACTGAGAAATGTGATCATATAATAGCCACAAGTAAATGTACCGTGTAAAGAAACCTAGAGCAAAATAACAGAGCTGAAACAAACTCCAAGAGTAAGATATAATTTTGGCGTAAAATGAAATCTTTTTTTGGAGGTCATTTTAAGGTTCCTGAATGTGGTTTCACTCTCCTCCTTGTTATTCTGCACTACCCTAGGTCATGAACCTCTTAAGTGTTGTGTTAACTCAGAGTTACAGGTGTCTAGTACTTAGTCTCAGAGTGCTCTTCACCTGACTACATCAGATTTCTGTACATCAGTGCTTTGAACTCTGCTCTTTTGTCCGTCACACTGTGCTCTTGTACACTTGTATCACTTTGTGGAATCTGAATTTGTGATGATTATTTGATTCTCCTGCTATAAATCCCAGCAGCTCTTAATCTTCTGAAACAAGGAATCTTTGCAGTATTGCCAGTACAAATCCTTTACTAGCAAGTACCTAAATATTTTTCAAAGCTCTCATAAATTCACCACGAGGGCCAGAACTCATTGTATCCCTGCTGCCTTTGATGCTTCCCACCCATGTTTTTGTGACACTGAAATCATAGAGAAGTAGATCTAAAAGAGAACTAAGGAGGTCATACAATCTGTTCCATTGATCTCCTCTCTTTCTTCCATAGCCAACTCAGAAAACTATAGTAAAATCAGCCCCCCTGTATGCACATGAAAGGGAGCTGGCATATAAACACTGTGAGTCCTGCAAAGGATAACTTCTGGAGAAAGGTAGGCAGAGAATCTTCCCATACTGTTTAGTATCTGAGAAAGTTTCACTGAAGAGTTGAATATTCACATTTGCCCCCTGGCAAGAACCTACTGGAGAAGGACACCAATGCAGTAGGGAAAAACTGAGTTTGTCCATTAAGATCCTGCCTTTATATAAGAGAGCTGGACACTCTGCCTACTCTATCCTGCAAACTGATACAGCTGAAGGGAAAGAAGATCTTATCATAAGACAACATGTAGATCTTGAAAATATCCTGCAGAAAGAATGATTTACAGGAATCTAGAATGGGAATCTCCTGACAATTTCTTATTCCACCAATTCTCCCACCTTTGCCATCTGGATTACAAACTCCTAATTCTAACTGTGAACAGAATCTTTAAAAGCCTCTTCAAATAAGCACTTCTTGTAAAGTCTTGTAACTATCTCATCACTGCTTTCTGGTTCTTCACAGTCAAATTCTTTAACCATTTTAGGCTTTCATGAAAATGAAATATTTTAAAGCTTACTTTTAATCACTCATAATCAGGATGTTATTAAACCTTTGACTTCATTACTCTGCCATCACTCTTTGGGTAGTTACTCTGAGTTCCTTCTGAACTTGCCATTTAGTTGCACTAATATCAAGCACTCAGGATTATCTGCACACCCATGGCATTCTAGTGCTACATTCTGGAAATAACTCTGAAAATAATTCTACTTAGCATTATTTTTTTCTTTTATGAAAGAGCACTTATTTTTTTGAAGCATATTGTTTTCATAATAGGCAGCACAGCTTTGAATTCTGAATGCTACTTTTCATAGAACAAATTTGATTGGGAAAAAAAAGTCATTTTTTAGATCTGCAGTTTCTTTCAGCATTCACTTTTTCCAGAAGGTAACCTATTACAGAGTTCATTTAAACTCCACCCTCACAGTCAAGTATCTTTAATGCAAAAACAATGGCTTAAAACAAAATGTATTTCACTCTGAAATGAAATTTTGATTACTTCCATTTAAAGTTGTGCTCCTTTTGCATCAGTTCATATCCTTTTCTAGACTTCTTGCCCTTTCCTTTCACACTCCCTCATCTGCTCTTAGTATTCTTGTTAGAATCTCAAATTTAGGAGGATTTAAGTGTATCAATACAATACCTCATGTGCATTGTGTTTTGAGGCTGTAATATGAGCATTTCATATGCACAGGGCAGTTTTTTCAACTATGAAAGTATCCCTGAGGATATTACCATGTCAAAATTTAGAATTAACCAAAAACTCCAAACTCCTTTGCACTGGTTCATCCCTCTTTTACATAAAATAATGCAAAACACAATTTTTTTCACAGATCCCTGCTTAGTGCACAATAGAAATTATCTGCAACAAAGACAATGTATCTCAGTAATAGATCGTTATGGTTTGAGTTTTGTAATGTGGTATAAACAGACATATTCTCTAAAAATTGTTTATTTTCCTGTATAATTCTTCTGAGTATATGTTATTGCGGTCAGAGAATCATGGCCAAACATTAAGATTTCAAAGTTATAACAAGGGCACATCTTCCTTTACTCTTTATGACTTCCTTACTGACAACACACTTCTCAAAATCTGCAGAGTGTGAAAATGGTGAGTATACTCAAGGGTGGTATAGTCTTATTTTCTTAATGCAATACAAAGCTTGAAAAGGCAATCCCTCCACTTGTGTAAGGAAAGTTGAGTTGTCTTTACCACCAGTATGAATTGGAAAATATTCTCTATTATTAACTAATGAGAAAAATGGAACTTTATTACCTAAGTCAAGCTAGACTTAGCAACTTGACTATAAATAGTGAGCATTACAGTGTAGCTGGCACAGTTACACTCCATTACTTCACTATCAATGATTAGAAGGTCACGGAAAGTTAAAGTCCAACTCTGCTGTTTTCTTTATGATTATACTGTTGTAATATATAACCTTGCTTTATAGATCTGTTGATGATCAGAGACAGTGCTTAGGCACTACTTCCTCAGCTCACAGAGAGACAAGAACTTTCTGAAACCCCAAAAATCCTTGATGTGGGAGACCACACCATGTTCTCCTTGAGGATACATATTCACCTGACAGGTTCATCTCCTGAGGTGACAGTCTCAGGTGATTTCAAGTAATGTCTTCCATATGTTTTGGAGGAAGATGGATGTAGAGGCAAGTTTGTTCTTTGCAATGTAAGAAATAAAAAAAACATATCCATCTTTAGGATGAATTTAGGTGATTAGCATGAGGAAAGAAAAGGTAACAGTTTTTTAACCAAATATGAGGCTTAGTTCAGAATGCTGTGTGTTCTGCACCTTTAATGGTGAAGAAGTAATTACCAAAACACTTTATAGACAGGTATTCACAAAAATATTCATATTCTTACTTCTTAAGGTAGATAATCTTTTGTAAATAAGAAAAAAAGGAAAAAAAAAGAAAAGCAGAAAGAAGAATGTAATATGAAAGAAAAAAAATCTGAAATTTTCATTTTTTTACAAGTTCTGACCATGTCCTCTGCACTGGCTCAATCATGAACTTGTATCAGGATTATTTCAAATGCACTCACCAAATACAGGCATAAATATAGATAATAATAGTAACTAGACTCAGTATACAGGCAAAATTTCATTTGGCTGTTTCCCAAATTAGTCAGACAAAGATGTTTCAAAAGACATTTGTACACAGAAACATTGTGGCTATATACAGGAGCAAATAATTACAATACCACGTGGATTTTTCTGATTCTTTCAGTTTTGTTGGTGCATTTGTAATTAGTATTTAAATGTTTTTTCAGATTCACTCAGAATCCTAGGAAGAAGGCAGCAAAACTGCAGACCAATGTACAGGTGTTCACTTTCTGGATTTTGAGATGGAGAAGTCTCTGGAATTTGGTTTCATGTCAGCAATGTTTACAATACAGTTTGGTTTTATGGTACATGAGTGATGATTAGTGTAAAGCAGCTGTTGGAATTACAGCTATTTTCAGTCTTTAATGACAGGTAGGATCACAAAAGGAGGATGCTGTGAGGTGAAACAAAGAAGTACACCTCTTCCCCAAAGAGTCTGCTGACCCCAGTTTACCCTAATAGCAATTGCATTGAACCAGATTGTTCCCATGGGTTTACAGTCTGAGTCTCTGAATCTTCTGCTTTTCAGCTACTATAAATCATTGGGTGGTGTCTTACTAGCTTAAGAGAGAGAAATGCATTTCAGAGTTTCCTAACAGATGGAAAATTTAGTGGCATCCATTAGTCACAAAATCCAAGCATAGAATGTGAAAGATGATTACCATTCTGAAGAATACTATCACATCACTGATGAATGTTGAGACTCCATTTTGTCATATCAACAGAAACACCTTCTTTTGTATATCAAACTATATACCTTCACTTTTATTTGAGGAGAATTATTTTCTCTTTCCTTATTTCAAATCCAGCTTTTAAAAGTCATACTTTTGGAAGGTCAAAATTCAGGTATTTTTTACTAGGGACTGGAATCCATTCCCCAGTAAACTGTTTTTTACCAATATCCTAAACTTAAACACAGGATACAGTCACCAAGAAAGTTCTCTGTGTGTCATCAGGATTCTCAGTGTATCTTACTGTGTACTGATGCAAGAATTTGCATATATAATTTTTTATGTATAAGTTCTGCTCAACAACATAACTGTAAAAGGAATTTTTACACATTAGAAAATAAATAGGAATCCTATTTTCTAATACTATTATGTAGTTTTTGCATTATTAATTCTGTATCTTGAAGAATGAATATTTTCACAGGTATTTTTCTTCTTTAACCACATGTATGGTATGTGACATTGCGTTTCATAACGTTGATTTCACCCTTCCATAATTGAGTACAGTTTTGTCCCTAACCACTATGCCAGAAAAGCAACAGCAAGAAAAATATACAACAATCACTCTGTAGAAGAATGTGATTGCAAGCTGTTCCACTTGGGATTAGTTACAACTTTGAGATCTCTCCAGTTTTCTGGAGAATTTTAAAAGCTCACCTACTAGGAATCTTAAATAAAATCCATGCAAAAGAAAGAGCTTTCCATACATGAGTAATTATTACAGTAAATACTGTACACTACGTTGTCCATTATGAGAATATCACATTTCCAAGAGTTTATCATAGAACAAAGTTGTCCTGAAGTTTTCCCAATATTTTAAATGTGCAATCAAGATGCTAATTTTAAACTTATTCCTGGCATTTGTATTCTGTTGTAATTTTTCTTGAAAGATAAAGATTTCAGTTATTGTTTTCCTGAAACAACTATATTTCATTTCCTGTTCTTCTTCTTACACTCATTCATGTAGCTCTAAAACTGTAAATCCACTGCAACCTCCACAATTACGATGTGTATCCTTTGAAAGATAAATGACCTCAGAGCACAAGACTAGGGACAAGTACACAATCGTCCATACTTGATGGAATCATAGAATCGCTCAAGTTGGAAAAGACCCTAAAGCTCACTGAGTCCAACCACGACCTAACCACATTACCCTAAAAACCCTTCACTAAATCATGTCCTTGAGTACCACATCCAAGTGGATTTTAAACACATCCAGGGATGGTGACTCAACCATCTCCTGTAAGAGATTATTCTTTTACATCATTGTCTCAAAGCTTGCTGGGGACACAGATGGACAAGTCCAAACAAGTCCTGGGCAAGGGTTGTGAAATCCTTTGTCTGAGGGACACAGATGGACAAGGCCAGGGGCAACGAGAGAAAGATAAGCTGGTCTTTTGCGTGGGCTTATCTGGAGGAAGATGGCCATTGCAGGAGGTGCTGCACAAGACCCTTACCAAGCGCCTAGAAATGCCACAGTGGCAGAAGAAGGATAAAAAGGGAACCTACAACCATGAGGCTAGGTTTTCTGGCAACAGATTCCTCATGAAGAGGAACGGAGGTTTTCTGGCAACAGATTCCTCATGAAGAAGAAGAGGTTTCTGACATGAGAAGCCTCACAACCTGCCTCTCTCCCTCCTGGACTTGCTCTGCACTGTATCACGATGCTGAAGAAGAGCAAAGGTGTCTGCCATCAGATTCCTCACTACGGAATTCCTGCATGCTGACGGACTCTCCTGGGCCTGCTACCTGAGTCCTGCTGCTTCCTCCCGGATTAGCTCTGCAACTTCTTCCTGCTACCTGCTTGCTGCCCAAGGCCGGTCATGCTGCTGCTCTCTCTTCCCCCCTGCTGCTTTCGCCTCGGACCTTCAAAACGCCGTGCAATGGGACCATTACTGGATCCTGCTGGTGACTATCCCCACTTTACGCAATTCCTGCTTCTTTCCTATCTTTTCTATCGCCCTTCTTCCCTTCCCTGTCTCCCTGATTAGGATTTATAATAAACTGGTTGGACCAACATATGAACCGTCGTTTCTTAATCTCATGCCAGGTATACAGATATTAAAAGAACCTCATCTCCCTCCTATAAATTGGAGCAAAACACCTCCCTGGGAAGCCCATTCCAGTGCTTAACAACCCTTTCTGTAAAGACATTTTTCCTGATATACAACCTAAACTTACCCTGGTGCAACTTGAGGCCATTTCTCCTCGTCCTGTCACCTGTCACCAGTGAGAAGAGACCAACCCCGCTCTCACTGTAAGCACATCTCAAATATTGGAAGAGATCAGTAAGGTCTCCCTTCAGCCTCCTTTTCCCCATACTGAACAGCCCCAGTTCCTTCAGTCTCTCCTCATAGGCCATATTCTCCAAGCCCTTCACAAGCCTTGTTGCCCTTTTTTGGACCTTCTCCAGCACCTCAGTGTCCTTTTTGTACTGAGGTGCCCAAAACTGAACACAGTACTCGAGTGAGGCCTCACCAGTGCTGAGTACAGGGGCAGGATGACTTCCCTAGTCCTGCTCACCACACCATTCCTGATACAAGCCAGGATGCCATTGGCCTTCTTGGCCACCTGGGCACACTGCTGGCTCATATTCAGCCAACTGTCCATCAGTACACCATGGTCCCTTTCCATCAGGCAGCTTTCCAGCCACTCCTCCCCAAACCTGTAGGGTTGTCTGGAGTTGCTGTGACCAAAATGCAGGATCCGGCACTTGGCCCTATTGAAAATCATGCAGTTTACCTTGGCCCATCTATTCCATCTATCCAGGTCCCTCTGTAGCACCTTTCTCTCCTCAGGCAGATCAACACTCCCTCCCAACCTGGTGCCATCTTCAAACTTACTGAGGGTGCACTCAATCCCCTTATCAAGATCATTAAGAAAGATGTTAAATAGAAGTGGCCCCAGTACCAAGCCCTGGTGGACACCACTAGTGACCAGCTGCCAACTGGATTTAACTGCACTGACCATAGCTCTTTGGGCCCTGCCATCCAGCCAGTGTTTCACCCAGTGAAGCATAAGCCCATACAAACCGTGGGCAGCCAGCTTCTCCACAACAGTGTTGTGGGGGATAGTGTCAGAGGCCTTACTGAATTCCAGGTAGACCACATTGACAGCCTTACCTTCCTTTACTAAGCAGGTCACCTTGTCATAGAATCAAAGCAGGTTTGTCAGATAGGATCTATCATTTGTAATCTCATGCTGAGTGGGCCTGATCTCCTGGTTGACTTCTAACTGGTCCATGATGGCACCTGAGATTATCCATTCCATAATCTTCCCCAGCACTGGTGAGACTGATAGGTCTGTAGCTACCACAATCACCTTTCCAGCCCTTTTTGAAGATGGGCATCACATTTGCCAGTCTCCAGTCAGCATAGTTGTTATCAAGTCCATTTCCTTAAAGGAAAGCTGATTCACACAAATAGAAACAGTGATCTCTAAATCAATGCTTACATGTGGTTTGTGGAATTATTCCAGTAGGCAGCAGGGGTGAGTCCACCTTGCTCTACTGGAAGAAGAGTGTATGATCATTCAATGACAACCTTATCCTGCCCTTTCTGTTGAGTTACGCAATGGGCCCTTCCTCATTTTATTTACTTGAATAAAGGCAGACAGTGAGTCAAAATGCAAGTGTAATCTTATTTCCTACATGGGTCAATTGAACTTAGCATTTCTGAGAAGTTTATGGCAGGCTGAAAAGTAATCTGCATGCTCAGAAGAGACTCACTGCCCTGGACAAACCCTGAAGGCCCTTGTTAATCTGAGGAGGCCTTAGCCAGCAGTGAACATGCCAGAGTTCTACAGTAATTATATATACTGAAAAATGTGATTTCTGTCTATGCAGCTAGTTATCAAAGCAGAGCAGTTGTTTCATGCTTTGAATAAGACTTGAGTCCTATGATACAACACAGAGCAGCATACTCTGCCCAACAACCTCTCTGCATTCAGACCCTACCAGAAAAAGCTCAGCCCATGGGAGGGAGTGCTCTAGAGTTTCACATAAAAGCTCTGTGTGCTTTCCCTAATATTAGTCCTTAATCTTCTTCCAGAAGATTTCTTTTCTGAACAAGAAAAGAAAAAGTTACTGTCTCCTAGAACTGAAACTATTAGCCCTTACACCAGGCTCAACACATTAAGCAATAATTTCCAAGAGGCACAGCAATGCCTCTAGGCTGTTGGAGAAATGTGAGCACTCATCTGGGACAAAACTAAAGACTTTGTTTTACAAGGGAAGGGACAAAGAGCAGGATGGGAACTGAGCTCCCACTGAAAGTCAACAGGAGTCGAGACTCGATGCAAGTTTGAACCCTTTGAATTTGGAATTACCAGTTCAATTCAGAATCCAAAAACACTTAATAAATCACAAGATCAGTGAGGAAAAGGGAAGAAAGGGAAAACATATCCCATATTAACTGTAAATTCTACCAATTTTGTGAAGGAAAATTTACTAGTACTCATCTGTCCTATAAGAAACAAAATGTGTTTTAAAATAAAAAAATCACATGTTTTTGGCATTATTGTCTCAGAAAATTGATACTTCAGTCTTGTCACTGTGGCTACAAACAGCGTATCTGCTTCTGGAAACAAAGCAAGGAATCAAATTCTCACCAAATACATTAGGATTTAAAAATATTCACAGAACAAAGGCAACACGTGATAGAACAGCTAATTCATCTATCATTATACTTAACTTTCATTTCTCAGTGGGGAGACAAAAATAAAAGCTAGGCCATTAATTCAGGCTGGCTTGATCCATTTTATAAAATTTTCAAATAGAAAAACTAGAGAAGTTGCAACCAGTTGCAACCTTAAACTAATTTTTTCAGCTGATACATGGATTCTACTCCACGAAAAAAAAAAAAAAAAAAAACTGTTATCTCACAAGACTGGTAAACACCGTTCTGTCCCAGAAAACTTCATCTAGACTGAGAGATGAGTCTTGCTGTTCTTACAAGAAACTCGGCTGTTTCTCAGTCCCTCTAAAGCTGGCTTTTACCTGAACAGCTGGTGAATGCAACTAAAAGATATTCAGTAGTTGGTTAAGTCTGTTTGTTGGAACATTCACAGGACTATGATAGCAGGGAATATCTGGGAATAATCTGGATATAAAGAAAAAAAGCCGTGTCTTCCTTTTCCCCTCTAAACTCACCAGGAACAGTGCTGCTGACTTCTGTCTTTTACTGAGAGATATTACAACATTAAACTCAGATTGTGATCTTCTGATACAAAGCTCTTTCTCTGGCCTTTTACCCAGCCATGATCAAACTTCTTTTCCTCCTCCCTCACTCTTTTTTCTTTCAGCGGCTTTCCTGTCTGACTCCAACAGCTGTTTGTCTTTTACAGGCTCTGTCTTCCCACAACTCACAGCTGCACTAACAGACTTTTCCAGCTATCTGCCCAGTCTCTGAGTCTTTCTTTTGGCTCTCCAGCAAATCCAGAATCTCCACCTGCATCTCCGGGTTATCCCCAACACTCAGAGTGGAATCTTGGTTTAATTTTATTGGCACTGTTTTTTAATAGCAACACTTACAGTTGTTTGTGTTTTTTTTTTTTTTTTTTTAACCTCACTGGAACAAAGAAAAAGCTAAAACAAATATATGAGGAAAGTGGGATGTTTTACTATCAAGTACATGATGAATAGAAGTCACAGAATCACAGAAATTAAAACTGGAAAAGACCAACTGACTATTTGGTCATCTTGTCTGTCCTTGCCAGTGCAGGACTGCTCTCCCCCTGTACTTTTAATGGTAATAAAGAATGTAGAATTAATAATTATTTGACCTTTTATTAGGTCTCATAATTATGTTAGTATATTGTTTTCCAGTTTGATATTTTTCTGTGCTCAGCTGTGTTTATATGCACCAAACTGTCACTTCCCTTCTCAGTGCCACACAGAAATGTTGCCCCCCCTTTGCAACAGCATTTATCTGTAATCCCTATGCTCTAATCTTCCAGAGAGTGAAAGCAATCTTTTGTCCAATCTAAACGACTTGATCAGCCTACCAAAAGAGAAACACAAGGAGTTGTAATTTCTATATTGTTTTCTTGACTACTTATAAAGAACAGGAGTAATGGCTCTAACACAGAGAAGACCTTCTCAACCTGCTGTTGTCAAGTTTTCCCTCTTCTTAGAGCCACAGAGTCAGAGAACAACCATGTTTGGAATGGGCCTCTGGACATCATCTGAGACAAACTCCCACTTAAGGCAGGGTCAAGTCTGATGTTATATCAGGTTGTCTAGAGTTTGTTCAGTTACGCTCCAAGGATGGGCAATAAGCCTCTTCGACAAACTATTTGAACATTTGACCCCACCCACCAGTATTGGAAATTCCTTTCTTTCTATTTAACTGTGATTTCCCATCAGGAATCAACAAAAGTAAGGCTTCTCCCTAAGGAAAGATGAGCTGGGAGCTGAGTTTGACACAGCGGAAGTTGGGCAGTGCCCTCCTTTATCAGGGCACAGACTCACATTGTCTGAGTAGGGTGGACAGAAAATGATGGATGTGAACAGGGTTAGTCGATAGTTTCAGACACGGCAAGACGGAGAGTCTGATCCAGGATCCACTTCAGATCAACAGAAAACAAGAGACAAATAAACATACAGTGTTGATTGGCTGGAGCACCAGCCAACAACCTGGGATAGCAAGAGATAGTACTGTACCTACCGTACAGCAGAGGCAAAGCCTGGAGGCCTGGGCATGATCATAAAAGGAGCCCACAGCAGATAGCTTGAGCGGAGACCTCAGGAAAGATGGTGAGGGACAACAACAATTCCTTCGTTGCTATTTATATCCAATTGTTCTTTTCCCTTCACTGTGAACTTCTGAACAGTGTCTACCTTAATTCTTTCTGTTAGCAATCATTCATTAGGTAAGCAAGAAAAATGATTAGTCTTCTGTTCTAAGGCCAAACAGAGCTCCCACAGTGTTTCACACATCATGTTCTCCAGACCTCAGACATCCTGGTGGCCCTCCACTGGATTCTCCCTTCAATGCCAGTAACTTTTTTGTCTTGTCTTTGTCCAGAACCAAGTTGGACACTGCTCTTCATATGCTACTTAACAAGTGACAAATAGAAGTGAAGGATCTCTCAACCTGCTGGCTACCCTTTTGCTAATACATACCAGTATGCACTTGGCCTTCATTGCTGCAAACGAATTTTCTTGATTCATGTTCAACTTGGCTATCTAGACCCCCCCAGGACATTTTCTGCAAAGTTGCTTTCTATTCAAGCAGCAGCCAGTTTTTTTAAAATGAGTTCTAAACGATGGATGCGACTGCTTTTTTTCAATTGCCAGGAAACTCCCATGATCCCATGACTTTTCAAAGATGACTGATAGGTGAATTTCATTATTACAACAGCCAGATCAACCAGCCACACTCAGACCCCCATCCAGTTCCAGGTACTTGCGTATGTGTAATTCCTTTTCACATAACACATGTTATTTCACACATTCTATTTAACCATACAGGTGATAGCCCTTTCTGGTGGCACACAGTATGTGTATGCCTGTACAAGACCAGGTTCCATCAGTAAAACTGTGACCATAAGGTTGGTTCTCCCACATAAAGCCTGACTTTACCCATTTGATTAATTTTACTTTCAACTGTTAGTCTAACCTGTTGGCAGCTTCACAGCTAAATTACATGAACATAATGGCACTCAGTTTGAATAGAATTCTTAGGGAGTTAAAGGAAATGTGTTCCGTCTCTGGAAGCTATAATTAGGGATATAATTCCCCTCAATAATCTTAATTAGAGCCATCTGACCATTGCTGACAACAATTTTCCTTCAGTTTCTTAGCTGTGAACTGACAAACCACTATTTTACCCAGGTAAGCATCTGCATGTAGTAACATGAAAAATACGTCTCTTGAATATCATTCTTAATATTGCAGAAAATTTACTGGCTTAAACACAAATTTAAAAGTCATATAAGTAAAATTATAAGTGTGTGTGTAGAAAGGGAGAAGAGCCTTTCAATACAAGGACCCTACAAAAGTTTCAGACAAAACTTCAGACTGGAAACCGCTTAGTATAGTGAAAGCATAATTTCTGAAAATTAGCTTTTATAAGCAGGCCTGCTGGCCCTGCTTTAGTGAGAGTCTTCTGTGAAATCCTTTCAAGAAAGAGTTGTCATGCCAGCAAGGTACATCAGCTTTGTAATCTGGAAGTTTGGAGTTCAATGCTAGATCTCGTAAATGCATTTCCTTTTTGACATTATTTTTGACAAATAGTTTCTGCCAGCAGAAATAGATGTTTGCTAATGATAACAAAAGCAACAGCAACAAAACATCTTTTGCAAATCTAAAGCATTTTATAGGCAGATGTAGGCACATCCAACCTGTTGCCCATAAGCCACATGCAGCCTAGTACAGGTCATAGTGCAGTTTGGCCCTTCAGGCCTTATCAGACTTTTATAAGTCCTGTCTTACCAGAGAAAAATAGCCCTTGCTTAACAATCACTCCATATTCACGTCATTGCTGGCAGTACATCCATTTGTGAAATTTTCAAAGATGAAGCATAGGAAGCGTAAATTTTCACCAAAAATCTTTGGCAAACACCTTGAGAACACACTGAGAATTGCAACCACTTCCATCGAAGCAGACTAATGTATTAATTTCATAAAAATGCGGTCAAATATACTACTAGTTTTATATTTGTGTTGCTTTTTATTTTTTTACTAAATATATATTAAAAAAATAAGTTTTGTTACTCACATACATTGACTGTATTATGTAATTTATATGTAGCCCAAGCCATGTCCTCTTCAGTCAGTGGGGCCTGGGCAAGCCAAAAGGTGGGATGCTCGTGGGCAAATGTATTGTGAAATTCTCAGGTTCTAGGCTTTTTTACTCAGGACTTTCTGAGAAATCATCTTCAGTGACAGTTTTGTCTGTGTGTAAACTGAATAGAAATTCAGTCTGGATCTTGAAATGGTGTTCTGCTGTTTTGCTTTTTGCAGGCCCATTGAAGCATAATGTTTTTCCACTGATTTTGCCAGTAGAGAGAATTCTGTTTCATGCTCAAGCACTGGAAAAGTCCTCCTATCCCTATTAGGAATGGTGGGCCCCAAAATTTTAACAAGTAAATCAAAAATTCTTATTTTAATAGGGGAAGAGCTCAAAACTTTTAGTTGATTTCTCTAGAAGCACTTTGTGATTTGGTTACAGCTATTTGAAATATTCCTGTGAAAGGTGCTTAATATATATATTTGCCTGGTCAAGATATTTTTTTTTCACAGAGTTCATTAAAAAGAGCCATTTAGCAGAGGCTTTTATGATCTACATTTATCCAGTAAAATAGACTGAGCAAATGGTTCATTAACAATGATGAATTGAAACACCCTTTCAAAAAAAAACAAAAAAAAAACAAAAAAACAAGGAATGTTGTTGATGCCAGACCTGAATTCATTAGAGCTTCCAAACCATAGCCTTAAAGTTTTTTAATACGCCATTTGTTCGGTAATTTTTTCCATATGTTTGCTACCTTCCATGTTAAAAAATGTTCCCTCATACACATTCTTTCTTTCCCACTTCTAGTTGCTAAAATGCACCCTGTAGTATAACTTCGCTTCATAGGCACTGGGAGTTGAGTAGATCCATTTTATACAGTTTTGTAAAACAAAAAAAAAAAACAAAACAAAACATCCCAGACAAGATCTTCAGATGGTTCTAATCAGCATCAGAGTTCAAGAAACTGTACTAATACAGACCAGCTGAGGATCTGCCCTGCTTTATGTTAGAAAAAAATGAAACCAATTATTTTTTGTCTTTTTTAATGTGTGAATAATAAAGGATGATATTCATTCTGCGCGAAATTCCTCCCTCCTCAAAAGTAACTCACGCAAGTCCATGCACCCTGAAGTATTTTTTCAAGGAATTCATGTTCTTACAGGGAAAGCTTGTTTTATTACATGTCTTAGTGAATCCCCTCACAAATAAAGAAAGCTGACATCAAAAAGAAAAGCCAAAATTCCTACAAATTTTGATGGTAGTTACAAAAACATCAGTGGTAACACAGATCTTTACAAATTCATTCTCTATCCTCTTACTAGTGAAAAAAAAAAAAAAAAAAAAAAAAAGAGAGAGAGAGTGAGAGAGAGAGGTTCCTCTTTTAAACTGAATGGAAAGCACATGGTTATCAACCATGTGACAACACTGGAGAATCCAGGGACATACATCCCATTCTGAGATGCAGCATATTCATCATTACATTAATGGCAGTCACAATTTTTGATCAGAGCTAGCTTTTGTCCCATCTTTTTGTAATATTGTCAGAAAGAAATTACATTTACCCACAACATACCAAGACACATACTCAGTTTTCCCTAATCCTATTGTATTTTTATGGAATGAGGATGTAAAGCTCAAGCCCAATAAAGCATTCAAGCGCTAGATTAATTTTCAGAATGTGAGCAGTCAGTGCAATTATACTCCTGCTTTCAGCATAATTAAGTGTTTTGGACTGGTGTCTCACATCACTGGTGCACTGGCCATATTCCAGACTGTTACGACAACCCTACACTGCCTATGTAAAATTCTGTTGCTGTTCTTTATTTCCCTTTCTCTGAATCAACAACAAGTTAAATGATTGAGGCAGATCAGTTCCTTTGCAATACTGACTGTCATTGTAGAAGGATTTCTACACATCTCAGTTGGAAATATTTGCATACTGGATCCAACTGGTAATGTAACATAGTGAACATATGTGCAAAGAAAGGGAAAGGACAAGTGTTTCTCCCAGATGGTAGAACATTTTTGTTTCTCTCTCAAGAACTCAGAGAAGAGCTGCCAAGTTCCAGCCACAGAGATGAAGTGGCTTCCTTCATTGCTGGGAAAAAAAATAATAAATTATAATGGACAGCTGAAAGTACAGTTGTTTCTTTCTCCGTCTTTTGCTGCCTACCCCTCCCTGTCCACAACTTTTTTCTTACTTCCTACAGTAAGAGTCTCCCTATCAATATAGCTTTTCTCTTCTGGTTCCTCAACACCCAAAGAGAGGGATAATCGCCACAATCCTGATAAGATCATTATTTGGGTTCTTTCTCCAGCAGACAAGCATGAATGATAGAAACAGTGTTTATTAATACGCAGTGCCTTTAGATAGAAATAGAGTTGCTGCATATTGAATGTAGACCCCTGATTCATGATTCTTTGTTCATCTCTACCCTGTTATTGGAGTACCTTTTCTCTGTTATTGTTTCTCCTCTGTATTCTAGGGAATATCTACGCTGCTCAACAATTGACTAGGTTTTTAGCCAGGTTTTTAGCCAGGCTTTCTGTCTGCAGTCATGTTTGCAGCCAGCCTCCACCTCACTGACCAGTGGGAATTTGTCTGATTTGGTCCAGCATCTTCTGGTGCTCAGAAAAAAATCAGAGAGGGAAGAATGGGAAACAGAGGAGGGTGAGAAGGAGATGATTTTAAGAGAAAGAAAATCATGAGAAGATGAGGAGAGGCAGTAGCAAAGAAAAAGGAGGGGCACTCACTGAAAGGAAACATCAAAGAACTAGATATGAAACTTGGTGTTTTTGAGAATGATTAAGTCAAGCTGACCACCAGCATGAAATAGTAACACAGGGAAGGGGGAGCCATGGAGAGGCCAAAGGTATTTTCAGAATTGATGCAACATATTTCAAAAGCTGGGAGAAGCTTGACGCAACATTTTTAAGAGTCTTTTTAGGGAGAATCTTCACTTCAAATAGGAATGTTGACATCTCTGCTGACAGAAAGAGAAAGATGCTCACCTTCTTTTTCTGGTATCAAAATCTAATAATGGTCTACAAATGGAAAAGATTAGGAAGGCTGGTGTAACTCTATTATTTCTGCAACAGGGACAAATTTGGCCAACACAGAATAGAACTGGCTGCAAGTCTCACAAATCAGCGTTCCTGGTGGTAGCTGAGTACTTTATTTCCTAGTCCGCATTGAAATAAGGGCTAAAAAGGCATATGAACAGGAAAAGAAACAAACCAAAAGTTTAACTAAACAATTTAGCACATTAGGAAAAAAAAAAAAAAGAGGGGGAAAGAGAGAAAGATCTTGGTTTAAGTTCAGGGTAAAAGTTCATGTGGTTCTTACTGTAACTGAGCCATTTCACACAAACCATCTGTAACTGTTCTAATGTCCCCCTATACTTTGTGATTAAAATATTTTCAAGTGAGTCAAAATCTGATCTTTTCTTCAGAGAAATTGAACTCTTATGGAGAAAAAAAAAGTCTCAAATCTGTTCCCACCCCTTCATACCTGTTCTTATAGTGAAAGGACTGGAACCCTTAGCTGCTAGATTGACAAACTGTCATAAGTGCTACTTAAGAACTACAAAACATCACCTTTAATGGAGAGGATGATCAAACTCAAGCTATAAGTGTGTCTTATGTAATAAGTTAGATACTTTCAGGTAAGAGTGAGCATGCAGCACTTGAGGAAGAACATCTCATGCAGACAGTATGAAATGTCAGCATGGTATGTTAGCCAGGAAAACAAGTAAACTTATATCTCCTGGAGCCTAGAGTATTTTGCTAGCCATGGAGCATTGTATTAAAATTGCTGAGGGTCTTGGCAGTGTTTGCTGTGTTGATACCACACCCAGCCTTTTAGTTCTTTTCAGGCTACACAGAGGAACATCTTTTCTGTGGATGGCCAAAACACTTGACTGGGGGACAGATGCACTATTGCTGATGGTGCTCAAAGCCAAAGCCCTCTTGAGTACTATTCAGAGCAGTACCACAAATGTGTAAGAAATTTGAATGTCAGACAAAGGTGCCTACGGACTTCAGCTGTGTACAGGCTGAAAAGTGCTCAAGAGGAATTTGAGAATCCGGACTTTGTTCTTGGGAACCTACCATGGGGGTTAGATGGAATTAAACTCCAGACCTTTATGGGATTTAGCTCTGAGAGCTCTCTCCAGAGGCACTGAATCAAATGGAACAGTGTAAATACTCTTTCACATCAACACTATCAATTTCTTTCCCAACTTCTCTCTTAGCTGTCTGCTTTCTCTACCATCTTTCTCAGTAGATGCAACTAAGCACAATGTCATACCCTGCAGCAGAAATGCCATCAGCTTCCACACAGTGCTTCTGCTTGTTGGCACTGACTACACCAGAGGCTGTGCATAGAAGCAGTACACTTTCCAAAGCTGGAAACATCTGTTGTATGCAGACTATTACCACACAGAGACATTTCAATGCAAGCATAATTGGAAGAGATTTTTTTTTCTTCCTTTGTTGATTAATTTGGTTTGGTTTCTTCAAATTAACTGGAAAGTCCCATGTCTGATCTTATTTAATCTGATAATTAGTAACTTTCTATATTGTAAATAGTTTTTTTCTATACGACCCAGCATTAAAACAATCTAGACCTGCAGGCACTGGAGGCTCCTATTGATGTAGGGTATGAATAATCATGTCAAACTCCTTTTTTGGAGGTACTTCTTGCTTTGTTATCTTCTTCTGCAAAGGTTATGCACAGATTCAATCAGAAGATTTAAAGGAAATCTTTCTTGTATCATATTGAAGGTAAGGCAGTGACTCAAATGAAAAAGATTGACTGAACACATCAAAAGTGAGCTGCAAATATCCACTTATAGAAAAGAGACAGAAAAGACTATGGAGGTATACATTGACTCAGCCTGGTAGAGTTACTACGGATATGAGATTATTGGCAAAATGGACCAAATCCATAGGTAGCTATAAAAGCCAGAGGGGCTGATACCACTGCTGTGAATTGCATCAGTACCAACAAAGACAGTAAGCTACTTGGGTCCAAAAGTCAGTCCTAAAGAGTGTAACTGAGATCTGAATTTGATAGAAAGGAAGCCAGAGAAGGCAACACAGGAAAGAGATAATATAATTCCTGAAGGAAAGAGCAGCCCAGCCACACCCATAGGGATATGCTGTATTTCAGAGACCAGGAATTCAAATGGGCAGAGGAAAATGTGAACAACATCTGACAAGAGCAGAAGTTATTAACATTCAATAAATACTGCAGCCAATAATCTGGCACCTACTGACAAGTTAGAGACAAAGTAAACTGTGTCAGTTGCCATTTCCTTCACTAAAGGTGGCTTTCAGTTTTCTGATACTTCAGTTTGCACAGTTTGGCTCACAGAAAAAAACGAGCAGCTGCCTTCCTCTTGTAGACATGGTTGTAGTTCCATCATAGCTCATATGCCTTCAACGGGAGATTTTCTCCTTTGCCTCTTCATTTTTCCCCTATGCTCCAGGGCACTCTTACATCCTGAGACACTCCATGGAAATGCTATAAGAGTTCTTGTGATGGAGGTAATTTTTTGGCTCACTCTGTGGCCTGTTTCCCTGTGCCAGAACCAATGGAGCAAGGAAAGGCAACAGAACTCATGTAAATGTGGAGTATGCTACAGATGTGAAATCCTGCCAGAAGACGTGCTCAGTTTAGCTTCAATCTAATGTTGTAGCCCATTGTAATTAGTCAAAGAAAGTTTAAAAAGTATTCAATCTAACCCCTCTCAGAATGAGTTAGCTATATCTGCATCTTAAATGGTCTTTCAAGTAAGTACACAAATAACTTTCTTGGAATCTGGGATAATCTTGATCTTTATGTACCCCTACCTAGAAAAGTCACATATGTTCCTACATTGTTAGCTTCCTTTTTATCCTATTCTGTAATCTTCCTCAAGACATTTTTCTTGGGGAAAAAAAAAAAGTGCTCTGCATGCATTACACCCCCAGTATGACATTGCAAAAGTTCCTGTATGAGATATCATGAGATTTCAGGCAGCTTTTTATCACAAAAGTCTAGATGAGTGAATCAGACCATTATCTTGCATCCTGCCATCATTGGTACCACCGATTTTTCTACTCAATTAAACCATTCTTGTGATTGTCTCTCAGTGGAAACTTTTGTTACCATTTTGTTACCAGAAGGGAAGGACCAAAGAAACCCCAGAACTCTGCAAAAATGAATGAGAGCCTTTAATGGGTTCCATTACAGTAGCAAACTACTGTTGCGTTATGTGTAGGGGGAGACTGTGTTGATGCTGGCAGTCATCTCTCGATGAGGAAAGATGTGAAGTCCCTTACTGAAGTTCAGAACTTCAAACTGCTGAACTGGGATCCACCACCTAAATGCAACCCACTTGCAAGACCCATGACACAATAATCTAATGAATCATAGGATGTTTCAGTGGGTGTTATTTAATGAAGTACATAAAATGCTGAAACAGATTGAAGCAATTGTGAGAGACTAACAAAAAGGTCAAGCAAACAGTAAGAGAAATACAAAAAACTTGGCCTTGAGAAAACAAGGAGTGAGCGAGCACTTCTTGGGAAGGATGCTTTCAGGAAAGGATGTTTGAAATTACATGGCAAGAGTCTGCCTGCTATTGTTTAGCTTAATTTATATTCAAGGAGGCATACACTTATGCCTCTGAATATGTAGAATAAAAGTAAAAAGGTGCTGAAGCTTAACTCTCCACAACCATGAGACTATTGTCTCTTCAGTGGATAAATATATTACTGTTAGTCACAATTTCTTCTGCTTTTTCAAGCTGGAGTTCACTATTCATTTTGCCTGAAGATGTTCAAAATATCCCCATGTCCAAAAGGAGGAGACTTGGGCAGTTTTCTGAGTGACCTGTTTTCTTTCAGTGAAAATCTTTCTCCAGGAAATAAAGTAACAGAGATCTATATTTTCCCAAGACATTTTGGCTTTTGTCACTTTTAGAAAAAAAAAAAAAAAAAACAATATGTTATCTGTGTTTTTCATCTACTCAAAAAAAGAAAAAAAAAGTGTTGGAAGGCAAACATCTTTTTCCTTAAAAAATAGAAAATGATGAAACAAATCCCACATACATCTCACCATAATCGTTTGCATTTGGAAGAAAGAAAAGAAGAAATGAAGCTTGTCTTACCTATTACTATATGTAAAAATGCAGTCAGGAATAGGCTGGCTGTTCCTCACTAGCATGCTTTTCAACTCTCTGTACCTGTCTCTGGGTTTGACAGAAAATATGTCTAAATGATAAATACTACAAACCAGCCAAGTTCTTCAGTCTCTTAGTGTCTCTTACACAGTAAATCAGGAGTTACTCCATTCAATCCATTACGTATTCAGATTTGAACCAGTGAAAATCTGAACAGAATTTGGCTTCATGTCTCAGGTGTGGCTTTATTTATGACTAAACTGGTAACACGGTAATAGTGAAAAAAGCCAGATGAAGACTTCTGGGACATGAATTGTGCTGTCCTGACAGACAGGGACATAGTGATTTATTTACCTTCATAGCTGGCAGTGACAGCACTGTGAGAATGACAAAATGTGCTTTTGAGTGGAACTATCAGCTTGGAAATATTATCAGAGCATTAGCTGGAGCAAGGCAAAGGGTAATGGCAGCATAGAAAGGCAGAGATATAAAGGTTGATCCTCCTTCCACACCCCACATATAATCACAGGGTCACAGGATCATGCTTCTCCAGTCCCTGTTTACAGCCAGTGTTACCTCCTTTGTGTCTGTCCAGCTCCTTGCAGCATTCCCAGACCTTGTCCTAACCAGCAAGGAGAGCATACATAATCTCAGAAGACAAGAGCAAAAATGAAGGGGTTAAGGCAGAGGGATAATAGTGAGATCTCTTTACAGAATCACACTCATAGAGTTAGTGTTGTGGTTGGAAGGGACCTCTGGGTCCATCTGGTCCAAACCTTTGTTCAGCCAGGGACACCCAGAGCAGGGTGCCCAGGCCCACAACCAGGTGGCTTCTGAGGATCTCCAAGGAGATTCCTCAACCTCTCTGGGCAACCTCTCCCATTGCTCAGTAAACCTCACAGTTAAAAAGTGTTCTGGTGCACTGGCAAAGCCTCCTATGTTTCACTTTGTGCTAATTGCCTCTTGTCCTGGCACTAGGCACCACAAAGAAGACTCTAGCTCCATTCTCTTCGCATCTTTGAGGTATTCAAGGTGATCCTCCTGAGCCTTCTCTCCTGCAAGCTGAACAGTCCAAACTCCTTCAGCTATCCCTCATTGGAGAGATTCTCCAGTCTCTTGATCATCATCATGGCCCTCCACTGGACTCTCACCATTATGTTCGTGTTTCTCTTTTACTGAAGAGCTCAGAATGTGACAAAGTACTCCAGGTGTGGCCTCACCAACATTAAGCAGAGGGGAAGGATTGCCTTCCTTGACATCAATACTCCTCCAAATGCAGGTGAAGATAATGTCAGCTTCCTTACAGCCAGGGCACACTGCTGACTCACATTCAATTGGTGTCCACCAGAACACTCAGGTTCTTTTCTACAGAGCTACTTTACAGTTGAGTGCCTTTGAAATGTCTGGATGCCTGGGGTTATACCCCAGGTGCAGAACTTTGTACTTCTCCTTGTGAACTTCATGAGGATCCTGTCAGCCCATTTCTCCAGACAGTCCAAATCCCTTTGGATAGCACCATGGCCCTCTAGCTGCTCTTCCCATGTTTGCATCATCCCAAGTCTTGCTGAGGGTACATTCTGCTCCAACATCCAGATCATTAATAAATATTTTAGATAAAAATGGACCCTGTATTGACGACTGGGGTTCACCATCATTTGTCAGGCACTGGTGGTGTGTGACACTCATTTCTCACTTTTATTTGGAGACATTTCTAGTCACAGCACCACAGAAGATAAATGACTAACTCCAAAAGAGTACCTGATTTCCCACCTATCTTATCCTGTCAGTGCCAACAGTTGGGGAAGAGGCTGAGGGATAGCTTGGGCACTGGAATAGACTCCCCATATTACAGCCCCAAGCCTGCTGGAATTTCAGAACTGTTCAGTCAATGCTCTCAGGCATACAGTGTGATTTTTAGGTAGCCCTGCATGGAGACATGATTTGGACTCAATGAACCCTGTGAGTCCCTTCCAACTGGAGATATTCTATGATTCTATGGTACTGTTAGGCAATTAGTCCTACTGGTTTTGTTAACATTTTGCCCTAGTGCAGTGACGTCAATAAAGTGTATTTAGCACAGTAAACCACGACTGCACTCTGCAACATTCAACTTTGTTACATCATCAGTAAGTTACAACCCTGTTCTCTGCAGCTGTTCTCACGCTCTTAAAAAATATAACCCCTTGACTGCTGCCGAATGTACTCACATTCCCATGTCAAGCCAAGATGACACATAGTAAACACCACATTGACGCATGGAAAGGTCTGGTACAGTGCTTCCTGCCTTTATGGCCGTAACAGAGGATTACCAAAGAGACAGAAAATATTGCATCCGTTCAGCTCCAAAACACTGACCTCCAGTGGCCAAACCAGATGTCACAAAGTAAGTCCTCTGCATTAGGACAAATGTGTAATAACTGTGTTTTTATTTCCAGTACTGCAGTTCATCTGGTGAGACAAGTATTCCCATAAGAAACATTACGCAGAGGGCAGATTTCCTCACAGCTGTCTTACCTTATGCCACAGGCCTGTCCCAAAGCACAGTCCCAGTCAGGGCCCATCATACAAGATGGTTTTTTTGTTTGTTTGTTTACAGTTTGTTTACACTTCATAACCAGCAGCTGGACAAAACAGTTCACAAAACTTTCTGAACAGGCTGCAGCTAAAAGCAGGCTTACAAAGGCACTTAATGGTGTTTTTAGTCTAAATTGCCATTAACACTTTTTTTTCTGTCTTAAAGGCATATATACCCATGCGTTTGGACCACTTTGCCTCTGAAGCACGTGATGACTGCCACACAAATTCAACTGAGATTTTTCTGCTTTTCTGCAGTTAGTCCCAACAAAATGCCACCAGCCCCTTAACCACTGCAATATCCCAGAATGCTTTCTGCAGGCACGTAACAACATTTCACAAGTAACTGTTACAACTAGGACACTGAGGTAGGGCTTATACAAAACCCCAGATGTGCTCATGACTCTTTAAGCAAAGCCAAACTTGGTTCACCATATGTTTAAATGATAATTCCACATCAACACTATGATGTGGTAACTCAGCTCAGCCAGCACAGGGAAAATCCAGCGAACTCCTCCCATTTCTTCATGAGCCAACAAAAGAGCTCACACATGAGCCTTTCAAATGATATGTAATAATTGAAGTCCCTCTGCGTTCCTGCAAGCCAACTGCTTTCAAGGGCTCAAGCTGAGACAACCCACAGTGATCAGATGTGTGTTTCTTACAGACATACAACAAACCCAGTGCTAAATTTCTAAAAAGCAAATATGTGGTTTAAGAGTCTAACTTCTCACTTTAGGCATCCACTTAAGTGAAAAACATGGCATTTCAAGTTTTTTTATGATAGGTAGGCTTTAAAATACATTGTAAAATGGTATTGAAAAAGATCAAAAACCTTCTGTAAATTCTAATAATTGATGATGAGCTGGGACAGGACTGAAGAAAACCCCAGGAGGCTGTGTGGGTGTTTACCTCATTTTAGGCACTTGCATCTGAATGTCATGGGTAGATAGGAAGATACAGGTCTCAGTAAAACAAAATAGGAATATATATATTGTTTACCTTGTTCTATATTTAAAGTCCTGAAAAGCCTTGATTATAAGATGAATGCCAGAAATACTTCTGGAGGCACTCCAGACAGTGCTCTCTTTTCTCACTCACCAGATTTTTACAGCAGCATTTCAGTGGAAGAATGCTTAGAAACAGTCGGTTTTTATCATGTGCATTTGCAAGAGTGTGTTTACAGGCCTGATGACATCTAGGCGTTTCAAATAGCAAGCTTTGAAGAACAGGTCTGAGAGACACAACAGACTCCATTCACTCTCTGACATACACATACATATAGTCCAGTAGCATACAGCACAAAGGTGAACAGTGTAGTGCAGAGGAATTATGTCATGTACGATGGATTACAGCTAAACAACTCAGGATTGCAGATGCTGTCTGTAAAGGAAATCACCTGTATCAGCAGTAGCACAGTGGTTTTTCAGCTTGCAGCACCAGCTCTCAACATCCCCTTGCTTCTAACCTTTCTTCTAGGTCAATGACTGCAATACTCTGAGCTGTACTCCTCACTAAGTCCAACGATGTCCTGCATGGCTGTGCTAGCAGCATATCTGGACAACACAGAATATGCATCTGGGGGAAAAACACATGGCAAAAAATGCTCTCATCCACACATGCAGATCTTGGATAGCCTGGAGGGTTATGAGAAAGAATGAGATAGACATATTTGCAGGGCTGGTTGTGATGCTATGGTAGGACAATGGGGAATGGTTTCAAACTAAAAGAGGGGAGATTTAGATTGGATCTAAGGATCTAAGGTTTTTTACAGTAAGTGTAGTGAAGCACTGGAACAGATTGCCCAGAGAGGTGGTGGATGCCCCACCCCTGGAGCCATTTAAGATCAGGGTAGATGGGGCTCTGAGCAACCTGATCTAGCTGTAGATGCTTCTGTTCATTGCAAGGGAGTGGGACTAGATGACTGTTAAATGTCTCTTCCACCTCAAACGATTCTATGATTTCAATGATTCTGTCTAAGGCATGAATGGCCATGTACATCCTCAGTGAAACTTTGTGTATGCGTAAATGTGCAAACAGATGCAGGTATCCCACTTTGCCCACTGCTATTTCACCATCTAAACCCTACACATGATAATAGCAAGAGTGCTGTATGTGTGTTTGTGGAGTGCAGCTATGGCCATAGTGTAGCTGCAGTGCTGAAGCACACTGCCTTGATAATCTTATTTTGGCACACAGAGTAACTTCAAAAAAATGCATGCCAGCCCTAAGCAGCCTTTGAAACGGAATGTATACAAAGGCACATGTATCCTAAGCATCCTTGCTCTCTCTCTTCCTGTATAGATACATACATGAGACAGTTGCTAAATTTAGCAGTTGCTGCAATAAAAAGAGTATTACTGCTTTAAGATCAGGAAGTAACATATTCTCTCCATTCTCCAGTATTTACTTTTGCGGATTTTAACGTACATTCAAAAACCAGGTTTCAGACATGAGCACTGTCAACGATTACAGTTTTTTCCCTTTTTCCTAGAATTGTCTTTCACTTAATGCTTTCCAGACTAGCTGAGCCTTTCATGAACAGTGTAGTGAAACTGTAATAGCATTGCTGCAGGTTTGTTGTGAGTGAAGCTATATTAACTGGCTGGCTGTTGGGCTGGCAAAAGTTGCCAGCTCTGTGATGCAAGGTTCCTCTTTTTTTTCTTTCCTTTTTTTTCCTTATTTTTTTCCCAGCATCATCCAAATTTCTTTCTCTTTTCCAGAGTACTGTATAATTTGCCAGTTTTGGGGGTTTGGGATTGGCTTTTTGGGTTGTTTTGGTTTTTTTGTTGTTGTTTTTTTGTTTTTTGGTTTTTTTTTTTCCAGTGCACTTAATGTAATATATCCCTGAAGCAGAGAAACAGCTATATTTTGACATTTGGCAACAACAAAGCACAGAGAATAATGACTCAGAAACAAAGTAAAATAAACAGTCTTGTCTTCTGAAAGGTGGACAAAAAATGAATATTCATGACTGTAGGCCAAATGTTTCAATTCTGTGGACTTAAAATTAAGCACTAAATATAGAATGATCCTGATCTGCATCACTGTATCAAACATTCTGAGAATAAGACCATGTTCATGTGGAGTACCTTGAATGATAGGCATTAAGTTTTACTATTTATTTCTACTTTTTTGAATAGCTTAGTTAAAAATAAGTGGCCTACTCACTAGAGAAGACACTGCTAACTGAAGAATTATTCTTCATGTGTCATATATAATCTTACAAGGAAATGAACTTCTTGGCATCCTTCTGGCTTCTTCATGCCCTCATAGCCAAGAGTGAGAGAAGGTAAAAAGAAATTCAAATAGGTTGTGGGAAGAACACCAGAGGGACAACACTAAGGCACAGACTCCCAGTGTAATTAAAAGGCCATGGAGTCTTTTCTGGTAAGCTAGTATGTGAATTAATATGTTCAGAAATAGAGCTGGCCAGGGAGGCGAGTTTCCATTCTGTGATAATTTCCAAGTTACCAGAATACTTTTAATCCTGATTTGGAAGAAATAAACAAACTCTTGAAAATTTTCACAGAACCAAAGTCCAATCTTATTTAGTTGCAGAAACTCTTAAACGCGAGGTGTTTCCAAAATGAAATGTGTTTCCTAAGATCCATGGCAGTCACTGGCTGCATAAGACACAATTATTGTTAACAGTAACGGGAACAGTCGTATGATACTGAATATTACTACAAAATTGGTTATTGGTGAGCTTCTGCACAACCAGCACCTTGTTACTGCTGCTGCCAGGATTCCTCAGACAGCAGCCCCAGAGCACCTCAAACAGAAAGGCTGCAGAGCTGAGACTCAGAGGGCCAATCAGGTCCAATTTGCTTGCTTTTCTTTTTCGCAGTCTTTGAAAAGGACAGACTCTCTGCTGAAATTAAAATCTGAGTGATTAGTTATTTCAAACAAGCCCAGTTTCTTTGGAAGACAAAGGAGACAATATGTGTCAGCTTCATTTTCATGTGTAAGGAACGATGGGACATTCCTAGGCAGAATCACACAGCATAGCTATAACAGCAAGTGTTGAATTTCCACAGTGGCGGTTCTGAATTTTTCCAGTGCACGAGCCTGACCACCTCTTTCTATTTCCTCTCAGGTATGACCGAGAAAATTAGGACATGAACCTGGAAGGAACATCAAAGCAAGTACTTTGATGCTCAAGGAAACAATTCACTATAGTTCTTATTCCTGAAAAGACCATAAAATCCTTTTCTTTCTCAGCCTTCATTTTGGTAGGCTAATCTAGCCAAGCAATCTTGGAGTTTGTCTACATCTGAGTCACACTGCCAAGCTGGGCAGCCGCAAGCCAGGTCTGACCCAGGAGCTGTGTAAAAGCCTTCATACAGCACCGTGCCAGAGTTTATATCTCTTGCTGAGAGGCTGGGCGTATTGTCCTGAGCATAATGCTGAGCTATTGCTGTTCTGTGGCTCTGATGAACATTGCTGGAGCAATCTGTGATGAGACTACCCCAGGTGGTGCCCTCCCAGGAGCTACAGACTTGTTATAGTTGTCCCTAGCAAGAGGCCAGGGAGGAGCTAGCACATTACAGAGTAGTCAACAGCCTGTTACCTCCACCAAAAAGCACAAGTCAGTTGCCTTGCATTTGTCTCATTTTCCTTGGAAAAGGCAGTCTGTAGGACCTAGCTGCAGGCCAGACTGATGTCTCTAAAAGACAATATGTGTCTCTCAGAACACAGAGCATCACAACGCCATGTCATTAACAGGTGCTTTTAAAACGTTATTTTTCTCAGTTGACGATTTTTACTGAAAATATTAAGTAACATTAGCCCAATATGGATCTTTTTATGAATGCCTCTAGCAACCTCCCATTAGCCTCAGAGTTCCCTCTTAAGCAAAACCCATGAAGTTTTCTTCTAGCCAGTTCCTTACTCACCTTGCAATTTTTCTTCTAATTCCCATTTATTTCAGTTTAACTAATAATTTCCTATGTGGCAGCATTTCAAACACTTTACTGAAATCCAGACAGATCTACTGTATTTCTCTAGTGTAAAAATCCATTTTTATTAAAGAAAAATATTGCGCTAAACTTCAAGATCAGCCTCTTGTAACCTTATATTTCATTTTATCCTATTTTTCTTTTATCTCCATGTGCTTCATTATTTTTCCTTTAAAATTAGCCCTCAGCCTTTTAATATGGTTCAGGTTGTGGTAATATATTTCACGCTATATAGAACATTTTTCTACTTTTTTTCTGTTCTTCCTTTTTATAATAAAACCAAGTCATTCAACTTCTTAAATATCTTTTTTATTTAGCTTTGTAATTCCAACACCTTCACAGTTTAGGCTAAAACTGAAGTTTATGGAGTTTTTTCACTCATCTCAAGTACTTTAATTTCCACTTGTGCCCTTCCAGACTAATTAGCTGTGCCACTTTGGACCCACGTTCTACATCACTGCCCTTCTTAAAAGCAGTAACTCCTAGTTTCACAAATTGTATTGAAGTCTAGTTCAGCCCTTGCTGGCCGTAAGACTTTACAACCACAATGGCAATGGAAAACCATTCCATAAGTTCTCTAGTTCTGCATGATTTTATTCCAGGAGGCTGTACAGAATATGCCTGTTATTTATACATTTGCTACAGAATTGTACAGAATTATTTATTCAGCATATTATATACCTCTAGTGTGTAGCATCTGTTGTGTTAATTGAGAGCACTATATTTCTCACTGCTTTAAAATCACAAATAATTTAGAGCTGTCTGCACTCACAAAATCATAGGAAAAGTTGACATCCTCTGCAGTTGTGTTCAGATCTTGGAATAATGCATAATACTACGACATCATGATATTTTAACTATCAGACTGATAACAGAGATATAAAGAAAGCATTACAATTTTATGGCAGTCATATGAATAAATCACATGTGTTTGTTGTTCTTGAAAAGGCCAAAAGCTCTTAAACTCTGGATTTCCTTCAGATTAAGGAAGAAAAAACAATGGGAAAAAGAAAAAAACACACACACACAAAAAGTTATTGTTCTTTGTTCATTATTGACTAGATAATAGGAGGTTACTTTTAAATAGTATTGTATGGTTATTATTATTGGAAAGCTGTTTTCTACAGCAGACTTCAGTGCCTGCAAAACAGCCTAGTAGTTCTCAGACCTCTACACTGGAAATAGATTTTCTTGATAAAGAAACCAAAGTGAATGCCAAGATCAAATAATCCTAAGCATTCAGCAACCTTTTGTTCCATATCTTTCTAACACATCTACAGTAATATGGGAAGAAACAAAAAATCTGCTCCTTTGCAGGATTCCCAGTGTAGGCTGCGAGTCTTTGTGAGAAAGTACACACTCACACAAATACATACATGCCTAAGCAGGAAGGGCCAAAGGAGCAGGTTACCCTGACAATACACTGATGTTAGCCAAATGTGACCTAATTTCTCCACAGAACAATCCAGGCAGAATTGCTTCCAAGGGATTTGCTTACATAGAGAAAAAACCTCCTTTTTGTATCTTCTTCATGTTGTTTTTTAGGTGGGATGGGATTGTTTATTTTCTTTTTTTTTTTTTTTTTTTTAAATTAGCACCCCAAATGCTAACCTCTTCCTCAATGACTTATAAAGTGTTTTCATACCTGCTTTTTTAAAATACATTAATTTGTCAGTCAAGACCTATTTTTAGTCAGCAAAACTGCCCAAAGGCTCTGCTCACTTTTACAGTTCTGTTGTTCTAGGAACCAGGCAGACATGTGTGAGAGCATGGACTAGCATTAAGTAAAAATTCCAGTGGTAACTCAAAATCAAGATAAATCCAGATCAGAGCATGCAAAGAAATGGTAAAGAAGGGAGTATAATTTTAGCCACATCTGTGTATATTAGAATGATTTATTAGACTATTTTTTCACTCTGAAATGTAGAAATAAAATATGCAGAAAGCAAACTAGGAATGCCAATGGCAAGCTGATAGTCTCCTCAATCTGTCATTTTCTTAGCTTAGCAAGTGATTGAAAGTAAAATCCAGGGGAAAAGTCAAAACATTGCTTAAATTATTCTAGAAGTGGTAACTTCCCATTTAGATTAAATACCCTCTATGCATCAACCAGGACAGATATTGCTATTCTTATCCAGTAGGAACTTTGTCCGGTATAATTACAGTGATGGTCAGATACATCACTATGTGGAAATAATAACGTGTATCTAGAAAATGCAGCACGGCATATATCTACAACATGCAAACTCACATGATTTCAGAAACAAATATGAACAAAAGTCAGGTATTACAGGGACAATGTGTATGTGTGACTTACTTCTATAGGCTCTCCTACACAGTTTCTAGGAAGTGTCCATATTACAGAGCTGTGATTACTGCATGTTGTTTTCAGGGTAAAAACGTAAGAGTTCATACTAGTGGCTTGTATGGATTTAGCACACTGTATCAATATGAGGATATCTGAGTCATTTCAGTGTATATCTATTGTATTAAAAAAAAAAAAAAAGTATAATTCTTTTGATGGAAAACTCAAGCGCAGAGCTTTAAATACTCTAAAAAAAACTTGTCTCTTGGGGTATTCTTATGTTTGCCTCATACGTGCTTTGACACAGCTCTTGGCTGCTGTTAAGGAAGTTTCCAGAATCTTCTGGGAGCTATTTTATTTCTTAAGAATTCATTCAACAGAACCATTCGTTGAGCATTTCCTTGTATCCAAACCCATATAACTACAACACTCAGAATCTGTTTGAGAACAGAGTAGAAAGAGGCTGAGCAGGTTCAACAAGAAGCCACGGCACAACACCAGGCTACAGACTAGGTGCTGAGAGACATTGTCACCAGGTGAAGCATGTTCTCACTTGAGCACTGACCCGGCAAACATGATGATGCCTGCAATGTGAGTATATTTCCAAGTGCAGAAGGATGAAAGATGTAATTTTTTAAAGATAAATTTTAAATAAAATCAACGTTTATGGATGTATTGTAAGATGAGAGATGGAGAAAAATGATATCTGAAATACAGAGACTGTTGCAGAACGGTGTCAAGTCACTTTACTATGGAAGAGAATATGAAGATCAAAAGAAATGCATGAAATAGGAACGGTTCCCACTTGAGACCTCTGAAAATATCCATGATATCTACACAAAACTGGCAAATAATACACAGCAAACACAGGAGATCTTTCTGGACCAACACTTGGGTGCCAGAAAACATACTCCAAAAAGCACTAGATGATTCCACTTAGAAAACTGAACTAAGCTCCAAATTTTTAGTGCACTGGGAGTAGTATATGGTTTGAGAGAGCTGCAAGGATACAGAAAATTTAACTTTTTCTCATTAGATCTTCCAACTGAACGAAGTTAGTTGTTAATGAAGCCAACAAGTATATGTACAACATTCTGCTCTAAAATTGTTTTGTTCTCCAAAACTTTCTGGTTCTGATATCTACCTACAGGGCATTCTCAAATATTGACCAGGAACCATTTCTCTCCCCAAAGCCTGTTCACCAATGTTCCTTGGTGTAATTTCACAGGACCATTAGCCCCTGTGTCTTACACACTCTTTCTTTACTCTGTTAGGCTGCAATCAGTGATAGCATCTAGTCTTAACTCATTTCACATTTCAGAACTTTGTCCCTTCCTTACCTTTCAGAATTAAAAACATGCTCATACATATTTTCACTCATTTTATTGACTGAAGCATTTCTTTCTTTTTTTCTTTCTTTTTTTTTTTTTTTTTTGGAAAATTTATTTTGCCCCTTACTGTTTGTTTCACTTGCTGTTATCAAATCGTTTTAACACACATTCAACCATGTGGAGATGAGGTTTGAACCATTTAACACAGCTTTAGACATTGACTGTTGTAACGTTTTCCACTACTATTTTAAGGACTGCCTGCTTGCCATTTGGCTTTCAAAATCACAAATAAAATTCAAGATACTAATCCTTGCTCAAGCAGTCCTTCATCATTTAACACCTGCTGGGTCTCTAAACTTCATTTAATTTCTCAGGTCCAGCCAAGCTGTTCAGACAATAAAAGACACTTAGGTAGGTAACACCTTCATAGAGCTTCACCCCTGTTTGCATGTCAGGAGATCATTATTATTCCAGGTATGGGACTGGAACTAACCCCCCTAGATTCTCTCCCTGATACTCTAAAATCAATTCAAATAGTCAACATCCAAACGATAGCAGTAGAGATATTTCCTTTTTTTTTTTCCCATGAACTGATACCAGGAGATCTGTAAAGTAAAGCTCAACAGCACTCAAAGTTTCTGTTTGTAATACTAAAGTTAACAGAGAGTTCAGTGAATCACAGAGAAGGCCTATTGATATCTGTGTCCACTGGTAATGTACCAAATCTCCTGCTGTGTTAAAGACAAAAGAATCCACACTGTAAATGTTGAACAGACAGGTCATTGATCCATTTGTTTTCCTGTGACTTTCCCAGGCTTGATGTCTTCTCCTGTCTTCCTGACTACACCCTTTATCTGTTCCAGCAATTGGCCTACCGCACAGGATGAACTCTACATGATACAAGCCTTTGGTGAATCAGATATTTTCCTGTAAACATGCAGTATTTCAAACTAGAATTTCTTAAGGGAAACTGTCCTTATGAGGCAGAAAGACATTGAGCTCCACATTCCTCAATGGCAGAGTATTTGTTTGTAAATATTTTGCTTTTATAGAATGAAACGGAGCCTCCTTTGTTTGCCTATCCCCATATCTCCCTTCGACATCGTGTCTCAAAAAAAAAAAAAAAAAAAAAAAAAAAGCTCAAAATTTTTCATGCAGCTTGCTTCATTTTAGAATACTGGCACTGAACTCTAGTTTATGTTGGGATTTTTTGCCTATTTTGGCATACATAGCACATTGCGTCCAATTGCAGATGGATGAGCTCCAAAACAGCTCAAGAGCTGTTATCTTACCTTCAGGTATTTCTGAGGTCTGTTACAGTTCCTTTAGCTCCCTTCTAACACAGGAAACATTTTAATACAGAAGTAGGTATTTTTCTTCAATAAGAATTTTTTAAAAAATAAGGAAGACAAGTTGGGGAGAAACTGGCAAGCAATATGTTTCCTAACACTGAATCTGAGATACAGCTGGACTTCACATATATTTCAGGGGCCTTGTTTCAAATCTTGTCTTATGTCTCTCTTTCCAAATCTACATTCTACGCATTTCAAGATCTTCTATGGTCCTTTTATGGCTGTATCTCCTCAGTGCTTTGACATGACACAGATAAAATTAAACAGAATTAATTCATTAACTGATTGTTCATTAGGGATTATTAGAAATTTCATAATCTTACTCAAGATCAAGGGCAGCACTTAGGAGTTCCAAGAGGCTTCATTTTTTTCAAATAAAGCAGGTCTATAGATATTTAGCCCACAGTGCGGGAATGGCAAGATGAAAAGAAAAGCTCAAAGTTACGGCTGCTTTAATTAAATTGATTGATAGCACTCTCCTGTTTGTTAAAGAGAAGAAAGCACTTAGTCCTCCATTCAACCATCTGCTAAGAGCACTCCCCCGAGTAGGAGTTGCATGCAGGTACCTTGGCTGAACTCCGTTCCTGTGGATATTGTAATAGATACAGTAGGCTGCAGTGAAGTGCTCTGAGGGTATATCCTATCACATGCATCAGTAATTTTTCTTGAATTGAAAACTTTGTTCAACTCTTGTCGATCATGGTCAACGTCAGCTGGCAGAGCTGCTTTGTTTGAAGTTATTTGATACACTAAACAAGTGGGATAAGTTTTATGGATAAGGTTGGGCAGTTTCACAAACTTGGGAAGAATTCTCACCACCTTGCTGACCTTTTTCCTCAGAAGCTATTGTTACATTTCAAATATCTCCCTACAGATTATTTCCAGTTTTCTGAATTTATTTATTCAAGCATTGCATTCCAGAAATTCTAGTTATTTGGCATCTAATCCATGGGATAACTGATTTCAAGTGCCTTAATTTGCTTTAGAGAAAAAGTTCCTATGGACTGTGTACACCTTTGTCTACAAAATCCACATTAAAATCAGAGTAAATGGAAAGCAGCAAAAATATTTTTGAAGATTTAAAGCCCACAGACTTGACAAAGATCTTATATCTGAGTTCTGAGGCAATTCCTCTGTCTTACTCATAATCAGGAAAGCATTTCTATGATAGAGTTTCCTGTGACAAGTGACAAAATTTAATGACTCACAAGAAACATTGCCTGCATTAGTGTAATTGTACTTCCCTATTTCTTAGCTGAGGAAGAGCATACAGTTACTATGGCTGTGGAAATCCTTGGGGTTTTTGCTCAGCTCTGCTACTCTGCTACTAATACTATTCCTTCTTGCTTCTAGCTTTTCACTTTTTCCTTCCTGTACCACTGAGCAGGAATAATACATGCATCATGAGGACACGTTTTAAAGGAAATGCACTCAGCAATCAAGGAGGAAGCACATACTGGGTTTAATGATTAGTTGGCATTTAACCACACATAAATCTATTATGGGATTAAAAATCTATTACTGTGCCAGCCTCAGGAAAAGAAATGCACAGCTGCAGAGATTACTTGTTGTGCATACACACAGTCTCATCCACCCTTGCTGTGATTACACAAAGACACATCATCATTTTCCTGCAGTTTTCTCTGAGAGAATGGGGTACAAATGTTTAACTCTGGATAATATTGCTAACAGAGGTTAAGGAAATCCCAGAAGCAATAATTTAGGATAAGTAATAACAAACATCTTGGCCAATAAGTAGACTAAGGCATTAAAACTATCTTTCCTTGCAAATCACACACAGAAAAATGGCTGATTGTTATTCTGAGTGACAGAACCACTCTCAGAAAACCATTCCTTTTACCTCCAGCTACACTTTATCCACAGCCTTTATCACAAATCTGAGCTTTCACTTTGGATGACTTGCTTTTTAATGAGATTTGTATAATTGTGGGAAGAGTCAGTTCATACTTTTGTTTAGTTTTGATTTTGTTTTGTTTTGATGTTGTATCATTTAAATGCTTTCCCTTTATTCCAAAATAAGTTCCTAAATTAGATCTAACCAGCACATGCCTGTGTGTTTATGCACATGTATCTGTACACATTTATCATTTCTTTGTATCTGCATTTAAAAATGAAGGACATCTGCAAAAAGATACCTGTTACAGATGATCTGAATGAATCACAGAAATCTCTGAGGTTAGAAAGGACCTCTGGAGATCATGTAGTCCAATGCTTTCCTGTTCAAGGCTCCCTGGGCAACCTGAGCCTATAACTGAGCAGCTTAACACTACTGCCAGCAGGTCGAGGGAGGAGATGTTTCCTCTCTAATCAGCCCTGGTGAGTACTAGGTCAAGTTCTCGGCTCTCCAGTACAAGATGGGCACAGGCAGATTAGAGTGAGTCTTACAAAGGTGAATAAGGGACTGAGGTGTCTGTCATACTGAGGAAAGGCTTTGAGACTTGGTACTAGAAGTTTCAAGGGGATCTTCTCAAGGTGTTGATTCCTTCCAGTATCACTGTGATTTCAGAAACTAGTGTCAGGGCCCTGTGTCCAAGCCCTGCTGGTTACCTTCTAAGAGAGCAGCCTGAGCTTCAAAATATCGTTTGTACTGCAAAACTAGGATCTGTGTGATTTAATGTAACTTTCAGCAAAGCTAATGCGCTCTAAGCAAGCAGAAGCAATGGCATTGCATGCTTCAATCATTCCCTAAAACAGAGACAGAAAATAAGTCAGAGGAATTACAAACCAAGAGTCCATTGCTGCCTGTTACATAAAAAGAAAACTGAAAATCTTACAGGAATGATAATGAGCTTTAAAAGAACAAGCTTACAATATTCTGTACATCAGAGTATAATTCTACTATTCTGCAGTAAAACATTTACCTCTCAGGTCTACGTAAGGCTCTTCAGAAAATCTGAACGTCTACCCTTTCCCCCAGAGCAGGCTTGTAGTCCATCCAGCTCCAGCAGCAGAGTTTAAGATTTCTGAAAGCCTTCACTTCAGGACCTGTTACTTTTTTCTTCTCTAGTAGGAACCATTTCAGATTAGTTTTACTTTAACTCCTTTGGTCTACAGTGACTTCCCACAGATGGAAGAAAACAGAGAAATCTACTACTTCCTACCAGCAACTGAATTCTTCAAGTAAAAATAGTCATGGTGGCGCTGAAAAAGGATTGTGGATTGTCTGCCCAGCAAGCTACAAGCCTTTCTGGTGCAGAGTAAGCAGACCTATGTCTCAGCAATGAAGCCAGGCATTATATGGTGAAGATGAAAAAATTTTTGTCTTTCTCATACCCATTTTGATGGAATGCAACAGTCTCTGCTCTATGTGAGGAAGGATACAGAAGTTTCTGTAACTGTCTCTTGTGATAAATGCATTTGTTTGGCCCACATTAATATATAACAAGAAAGAATTTACAGAGATATTTCACTGTTAAAATTCAAGCTGATCCAAAATGCATTATATCCTCAGTAACAATGTGAATTACAGCACCTCATAATTTCCCTGTGTCCTTAGTATTACTGTGTAAGCTTGTACTGTAGATACAATGGGTTTACACTGCTTTTGACTTAGTATTCATAATGACTCGTGTTGCAGAAAATTACCTCACAAAAGACTATTGCTTATTTAACTAAAGCTTTGCAGGTGGATCCAAACATATGGTAAGCACTGTGAAAGCTGTTGTTGAAATGCAGAAGGTTGGACAGACTGGATGTGGTGCCCCATACCGGAACGCTGACAGGAATATCTGCAGGTTCAAACTGACAGGAGAGTAATAAATTACAAATTCAAGTGCCAAGAACAGCATGCTCTTTCTTTTCTTTCTTTCTTTTTTTTTTTCTTCCTTCTTTGTTTTCCTTCTGCGTGCAGGTTTCACTATTGTTCCCTAAAAATGCTAGAATGCTAGCAGAAAGAATTTGCTGGTTCAGATTCCTGGATAACAGTTCACTTTGGTGAATGCTATTTGCCTTGGCAAGAGGTTTTCAGTTTTCCAACTATCATTAACATGTGCAGCCAAAGTCTGAACAAACACATACTTTTTGTTTAATGTTCTGAAATAAAATAAACAAACAAGTACAAATAAGTTTTGCTCCAAACATCAGTTCACAATACATGATCCCACTGATCTGAATCAACAGATACTCATGTAAAGTGTTTAGTCACATAACGCATGGCAAAGTTCTCTTTGTGTTCATCAAATGGCAGTATATTTGGCTTCGATGGCAGCAAATAAGCTCTCTTTCTATCACATCAAAGTGGAGAAACTGGGCAGTTTCCAAGAGACAAAAAGCAAACAAAAACAAGTTGCTGCAGTCTTTGCAGAAGCCTGTCCTGATCTGTCAACAAAAGCAAATAGCTTGCAGTACTGATTTGATGAAAACTATGGTGAAGAGAAATCAAAAGACGCCATAATATGTAATTGAAGACCAATTGATCTCCGTTTAGTACAGTTTGAAATTTCTTGAGCAGTCACCTCACCCCCCATGCTGTGGCTTCACAGAGGTTAGTTTTAAACTTATCCCACAGACATCAATATCGAATGAGAGCTTTTACAACTAGGTAGTTTGTGGTATCAACAAAGAAATCTAAAAGATTTCTCTTCACAAAGAGAAGAAACCATGAATGTACAGCAAAGAGGTCCCAATCATTTATTTTATATATTTCTTCTTTTATCTTTTAGTATGATATAACTGATGAATGCATGTTTTCACTACTGACACTATCAGATAGATCCAAGTCACAGCTGTTTTGTTATAGCTTCAGTAACCAACACTATAGTTTGAGATGAAAATGTTTCCTTGCTTCACTTGAAAATAAAAATGGTTGTCAAAGATAAAAGAAATCAAGGGATTTCCTTCTTTCTTTCTTTCCTTTTCAATAGGAAGTCACCACATAAGTCTCTGGTAGGATAATTGAAATCAGAAGACTCATAGACTGTTATAGTTACCCGTGTTTACCGAGACCCACTCCAAGGCAATTCTCAACACCTCCCGTTAAATATTAGTTGCACTAGGCCAGTAAAGCACTAGAGGGAGCTCCAAGATAGATTCAAAGTCTGCTCTACCCAAAAAGTGGTTTGAATAGGATATAGCTGTGCTAAGCACGGATCAGTGTATGTGCTGGGGTTGTATATGCCATTTGCTGCTATTGATTACCTCCATTTTATTCCTCTAAAACTTTTAATACTCGCAATAGTCAACAGATTTTCTACTGATAATGCAACTGCCGTTTGCTGTCTCTAATACTATGACAGAAGAATACTGAAAGTCACTGTAGAATCAGGATATGGCTTCATAGCAGGGAGCTTAGATGATTGTGTAGCTAAAGATTGTTTTGCACATATGCACAGGAGGCAAATGAGAGTCAAAGCTGCACAAACTGTCTTAACTTGCTTAGTTTTTCGAAAGGCTTGACTCTGTATTGTCAAGTTACTGGTTTAATATTTGCATGCAGTGCTTTTCGTACCCAAAAGAACCTGTTATACACTTCATTACAGAAAATGAGCAGACATTTTGTAGACCAAAGCAGATGTTTTTTAATGTGCAGAAAAGATATTTCAGAACACTAGAAACAACTAGGCTGTTTCAGTAACATATCACCTGAACACTGTAAGCAGGACATGAGGTCTTTTCTGGCTGCTCTGGAAATTAAGATATGCAATGTGTATCAATCTTTGAAATCTGCTGGAGATACTTTGCCTGATGCAGCCCAAGATACCATTAGCCTTGTGGCAAGGGTGTAAGCTTCAGTATAAAAGTGTGTTTATGTGTGAAAACCACACAGTGGATAACAACACTGCCAGATTCACAAAAACGCCCCAAACATTTTCAGCTAAGTCCTCACCACAAGATAACTCCTTTCTCCAAATTCAAAGTTTCCATTTGAAATTTTATCCTTAAAATAAAATTATACACACAACTAAGCAAAGCTTGCAGCTCAATAAGCACTTTTCCTTCTTTGTTTTCTTTCAGGTGGTGTTACTGTTTTCCTACTCTGCCCCTCTGCAAGCATACCGCAAAATTTTCCTACACTGCTTCATTGGTTTGTCATTTAGTGCAGGAAAAGTGGCATGACCCTATCAACCCATTCTCCTTCCACGTATCATTGGACATGACTATTAATCTACAGGGCTGTGTAGGAATACCTCATGCTCTGAAAACATAATGTGTATTCCAATAGGCTTTTTCTCATTTAAGCCACATTAAACTCCTAAAAGAAATGATTACAATAGGCACTAGAATCCCAGAATAACAAAAAAAAAAATGTTTTTCTTATTTGTCTGTTCTTAAATTGTTCATCTCAAAGATTTAAGGAAGTTTAAAAGTGTTACTGAATCTCTTCAGACACAACAAACAGAAAATGAATTCATCATTCCACACTTATTTTGTGGGTTTTATTTGAAATGCCAAGTTTGGGGCTTGCAATTCCAAATGACTGTTACAGTTACAGAATGATATTTGAATATTACTAATCCTTGTAGGGATAAGAATAAAGAATATATTATTTTCCATACCAAAAGTATTTTTAATAGCAAGACCCAGGATTTCACTAGATTCAAATGTAAAAACAAAAGAAGGTCAACATGTTACAAGATGAGTTATAATTCTTTGGAACAAGTTCTGATCTGTTGATGTTCCATCAGCACAGGAGAACTACAGCAATAAAGGAATAGTATACTCCAAACAGTGAATATTAGTATGATTGTGGCATGCCTCGTGTTGTATTATAAAAATAAAGTCAGTGAACTTGAACCACCCAAGAAGAAGAATTAGTCCAGCAGCACAGCCTGGGTTGTAAATATGAGGTAGAGACACTGAAGAAGACCTCTGTGTGTAGTCAGTTCTAGGCACCTCTTTTAAGAATTTTTTCTGCTGTAAAACCTTCATAACACATACATTTTGCCTAGAACAAGACACTGATCATTGGTTTAAAATTTTCTTTTAAAATAAAGAAAGAATCAAGAAGATCTTGAATAGCCAAGATGGAATTTCTAATGCAATTTAACTGTGAATTATAGTCTCAAAATGAACAGTAAGTCTGAAACTGACTCAGTTCAGAAATGAGTGTTAGGAGTGCACTCTTGGGAACACACCTGAACTACTTCTCGAGCAGCAAGAAGGTTTTCTCCATTCTTTTCAGAAATAGATTTTAAGAAGTGTTTAATATCACACCTAATTTATTTTGCTTTCAATTTGCATTTTTTTCCTAGAAACAATTCCCTGTTTTTCAGCCAACCTTATGCAGCGCTGTAGATATACAGTATCTACAAGAACAAAATAAAACAAAGCAAAAGGCAGACACATATCAATTCAGTTACCTGATAACCTTCTACAACAAACTAGCATTTTCTGTCAACACGGGAAAAGTGGTGGATATCATTTACCTGGAGCAAAACATTTAATAGTTTCCCACAGCCTTCTCCTAGACAAACTGGCAAGATAATGATTGGATGAGTGCTCTTTGATGTGGGTGGAAAACTGGCTAATGGGCCACACTCGGAAAATGGTGAATGGGTTTTACTGAGACTTGCAGCCTGTCACAAGTGGCACCCTCAGGGAATGATAATGGGCCCCATACTGTTCAACCCCTTATAAACCATCTGGATAGTGGAACTGAAAGTACTATCACCAAATTTGCCGACAGTATTAAGCTGGATGGTAAAGGGGACACATCAGAAAGGAGAGACATCTTAAAGAGGTGGGTAGGATGGAAGAATTGGCAAGAGCAGCCAGAAGTTTAACAAGGACAAACGTGGGGACCTGCACCTGTGAGAACATAATCAAAGAGCACACTACTGGCTAGGATCTGTGTTGCTGGAGCCTTGCTGATAGAGACCGTGGGGGTATGGTGAACAAGATGAACAGGCATCATGAACTAAATCGACAGGGGTATTATTAGCTGGGAAAGGGATGTGATCATCCCACTCTACTCAGAGCTTGCCAGGGCACATCTAGAGTATTGCATCCAGTTGACACTCACGATTCAAAAAAGTTGCAGACAGACTGGAGAGGGCCACAAAAGTACTGAAAAGTCTGGAGAATCTGCTCAGGGAGGAAAGACTGATGGAATTCAGTTTTCTTGCACTGTAGAGAAGGCTCAAGAGAAATTTTTCTGCAGTATTTTAGTACTCAGCACTTACAAAGAGAACAGAGGATTTCTGTTCATGAGGAGCCACATGGAGAAGACAAGGAGCAGCTGGTACACATTGCATTAGAGAAAGTTCTAAAATTCAAACATACAACATCAGAAACTAAACCTGTAGCCCTCCTTGTCAGAGTAGGATTCTGTTGGCACTTTTAGGACCAAACAGGGAAGGAAACAAGTCATTTGCCTCAGCGTTAAAATAGCTTCTGGAAGCATTTGTACAACTATCTAGCACCAAAAGTAAAAAAAAAAAAAAACAACAAACCAATGTAATAGGAAAAATACCAAATATTTTTGGTAGCAAAAATACCTAGAAACCCACAGATTTAATTAAATAAAAAGAAAACTAACAAAAATAAAACAAAAAGAAAAAAAAAAAAAAAAAAAAACACCATAGAAGCAAAACTAGGCCCTGTAAATCTATGAATTCATTATTGGCTAATAAAATTTAAATACAATGTTTGCCGTGTTAAACAGCCACTAAGTGCCAAAGCCGATATTGACCTGGCCAGGACTGTCAGCACTACATGCTCTTCTGTTGTTGTTTTCTATTCTGGAACAAAATGTGGTTTCCTTTACTTCTCTCTGGAAGAATTACCTTACACATGAAGATCTACAAACAGAAGAAAGGAAAATAAATCAACTAGATTTAAGCATAAAAATAAATCATAGTCTTCCTAAAATTTAATAAGAATTGCAACTTACAGTGTGAAGCTAAAAAGGAATCACTTCCTTGCAGTGGTTGGAGCAGGACTCTTGTACATAACTAACTGCCCACAATCATGAAAGATTTTGGTTTTCATATTCCTGGAGTGTATCAAGAAGACCAACTCTTTATTGAATATCATTCTTGAGCTTTCAGGTATGATTTCAAAAAACATTAGTAAATTAAGTGCAATAATTTTCCAGAGATTTTCATTCATTTCAGAATAAGCTATATTTTCTTGGCTACATTTTCTACCTTCTGAAAGAAAGGAAACATCACTCCCATTTGTAAGAAAGGTAGAAAGGGGAACTACAAGCTGATGAAACTCATGTCTGTGCCCAGGAAGATCACGGCATAGATCCTCCTGGAAGCTTTAAGGCACAGGCAAGATGAAGATGTGATCCGTGACAACCAGCACAGCTTCACCAAGGGCAGATCATGCCTGATCAATCTGGTGGCCTTCTATGATGAAATGATGGCTTCCGTGGATAAAGAGCAATTGATGTCAAACAGCTGGGCTTCTGCAAGGCCTTTAATACAGTACAAGATCACATTCTTGTCTCTAAGTTGAAGAGATATGGATTTGAAGGGTAAACTGTTTGCTGGGTAAAGAATTGGTTGGATGGTCATAGTCATAGGGTTGTTGCCAACTGCTCTATGTCCAGATGGAGGCCAGCGATGAGTGGTGTCTCCCAGGGCTCCATCCTGGGACCAGTGCTCTTTAATATCTTTATCAATGACTAGGACAGTGGGATCGAGTGCACTCTCAGCAAGTTTGCAGGAAACACCAAGATGAGAGGTGCAGTTAATATGATACAAGGAAAGGATAACACTCAAAGGGAGCTGGACAAGCTTGAGAAGTGGGCCCACATGAACTTGATGAGGTTCAACAAGGCCAAATGCAAGGTGCTGCACTTGGGTCAGAGCAATCCCAGATATGCATACAGACTGAAAGAACTGATTGAACTAGAAAAGGACCTGGAGGTTTTGGTAGATGAAAGGGTTGACATGAGTCAGCAGAGTGCTCTTGCAGCTTGGAAAGTTAACTGTATCCTGGGCTGCGTCAGAAGAGAGGTGGTCAGCATGGCATGGGAGGTGGTTGTCCCCCTCTACTCTGCCCTCATGAGATTCTGTCTAGAATACTGCATCCAGACTTGGAGACTCCAGCACAAGAAAGATGTAGGGCTGTTGGAGCGGGTCCAAATAAGGGCCATTAAGATGATCAGAGGGCTGGAGGGCAGGAGTCCTCTTATGAAGAAAGACCGAGGGACTGGGCTTATTTAGCTTAGTGAAAAGAAGGCTTCAGAGAGACCTCACTGCAGCTTAAACAGAGCTTTTAAACAGGAGACTGACTTTTTATACAATCTGATAGTGACAGGACAAGATGTAATGGTCCAAAACTAAACAAGGGGATATTTAGATTAGATTTTAGGAGGAAATTCTTTACTCATTGGGTGGTGAGGCCCTGGAACAGTTTGCCTAGAAAAGCAAGACAATCTAATGGGTAGCAGGGGGGTTGAAACTAGAAGATCTTAAGGTTCCTTCCAATCCAAACAATTCTATCATTCTAGGCTCTTGTGGGTCCCTTCCAACTCAGAATATTCTGGATTCTATCATTCTGTGACAATAGATAAATCAATTCACAGTAGAATGGTGTAGGAAGAAAGATGTGGGGATAACATTTGTACGTATACTTTCCTTTAAGTGCAGTGTGCAAGCAAACTCACCGCCCTCACAATAAGATAGCTACGTGTCATATTCCAGTTATATGCCAGTCACCAGTGCTATAGTGCTAATCCTGAATTGTGTGTTCAGGGCCACAGCCAAAGATACAGACATGGCTTGAAGATGTGTATGCAGGCAACAAAATTAAGCTTTATAATAATGGGAATGTAGAGCTTTCCTTGGATCTTCATGCTCTCATGTGACACCATATGGAAAAGAAGGGGTATGGATTTGTATTTCTTGTTTGTCTTCATCAAATGATAAATTCATTTGATGAATTCAGGTCCGTACACTCACTTTACTCATTTTCAGGTATGTGTTATATTCTTTGTATCCAGATTCACACTCCCTCTTTTTACTGGACAAGCCATATCCCTCTGACCCCGGAAATCACTGGAGTAGACTGTACAGTTTCAGAGCACATTTTACTGATGTTGTATCTCAGGATAGAAAATTAGTTATATCAGCTCATTTTCACTGATTGTTATCAGGGAGCAGGCAACAACTCATATCTAAATACATTAAAAAAATCACACAGGGAAGCTGAATTGATAGCTGTCTCATCCTCAAGATATCTAGATCACATCTGTCATACTGAATAGGTATTGGAGTTTACCCATCTGAGATTCATATACCACATTAAAGTAGCAGGCTGATTATTTAGAGCAATTATTTCATTCACCAGTGTCGTGCAAATTTTGGCCCAATGACAAACCTCAGAGTCTTTCCTAGTTACTTCTATTTTGATCTAAAATTCAGTGTTCCATCATAAGATTCAGTGTTCTTGCAGCACAGGAAGTTCCGCACAAACATGCACAAGAACTTCTTTACAGTGAGGTGACGGAGCACTGGAACAGGCTGCCCAGGGAGGTGGTGGAGTCTCCTTCTCTGGAGATGTTCAAGACCTGCCTGGATGCCTACCTGTGCGACCTGCTGTAGGGAACCTGCTTTGGCAGGGGGGTTGGGCACAATGATCTCTGGAGGTCCCTTCCAACCCCTACAACTCTGTGATTCTGTGATTTCTAATAAAAGGATGATTTAATAATCAGCAGTATCCAAAAGGATGAAATTTAAAGCTGTCACAAATAAGCCCATCGCTGTAAAATAATATCACATAACAAGTTAATGTGATGCACAAGTAAGTAAAGCAAATGTCTGCAGTTGTCCACAAACGCTCATCAGAAAATATACAGTGGTCGAATTATGAGTGAGTTCTAAAAAGTGTTCACATCTGTTCTGAAAAATCATGGTTTTAGTACCATCCAAATGCATGAACTATGAAGACTGATGGTGTAATTATAGCCATGCTACATCCAGATTTTATTTTCTCCTAAGGGACTTTTATCTGTTACTGATGATCTGTTGAGAAAATCTGCCACTGCCAGCACAACAGTTTTATCAGAGAGAAGGACACAAAGGGACATCCAGTACTGCAGAGCCTTCCATTAAGTGATAAGAAAATAACAGAAGTTTCAAGGGCTTTCTTAGAAGGATGAACAAATGGGAATTCTGATGCAAACACCATGTGAATAAACAAATGCACTACAGAGAAGTATCCTCAGCTCACCCCTCGTTATATTAGATAGCCTGGTTTGAAAAGTAAGAAAGCGTGCTGGAGAAACATCTGGATTATTCGTTCTGTTTGACACTCACTTTCTTTGTCATTAGGCTTAAGCACCTGGTTCAGTTACCACAGGTTAATGGATTACAGTGCCTCAGCTTTAAGAGCAGGTCAGGAACATCTTTCAAATTCTGTTTTGTAAGAACTGAAATGCATTCACTTGACCACTCTTCATCACAGTTTGAGAGTATGTTTTACTTTGCATTTGCGGTGGACTGGGAGCACTCTTGCAGACAGTTGTCAAAAATCATCTGATGTGTTTATGCAAACAGCTGTAACTCCATCCATCCTGATCCCTGGTAGTGCTAGGACCACCACTCAGCTGTTTGCAAAAACTCCAGCAAATCTCGACTGCTGAACTTGAAGGAGATAGGAAAGGAATATTACAAAGAGAAGACAAAAACAAAGGAAAATTTGACGTGTATCTAAAACAAGAGTAGAATAAGAAAAGAATATTCAGACCACAGACAAAGATTTACAGTTTGTAAATCCTAAGGGGATTTTGAGTTCCACATCTCAGATGCTGAGCTAGTGTTTGAACTTCAAGTACAAAAGGATGCTGCCTTTAAACAGAAGATAGAGCAACACAGAGATTAGAGACAGTGCGGAGAATCAAGTCCTCTCTCCCAGTTTCATCAGTGACCTACTCTGCACTCATTGCTCACAGTTGGGGAAAATTCAGAAATAATACAAATTGCATGTCTGTAAATGGTGTGAGTCAGGCTCTTTGCATCTGGATAAATCCCAAATCATCCTATTAGTTACACAGTACAAACTGTGGTTTGTGATGATTTAACTGGAGGAGGATGCAAAGGAGGGCCAAAATCTAGTCCTGTTGAAGCCATAAGAACAAGATTTCAATCCTGAATCTAGTGAAAGAATAGATTCTGTACTGAAGGAGGGCAGAGAGTGCATTAGGAAAGGAAAAAAAAAAAAGAAAAGAAAAAAAAAAAGAAGAGAATGATAGGATATATATTGTTAAATTAATTTTTGTTTATTAGATGACCACTCAGATATTTGAATGCTATGCATGATTTTTTTCATTACATCTATGGCTCCTGTCATTTTGATCTAGTAATTGCAACTTATCACAGATTTTAAGACAGAAATACTGATAAATGCAGATGACCAATTTTCTTTGACAGCAAATACTGAAAAGCTAGAGTACAAGAAAAAAAAAAGCCACCACTTTTGAAAATTTTCACAATAATTATCAGAACATAGATCTTATTAATAAAATATTTTCAACTGTTTCCAAGTAGTCATTCAGCCATTCCAGAACTAAATATTTCCACATATGCTGTCAGATTTAGCATTTCAACATTCTGAAAATATCCTGGACATTCTTAGAAAGCACTGTGCAGGTAGAAAGTGCACACTAAAGCAGAAGTGATGCTAGTCCCCCATCCACATTTTCTCCACCTTAAAAGTCTTTTCTCCCATCCTTTCTCCTCACCATGTCCCCACATCTTCTTCAGCCCCCTCGAAAAGCCTGTGCCAGGTGAAATCATGCAAGCAGCATAGGTGTGAACAAGCAAGAGAGGAATGGGCACAGAGCATCAGTGTGTTCAGCTGATGGAGTTCAGCATAGTGGTAAGAAAGGAGGCTGCCCTGCGCAGAGGGTCTGGTGACAGTCTGCCTCTTACTGGAGGAGGCTGGTGCAATGAAGGAAACGATCCTGGCTGAGCCTCCAGAAATATAAAGATAATTATGTTTGAGGAGATGAAGGGAGGAAAGTTTCAAGGTGATAATCACAGCTGTAGTTGTGCCTTCCCTTTTATCTGTTCTTTTTCCTATTTACATTTCTATTGTTCTTCCCCCTCCCTGCTGCTGAAGCATAAAATAAGGCACATCTTTACTGAGACAGTGTAGTTATTTAGCTTCCATACCAAATCACAAAGCAGATGGAGCTCAGATCTGTTTGTTTCCCTCAACACATGTGGTTTAACCTGTTCTGGTAGTTTTTTAATGAAGTGTGGAAGGACATATTGAGCACAGAATGATGCTGTGCTTTAAATTCACACCTCATTGCATGGAAAAGTTACAACACAGGAAGGAAATGGATGTAGCTGTTTGCAAGTAGTTGGAATTTAAATGCAGAATTAGGAAAATAAGTGCTAGTTTTCATCTAATCAGAGCACATGAGATAAACCAGTCAGCAACGTTTGTCATGTCTTCCATTGAATTCGACCAAGCTTTCTTTCAAGTTTTAGTTCTGCCTCAACTCGGGAAGGTCATGACTGTTTACATTCAGCCAAGTTTGATATCTTGGCTTTCTGTAAGATGTTTACAAAGTTGGTAAATTTACATGCAGGATTTGTGACAATTAAGCACAAATTTTCAACAAGTTCTCCTTCAGACATTGGTGTATTATCCTCTAAGATTTCTGCATGTCCAGATGTTCATTAGAATTTCTGGCTATTAAAATCGCTTACCATGGAGATACTCTGACAGTTTGATTGTGCTAAGTATAACAGTTCTGCAGACTATTCTTTGACACATTCCTACCACAATAAGTATTATAAATATGACATTTACACTTTATGGCATTGTATTCAAAAATATATCAGAATTAGTTTAGAGTTTCAGCATTACAAACACCAGAACATGAAAATTTCTTAGCTGCCAAGAGTGGAAACTGAGATAGACAACAGCAAAATAGAGAACAAGAACAATACTTTGCCAAGAATTAGTCTTTTGTACATTAGATGTTGTAAATAAAACCAAAAAGTCAATGCTACAGGACTAAGGTAGCCTGGGTGTACAAACTGTTGAGAATTGCACATTGGTCCTTTTAGGGAAAGAGAGATTATAGGAAATTAGTGTTTTTAGGACTCTGCTAAGGAATATGCATATTGATACAAACTGTAAATCCATCAATAACAAAGTAAGAAATTAACTAAGACTATCCTCATCTATTTCTTTCCTTTTCATTTTCTCATGTTTCAAGATTATAAAGTTGCAAGACTTTTGCTGTAATTAATTTCATTAAAATGTTGGTTTGAAATGATTTAGCTGTACTATCCCTATCTTGCAATTATTCTGCTTAATTTTTACTATGTTAACTAGTCACAGCTGTTTCCCTTGGCTCATCAGTGATTCCTTCTGAGCTTGTCTTCCTCTTTGGAGGAGCTGAACTATTCCTGGAAGGCAGTCCAGAATTTTCATTTATCATGTCTCTCTCCAAGAAACTGTAGCTGTTGATAAGTATCAGAGAACTTAACTTCTTTCAAACACCAAATGTTCCTGCTCTCTGCTCTGAAATGATGTGTTTTTTCTAAACTAAAGCTTTGTTTCATCAAGATGACTTAAATTCAAAAACATTATCTAAGCCCTAAGCTGAGATAAATTGCATTTAAGAATTCTATATCCTCTCATAGCAACTTTCAGATCAGGATTTCAGGCTTTGAAACATTTAAGCTTAAACTTCTTCCTCCTGTGAGAGGAACATCGTAAAGCTGCAAAAGTGAAGACAGAAAATAATTATGGCCCATGGGATAACTGTATCTTGAGAGGGAAATCAGTGAGACTGCAACAGTTCTGAAAGAAAAAAAAAATAAAAATCTTGTATGTCTGTTTCTGAACTTGCAGTATTTAGCACCGCTATTTCATTCCCAAGATGATCTTTTCGTTTGATCACACACAGTGTCTTCAGCTTAGAAATGATCTGCTCAGGAAAAGGAGTCATGAAAAGGAAATACATTCCCTGTATTTCTTGTTGACCACGTGCCACAATGGTTGGGCTGAGGCAGAAACCCATTTTAGGGGCCACAACCTTTCCTTATGGAAAGGCTTATGCATGCACCCAGACAGGCCTTCTGAGGAGCAAAATTGTTGCCAAGATCTTCAGTTGTGGGGAACTTCAGAATCTGGAAATTCCCCAAAGGCCTCGGGGCAGGAGGGTATAACGGGTGCAAGTGTACTCAGCTTGAAAACTTTTCAAGCAGGTGTCCAGCTTGTGTGAGAAAATCACCAGGCAATGTAGTTTTCAATAATATGGGAGACTAATTGGTGCATGGTATGCAGTGACACAGGCAGAAGAAGCTAAGTGATCTTCCAAACCTCGAGGAGACAGACCATACAAGACAAGGGAGACTGGACTCTACTCTCTGCAGGGAGCGGAAGGAATAGCCTCCCCTCACCCCTGAAGTGACCTTAAGAAATAGATAAAAGACTCTGGAGTTGAAAAGAGAAGAGAGCATGGCTAAAATTTCAGCCCAGAGAAAGGACAGTCGCATTAACTTGATCCAACCAAAAACACCAAACTAGGTGAAAGGTGTTATTAAATGGGGACTCCTGACTGAGAGGCACTGAGGTACCCATTTGCTGCCGAGACGATCTCTCTAGAGAGGTCTTCTGCCTGCTAGGACCTGCATTCAAGACATAAAGAAGAGGCTAATGGGTCTGATAAAGCCAGAGGACTACCATATGCTCCTCCTTCTTCACAGGAAGAAGGTCACATGAAAAAGAGGTTTCTTGAGGCGGACTAATCTAGTGGGTGGCAACTGCACACGGCAAGGGGGCTTGGAATTGGATGATCTTTAAGGTCCCTTCCAACCCAAACTATTCCATGACTCTATGATCTTTTTGAAAGTATCTCTTTATTTATCAGGTCTCCAGTTCATAACCTTCTTGGAAGCAGATTTTATAGTTCTGTTAATCATACCTCAAAATTACATTACTGTATTTACTTCCAGTTAAGGTTAATCAGTAGGTCTGTGCTGATTGAAAACCAGCAGCTCTATCTTCTGTCTATGTGCTTTCATAGTGCCTGGAAGCCCTGATGCGGTCAGAAACACTGGCTTGAAAGTGTTTTCAATTTTTGCTGAATTGGCTGTCAAAAGATAATTTTTCACTGTTTTTCCCCAGGCAAGTGTGAGGGACATTTGAATAAAGAGAGCAAGTGGCAAATTTAAAACAAGCAAAATGAAACTATATTTATACATTGTGGTTTTTTTAAGTTATGAAGTTATTAAGTTATTTTTAGTTATGGAATTACTTGACATAAGATAGTGAGTGCAAAAGTTTACGTAGGCTTAAGAGGAGACTTAAAAGTACACCAAAAAGAAATAAATTGTGTTGTTAAGTATGAAGAAAACATTTCTACCTCTGAAAGTCCCTGCACTACAAACCACTCTCAGCTGGGATTTTTTCCCAGAGCAGTTCCCATGGTATGACTCCTCTGAACTTCTCTTCCTTCCTAGGAATATGCTTTAGGCCTTTGTTCAAGACAAGAGAGTGATGCAGAACAACCTAATAGAACCTCTCATCTTTGATGCTCATTGATTTGTTTCCATATACAAAGTACAAAATGGACTTTAAAACAATAAATGCTTAAACAAATTGCCTGGTTCTTCCCCTTCCCAGAACTTACTTGTTCTATATATCTGCCTGTTTTCCATTTCTGGGATTTTATTTCCTTAGAAGGAGCCAAGTGGTGGGGTCAAGGCAGTACATGTAAAACCCCTAGGTCTGCCTCAATTGTCTCACTATCTTTAAATGTATGCCAAGCTATGGCTTATCTCTGACTATTCTTTTTTTCTTGTTTGCTTTTCTTCCAGCCCAGTATTTAAGTGCACAAATAACCCAACAGCCACCCCAACAGTCATGTTAATATACTGTATTAATTAATTTTTTTACCAGCTTCTCATCAATCACTATGAATATTAGAGCTTGACCTGCACACAGAAGCCACTGTCTTTAAAGACAAGCATTTATTTGGTTTATTGTTCATCCAACTGAGTTAGCTTTATGTGATGTTAAGCACAGTTGGGCTTATTTGAATGTGGATACAATCATGGTTCAAATAAATATAATCAACTCCTAATTTTTTTTTAAATGCAATTAACTACTGAAGCAAATTAAGAAAGTAGGGGACTGTCTCTTTTCTAAAAATTTGATATCTAAGTACACAGGTACAGTTTAGTCAAATATGTTATTTAGTGAATTCTAAACATGATTTGGAAGAAAGGAATGAAGGGGGAATTAGGAAGTTGATGTTTCGTGTTATCCTGCCAGTGTATAATCATTTTCTGGCCCACCCTGATTTCAAAGGCATGTTCTAGGAGAGTATTCATCTTTCACTCTGATTTCACCCCAGAACACAGATGGCCACTTTTGGTTGTACCTTGTTAACTGGATTTTTTTAATGTAAAAAATAAGCAAACAAATGTTTCCATGCCTCCTTCCTATCTTGTGGTGGAGCATTTTGCACAAACTGTAAACATTCTCAGGTAACTTTCATGTTTAATTTACAACTGATACACCCAACCTCACCTGACGTTTATAATCTTCTCAAAAAGAAATAGGTTACAATAACTATATTTAAGTCCATCAGAATTTCAGAAGTCAAATCATCTCTGTGTTTAGTACTTTACGAGGACTTCAAAGTTACAGGACTGAGACAGAAACATTTTGGCATGTTTCACTTTCAGACTTTTCCTAATACTTATCCATCAAACAGTAAAAGTGGTATGACCAAGAGTTTTCTTGGTAGGGATAAATAACTTTTAATATGCTACTTTTTTTCTCTCAACAGCATTTGCATTGACAAAACAGATCAATAGAGGTCTTCCATAGGTAAACACAAATAGCATTGTGTTTGAGTTAAATGGTAGGATATTTTTGTAGAAGGCATTTGCCTTTACTACTCTAGTGCAACTGCATGAAAATGTTTAGTTCACTACTCACCAACCTTGCAACACAGTCTGCTTCCAAGCTTGTTTTGGAAAGCCAAAAGCAAAGTATTTCTCACACGCAAAGGAAGATTTGGGTGTTGTCAGTAGTTTACACAGATAGTGAAAAGCACCAGCAGTTTACTGAAACACAGAGAAAAAGGCACAGGCATTGCTAAATAAAATGTAATGGAAATAAAAACAAAAATTGTGTCTTAAAAGCAGATCATGAGATTTAGAGTTTTATACATAATATTTTTTATAAGTATATGCACATAATACTTAGTTATATTCCACTGAGATGAAATATTATTTTTCCTCTTGGAAGAGAAGGAGTATATGTATGGTTACAGTTCTGGAAACCAAAAAGAAAATAAAATTAAGACACTTATCAAAGTGCAATCTCCAAATGAATTCCAAACCAAGACTGTTTTCTTACATTCTACACTGATATATTAAGTTTTTTTCTAAAAAAATTAAAATAGGAATTTTCCACTAATTCCATAGCTGAAAATGCTTACTTATAGTAGATTTTAAAATATGTGTTTCAATGACAAATATACCAAAATATTCACATATTGAACAAGATACTTACATTTACTCTGTAATGTTGTACAGATAATAAATGTGCCGTATTTAATAACATATTAAATAAATAACGTGCCGTTATTTAATAACACATAAAAATTATTTTCTAAATTTTTTTTTATCTTACTATAAATAATACATATCTGTTATTATATCTAATATATATTCTATTAAAATCACTGTAATCAATATAATTAAAGCCATACTATTTATGAAATTAAAGTAATGGTAAAATTATGATTAAATATAAAAAAAAAGAAATGGAGTTTGAGGATGGGGAAGAAGACGGATAATCACGTAGGAGAGCGAAGAGAGTCTGAATAGCAAAAGAAAAAAGAAAACGGCATGGGAAGCATGATCTCAAGAGTACGTGAAAGCAATAGAAAAAATGAGAAATCATGATCTGTTGCATGGGAACACCATTCAGCATCCACTGAACTCACCTGAATTTGGAATCTGTCCGGCCTATAACAGGACTATCTAGCATTTTCTAGAATATAAATGCCAAAGAAATGGAAAGATTAACTAGACATAACATGGAGGGACTAGGTCAGAATATTAAATAATAGGAAAGCAAAGTATAGTGAGTAAGAAGGGAGAGAGAGACAGTAAGTTGAAGAGAAAAGGATAAAAATGGTAGTAGGAATAATTTTATAATTTGAGCAGAAACAACTGAATGTTTCCTTTTAGGGGAGATGGGAGAAGATATTAGAGAGAAGGAGGGAATAGAGAGGGAGGGAGGAATGGAATTTTATGGTGAAAAGTGAAACAAATGGGAATGCAGGGAGAGTGACTACACAAGATAGGAGAGAAATCCAGTGTGAAGCTGGAAAGTACTGGAGAAGAAAAACAAATGGAAATGTATAAAGATGAGTGGAGGCCTGAACAAAAGCCCAGTTGTCCAAAAGCTACAGGAAAATGAAAATATAAATTAAAAGTTTGCACAGTAAAGAGGTAAAATTAGAGATAGAGGCATGGAAAAAATCAGTGCAAACATTCATTTCTGGGATGAAGATGTGCTGTGTGGATTTGTCAGTATGAAAATATATTTTAGGGAAAGGTATTTTCCTCTGCACTTGCAAAGAAGGAATAGCTTGGCACAGCAAAGGAATTGGAGCAGCACTGTTTCATTTGCTGTTCATCATACACTTAGTGTTTATAGGTTTCTTACCGCTAGCTCCTTGCCAGTCATCTCTGTTTTAATGAGTTTGGGCTATAAATTTTTAATCCAATGCAGTAAATTAAATTGTGATCGAACTTGGGAGCGTTTGTCCCAAAATTCTGTGACTTGGTTTGTTTGTTTTGAAGGCTGCAGTGACCTAAGTAGCACTCTCCATCAAACTGAGCAGCTTGACCTTCTCACTGTGGCTAGTTCCACTGTCCCGTGTCAGCACACGGGGTATATAAGCTAGGGTTCATGTGTAATAAACACCATTTTGCTGCTCATCATATTGGTGTGTACGTGCAGTTATTTGGTCCTGACCTGGTTAGGGTTAGTAGCGTAGGAGGCAACGCAACACCCATGGTTTCCTCTGGCTGTCCAGTGCCTTGGCCCAGGCCAGGGGCTCAGGTCAGTCAGAGCCAGCAGGATCTGTCTGTGAGTAGCACAGACGTCCATAACTCTCTGGGCTCTTGAGGGATGAAGCTAAGATCTGTAAGCTGGGGAGAACTCACAAGCTGGCACTTCAAGTATCACCCTGTGTACCCAGTTTCCAGAGTTTGTGAAGGAAGGGGTCATCCAGCCATAGCCCTGCTGGAAGTCCCTTGAGCAGCCGGGGCAGGTTCAGTGGTCCCAGCTAATTACCAGTGACCTCAGAAGAGGATGGGAGGCAGCTGCCCTTTGTTTAGCAGATGATGGCACTTGGGACTTTGAGGGGGAACAGTCAAGTAACCGTGCCTGGAGTGGAGCAGATGACTCAGCTGGCCAAGTAAATGTAAAGTTCTCATCAGCCTGTTTTTTTTTTGTTTTGTTTTTGTTTTGTTTTGTTTTGTTTTTGTTTTTGTTTTCTGCATGAAAGAAGAGTGTTGCTATGAGGATTTGTTAAATGTTTTTTGTTTTTGTTTTTGTTCTTTTTTAATAATATGGAAAATAGAAACTTAGTAATTAATTACACATTATTAGTATTTATTGTCAAACTAGGACGGAAACTCTTTTGTCATAGATGATGTATGATATTCCAAAGCTGCCAGCATCACCTATGATGTCAATTACTTGGCAGGAGGAAAGCTTTAGAAAGACTCTGAAATGACATTTTTCATCTTAACCACTCATCACGCTTTTCTTCATGGTCAAGAATGCCTTTCTTTGAATGATCATATTGTTGGGATAATTAAAACAATATAAAATAAATGCGATGAATAAATGTGTTTTTCTTAAGAAAAATCAGTCTTGAACAAAAAGTATTCTTTTGTGACTGGATTTCTGCATGCAGCAAGAGTGTTTATAGCAATACAGATGGCTGGTAATTCAACCTTCCTGGCTAGATTTTCTCTATATCAACAGGAATTACAGTTTTAATATCAGCTCTGTGTTTAATTCCAAAACTGTTGGAGCTGTGTATTTGTTTACATATTTTGCTCAAGATAAAATCTCAATGGCAATAAATAAACAGTATCATGAAATCACTCTTTATTTATCTATCAGTACTAACAATTCATTTGGACTAAACTGATTTTCCAAAAGCAGTTTTAAGAGTTTTGTGCGTTGGTTTTATTTTATTTTTTTTCTGTTGGTTTTATTTTCTTCTCCTTTGTGGGTTTCTGTTGGTTGGGTTTTGTTGTTGTTGCTGCTGTTTGTATGTTCATTTGTTTCTTGTGTTACTGCTTTTTGGGCTTTTCTGCAAGTATTTTAACTTTATTATCAAGTTGCTGAAGATGCTGGCTTTGCACTGAGTACTGCTCTCACTTCTTGTGTTCTTCTGTGTAACAGACTTTAAAGTAGTAAATACATTTGAAAGTAAAATATTCAAGAACAGGTATTTTCTTATAATCTTAACTTCTGGGGAAAATATTTATAGGATAAAGTATCCTGTGGAAATCTTCTTTTCTTCTGTAAAGCACACTAGTTTTACTCTAGAATTTTGCTCTGCTGTCACCATAGACCGATTATTATTCATATATAGATACATTATGAAGGTAAAGAAAACTTGCTCAGCCTGTAACAGTGTTACTAGCACAAGAATGAGGTATGGCTGAGCCATGAAAGCCAGAAAAATGCTTAGATTACAAATCTTCATAGTTAGAGAAGTAAGTTTCTGCAATAGATGCTTTGCAATAGATGACATTGGATCAAGAAGCCGTACTAATTTTAAGATACAGCCTAACAGAATAGTTTGACAAACAGAAGGGGTCTTGTGGGAGGAGGCGTGATTTGGGGTGATAAACTGAAATTGGTATTTTCTATAGTAATAATTTAAACCCTGATATTGTGGAAAGGGCTAGAGCTACTTCTAAGGACAAACAAGGAAGTCCTCCAGGCTTTTCATCTTTGATCTCTGCATGTAAATGAGGAGTTGAGGATGGCCTCAAAAATTGATAGCTTAAAAGCATTGGTTTGAAGACTTGTAAAAAAAAAAAAAAAAAACAAAAAAAAAACAGGGAAATAAGAGAAGATGTGGGAGACATGAAATGTAAACTAAAAAAGTGGAAAAGTAACAAAAAGTACTCGAAAAAATGTGCTTCTCTTTTGTGATAGACCTGCTTTTATTTCTGTCCACTTTGCACTTTGCCTCAGATGAATAGAAATGGACTTGTCAAAATTCTTTGTAATAAATAGGGGAAGCAGTGCTCTGAAACTAAGATCTCTTTTCAGCGTTCCGACTCTGGAATATCAAATAGATTAGGGGTTTGTTTGTTTGTTTGTTTGTTTGTTTTAAATTAGCTGTGGCTCAAAGCTTAGGAGAGTCTTTTCACACAACTCTAAAAGCAAAATACCAGGACATATTTAGACAAGGTTTTAGAATGCTCTTTTTATTCCTGAACATGAAGTAAGGAAGAGATAGAACACTCTCTGACACTTGACTCTTGCTGTTAATTATAACAAAATTTATCAGTAGATAGTATTAGCTGAAATATAAAGCAAAAGTATACATTCATTCCTCATTCTTTGGTGGGCTTCTTCTGATACAGGTCTGGAAAAGTGTTTCAGAAATCACACATCCTCATCTTCCTTATACACACTGTATCAGTCAGATTCCACAGAACAAAGGAAAAACCATTTATCATGCATGAAAACTTTCTCTTTAAATGCAGACAGAAAGGTTCACATTCAAACAGAGAGACTACCATTTGGAAAACTATCTAGTGTTTTTTTAAAGCTACTTGAGCAGACAGAGTGGAGTCATTGCCACTTGAGAAAATTATGCAAATGCCTTACTCAAACACTCCTGACCATAAACGAAGTACTTGTACTCAGCTCCTTTTGGTAAAGCTGGATACAATGGATACACTTCATCATCAAAACTTCAAGTGTAGTCATGTAAAACCCGTAAACATTTTGTATGGCTGGGCTAGAAAGGAAAATTCCACTTGTACTCACCTGAAATCCAGCTGTCCTCCATGTAGCACAGTGAAGAATAACATCATTGCTAAAATAACATATGTAGGCATTTAATGGACTCTTCTCCAGTAGAAGGAACGAAGAAATACACATTCCCAAGCAGCTAACTTGCACCTTTTTTAATCTGCACTGAGCTCAATATTGCATTGCAAGAACAGAAGTGAAAAACTTTAATTTAAAAACTGCACAAATAAGTACTTGCACTTCTGTTGAACTTCCAATAGAGAAGCTCTGAAATAGTGAGAGCCAGATTGAACAATTATTACTATGTTTTAAAACTTTTGCAGCAGTCGCATTGAACCTTGTGGCTTCCACAGTAACTTCGGTGAATAAGAAAATTACAATTGGTAATGAGTGAATTAACTAGTAAAGGTTCAATCTCATATTTAGATTTTTTGAATATGAGTTTCAAAAAATAAAACACAGAAAATGCTGGTGCAGCTATAAAAGAAAAAAGTTTTCATGAGCCTATTTGAAGTGAATCTTCTGGTTTTGGATAAACTGTCACTCCATCAGACTGATCATGGTCACACCATACTGCATCAGATATGCCTATTATTTGCAAGTGGTTTAAGGAATTCTATTGTGTGAAAATGATCTGCTTCTGAGCCTTACCTTTGATTCTGTGACTCTGATTCTGTGATTACCTTTGTACATTATTCCTACATTAATTGCGTCATATGCAATAATAATATGCACATCAACCATGAGACTGATTGCAGAGGACCACTCTTCTTGCACAGTTTGGTGGGAGCTTTAAATTCTCAGTAACTTTGATAATTAGACTGATATATTCTCATATGCAGTCAGTCAAAGACCATTATGCTACAGATGAAGTATTCACAATAGTAAACGGACCTCTGTTATTTAGGATCTGGAGAATTGGCACCATCCATCACATATTACTGCAAAAAGTTTTCAGTTATATTTATAAATACTGTCTCCCACAACGTCCTTATAACAAAGCTGAGGAAGTGTGGGATAGACGAGTGGACAGTGAGGTGGGTTGAGAACTGGCTGACTGGCAGAGCACAGAGGGTCGTTGTTGGTGGTGCAGAGTCTGGCTGGAGACCTGTAACCAGCGGTGCTCCTCAGGGGTCTATGCTGGGTCCGGTCTTGTTCAACATCTTCATCAATGAGCTTGATGAGGGGATAATGGCCACCCTCAGCAAGTTTGCTGATGATACGAAGTAGGGAGGATTGGCTGACAGCCTGAAGGCTGTGCTGCCACTCAGTGAGACCTGGACAGGCTGGAGAGCTGGGCAGTAAGAAACTGGATGAGGTTCAACAAAAGCAAGTGTAGAGTCTTACATCTAGGGAGGAATAATTGCATGCACCGGTACAGATTGGGGGATGACCTGCTGGAGAGGAGCTCTGCAGAGAGGAACCTGGTGTCCTGGTGGACGACAGGTTGGCCATGAGCCAGCAGTGTGCCCTCGTGTCCAGCAGGTCGAGGGAGGTGATCCTTTCCCTCTATTCTGCCCTAGTAAGGCCTCATCTGGAGTACTGTGTCCAGTTCTGGGCTCCCCAGTACAAAAAAGACAGGGATCTCTTGGAGAGAGTCCAGCGGAGGGCCACAAAGATGGTGAAGGGCCTGGAGCATCTCTCCTATGAAGAAAGGCTGAGTGAACTGGGTCTATTTAGCCTTGAGAAAAGAAGACTGAGAGGGGATCTAATCCAGGTTTATAAATATCTGAGGTGTGGGGGCCATAGTGGTGAGGCCAGTCTCTTTTCAGTGGTACGTGGAGACAGGACAAGGGGAAATGGACATAAGCTGCAGCATAGGAAGTTCCGCACAAATGTGCGCAAGAACTTCTTTACAGTGAGGGTGACGGAGCACTGGAACAGGCTGCCCATGGAGGTTGTGGAGTCTCCTTCTCTGGAGATATTCAAGTCTCGCCTGGATGCCTACCTGTATGACCTGGTGTAGGGAACCTGCTTTGGCAGGGGGGTTGGACTCGATGATCTCTGGAGGTCCCTTCCTACCCCTACAATTCCATGATTCAGTGATTCTGTAAATGATGCAATCTGTGTGTTCAAGAAAATTAAAGTTATAAATATGCATATATTTTTCTCATGCAAAGTTAGGAAATACCAGAAGTATTTGTCATATCAATTACAGCTAATGCCAAGTAGCTGTTATTACCAAGAACTTTGCTTTAGAGCATATAAAGCTTGATAAATTCCTTACTTTCCTAACCTCAGCAAGCAATTACTTTGAATTAAACCATTTTGGCAGTCAGTCATCAAACCATTTTGTCCTCACTCAAAACACTGTAAATACAAATTACACTAGCAGTGATTAATACACAACGTTAAAATAATTATTTCATGAAGAAAAAAAAAATGGAAATCTGTCTAAAGTTTTGTCCCCTTTCTTCTTTTAAGTGGGCTCCAACCTCCCCCAGTTTTCTTTTTCCCACAGTCAAAGCTAGGACTACACCAGCTCTGATAGAACTGTTAAAATAAGGAAGCATTCTATTCCTGTTTTTTTTTCTATTCATGACACAAATAAATAAAATTTTATTATTAGAGTATTAATCTCATTTATTCTTGTTAAGCACCACTTAGATTGCCAAATGCCCATCACTGCTAAAGTACAACATATAATTGTGATACAGTAACATCAGACAATGACTGCTCTTGCTCCAAAATTGCCTGTCAACAAGACGGAACATTACAGGAAGTGTTTGCAGCCAGCAGTAACCTAGGAAACTGTAGGTTACAGGGCAACCAGCCCAGGTTAGAACCACACACAAACAAACACAACATGAAGGACTGCAGTGTAGCAGGACAAAACTACTTTTGAGGCAAGGTTTGCGGTGAGATTAATTTCAAGACATGCAAAACCATAGAATTTATTATTACCTAATAAATCATTGATAGAATTAAGCACAGAAGTTCACACTGTTATGGATTAATGTTTTAAACACTAGCTGAATTACTGAGCATCTCATAAACAGAATCGTCACTGAATGTGTCAGTGATGTGTAATAATGCTTGTTTTCTGCCTATAGAACTTCTAACAGAATGATGTTCAGATAAACTCTCACAAACAATAAGCAAAGTCTCTACATGCTTAACAAAAAATTACGTCTGGTGATTCCTTCTCCTCCACACTGTGGTACTGCACACACTGCAGTGTAGTTTCTATCATCAAGCATAGTATATTCTTTATTCAAAAACAAAAGCAGTAAAAAAGTAAAAATAAATTTTAGGGTAATCAGCCTGCTAATGCAACTTTCCTTTATTCAGGTCTTGTTTCAAAGTTTCCATAACTATCTTCCCAGTTCATTTTCTCTCCTGCTCCCATAACATGAGGGTGCCAACTAAGCTAGAGCCTGTATTTCAAATCTAATTCTTGCTGAGTAATTCAGTAATTCTTGTCTCTCCTCTAGAGTCCTTACTCTGCAGAAAGCTCTCTTGGTTTTTCGTTTATGCAACATAATCTTCTATAAGAGCCAAAAGACTTTGAAGTTTGGAAAACCAAGAGAATATTTCTAGTCTTTCTTCAAGGCAGTTACTCTGAGGAAACAAGGTGTCTTTTGTCTTTAAATAGTAATATTTGTTTATTTAAGTAAAGATGTATGAAGGTAATTTCACAGTTGATCTGACTAGTGCCTTGTCTTCATTGCTTCTGCTCTGAAAACGCTCACTTGGACTGTCTTGAGAATGTTAAGCACAAATAACCTAGCCTTGTAACAGTTAACCTCATAAAATCGTCTTTCTTCCTCCTGTGTCTTTAAAAACAAGATATGTTTTTCTTCACAAATACACCTCTAAGCCTTTCTCCACAGAAATATAAACACAAGATATGAATTCTTTCCTGATTCCAGGTCTCAATATGTGGGCCTTTACCAAAGCATTTTCTCTGGGCTGACAACAGATACAGCTATTAGCAATACAGCCTGAATAAAACACTCATATATCCTGTCATTCCAAATTAAACAGAGATGTTTAGGACATGTTGAACATCCACCTGTCCAACAGGGATTTCTGAGTTTAAGCGTTGCCACTTGCATTGGGTTAGAAGCTTAGCTTGCTTCTCCTCCCACATTTCACACAAGTCTGTGGGATTGCAATGAATTTCTTACTGCCAGACTTCCACTTCCATACTACAAATGTACAGCTGCAGTCTCAACTGATGTTGCTGCACTGCTGTTTTGCCAGCCATTTGGAGAAGATTTCCATCTTTCTCTTTATGCAAAAGAGTCCTGAGAATTCCCTAGAGCAACCAAGGATAGTATTAATCTTTATCTGTTACGCTACTCTTAACAGGACACAGCTATTTTCCCTTTTTAATATATATGTGTGTATATGAGAAAATTTGTTATCTTTTTGTTTGATGAAGTTTCTTTATATCACAGTCACAATTTGCACAACAGAAAAATGAAGTCAGCCTTAGTTTTTGGTTCTCTTTCAAAACCAAAGAATAAAAAATTTATGATGCCGTTCTGGAATCTGCCCTAAACATACATTCTTGGACTTCTTTTAAAAGAATTATATATTCCAAAAATAACTCCATATTACAGTATTTTTATTCTGTGTTTGCTGCCCATATTAAGAGTTTAAACAGCTTTCAGCAGCTTAATCTGTGCAAATATCCTTTGTTTCAGGAAGGTATTGTGCAGCTTTCATTGTCTCTAACAGGTTAATTAAAGCAAAACTTTTGAAGGCAAAGTCTTAAAATCTGATTCATAGCATAATGACTTTAAAATCAAATTCAGATTTGATGTGAGTAGATGCACTACTTTTTTTTCTTTTTCCTTTTTTCCTTTTCCTTTTCCTTTTCCTTTTTCTTTTTTTTTTTCAAATAATGATTAATACCACATCTGAATCTGACTATTAAAAACTGAAATCTTGATACTCCCATTTCTGCAACACTGGCCTATTTTGGTTCCTCATTAACTTGTAATGGCTTCTGCCTTTGTGTTTTGGAGAAACTATGAAATGGAGAAAAAATGATATTATACAGAATATATATATATAAAGATCTGAAAGCAAAATGGAATTATGTTATTATTTATTGCTAACACAACGTGTTTATACAACTATTTATGAATATTTAAAATATGTAGTAATATTAATTCTGATGCAGTACTAAAATGAATATAGCTCAATTATTTTGTGGTGCAACGTTTTTAATAGCACATTAAGTAAAGCACCATGATTGTAATTTAGAAAGAAAAACTGAAATAAAAATGCTGCTGAAGCACTATATGAGTGAGTTAATAGTATTGTAAGAACTATGGCTTCTGGACTTTCCTGAGTTTTGAATGCCTGACTTTTTGTCTTGGTACTGTACCAAAACTAAAAATTTCCTTTTAAATAAAGGCAGGGAGAAAAAAACATGCTTTCTTGGAATTTTTCTACATGCCTTTGGTTTCCTCAGTGCATCTTATAAATTGCCTAAGCACAACCTTACAACTCTTTGTTTAACATCATCTAAACAATGAGATAAGTTTATTAAGGAGGTCTCAGTAAAGAATAATGAATCATATGCCTTAATGCAGAACAGTGTTCTCTAGTTATCTAGGTACATTCATTTCCATTTTTACAAATTAACAGTAAGAGGAGGGTTGCAGCAGGGAACGCAACCACAGGATAAGGAAAAGGGTGAGGTTCTCAGTGGCTTACTTACACCTGTTTTTAAAAGTCAGACCAATTATCCTTGGAATACTCTACCCTCTGACCTGGAACTCTGGGATAGGGAGCAGAATAAACCCCCTATGATTCAAGTGGAAATGGTTAAGAGACCTGCTACTCCCTGGACCTTCACAAGTGCATGAAGCCATATGGGATCCATTTGAGGTGCCGAGAGGGCTGGCAGAGGTGATAGCCAAGTTGTTTTCCACCATCTATCAGTGTTCCTGATTAACCAGAGAGGTCCCAGAGGATTGGATGCTTGCCAATGTGACTCCCTTCTACAAGAAAGGTTGTAAGGAGGATCTGGGGAACTTCAGGACTGTCAGGTTTACCTCAGTGCCAAGGAAAGCTATGGAACAGATCATCTTGACTGAGATTATATAGCATGTGTGGGATAACCGGTGGATTAGGCCCATTCAGTAAGGATTTATGAAAGGCAGGTCCTGCTTGACCACCTTGCTCTCCTTCTATGATTGACTGATCTGCCTGGTGGATGAGGGAAAACCTGTTAACATAGTCTACCTAGACTTCAGCAAAGTCTTTGAAACTCTCCCAAACTATTCTCCTAGACAAGCTGGTAGTCCATGACTTGGACAGGTACACTCTTTGCTGGGTAAAGAATTGGCTGAAGGGGCAGCCCCAGACAGTGGTGGTGAGTGGAGTTAAATCCAGCTGGTGACTGGTCACAAGTGGTGTTCCCCAGGGGTTGGTACTGGAGGCTGTTTGTTCAGTATCTTTGCTAATGATTTGGTTGGGGGGCTTGAGTGCACCCTCAGTGGGTTTGCTGATGGCGTGTAGGAAGGCCCTACAGGGGGATCTGGACAGGTGGATCGCTGGGCCAATGGAATGAAGTTCAACAAGACCAAGTGCTAAGTCCTATACTTCGGCCACAACAGCTCCAGGCAATGCTACAGGCCTCGGTCAGAGTGTCTGAAAGATTGTGTGGAAGAAATGGACCTGGGATTGTTGGTGAGTGCTCCACTAAACAAAAGCCAGCAGTGTGCCCAGGTAGCCAAGTGGCCTGGCTTGTATCAGTGTTGCCAGCAGGAGCAGAGAGATGATTGCTCCCCTGTACTCAACTCTGGTGAGGATGCACTTTGAATATTTTGCTGTTTTGAGCCTCTCACTGCAAGAAAGACATTGAGGCCATGGAGTGTGTCCAGAGAAGGGCAACAAAGCTGGTGAGGGGGTCTGGAGCACACGTCTTACGAGGTGCAAATGAGGGAACTGGGTTTATTTTGAAGGTGGCTCAGGGAAGACCTCATATCTGAAAGGAGGTTGAGGTAACGTAGAGGTCAGCTTCTTCTCCTGTGTAACTACTGAAGGAAAGGCCTCAAGTTGTGCCAAGAGAGCTTCAGGATGGGTATTAGAAAAATTTCTTATCCAAAAGGGTGGTCAGGAGTTGGAATGGGCTACTAAGGCAGGTAGTGGTGTCACTCTCCTTGGAGGTGTTCAAGAAATGTTTAGACGTACTAAGGGACATGGTTTAGTGGGGAAATATTGATGATAGCTAGACGGTTGGACTAGATGATCTTGGAGGTCTTTTCCAACCTTGGTGATTCTATGATACTCCATCTCCTGCTACACTGGCAATTGGGCATGGCATACCAGTCTGCTCTCTACATGCTAGTAACTCCTTTCTCTGAAATTGATATTGACATTAACTAACAAATGCTCTTAAAAATGTGATGCAACAGTGCATCTGCAACAGTTTCAAGTGCAACAGTGGATGTATGACTATGCAAATTTGGAAAACGTGTTTATACTCTCTGTATTTATCTTTCCATTCAGTCTTGTTTCTCTTTCCTGTTTAGATGATAAAAACTCTTCACAGCAAGGGCTTCACATGTAATTCCGGTTAACGCTAACATCACGGCCACCTCAAACCTGGACCAGAGACCATGCATATCATAATATCCTTAAAGTCAAGCTCTGCCAGCTGTCTGATTATAGCAGCTCTGCTGACTTTCTAAACACTGAAAGCATATGCAGTCCACAAGTATTGTTATCTATTCCTCTGCTTAACAAGAAAGATTATCCAATGCAGATTGGATAAAAACTTACGACCATCTTATGATCATCAGTGTAGACACACCACGTTTTTTGTTTGTCACAGTAACTTACAGAATGGAGTGTCTAGTGCAACAATGTACACCAAGAGTCACATTCACTAGGGAAAAAATTTTGTTTGTATTTTAATAGGTTGGTTGAAAACAAAAAACAATTTACCCTCTTTCAAGTGAGATTTTAACATTAAATAGCTTCTGTTGAGCCTTGTGCATATACAGCTCAGCCAGCCAGCCAAAGAAAACTGCCATTGGAACTGCTGTTTGTAGGTACACACAGATCAATCTGTTGGACACCTTTCAAATATCAAAGGCTTTTCTCCTTGAACAGCTTCAGACTACTCACAGCAATATTGTACAAATCTCAAATGTGCTTTGTGTGCTTTGTTTTACTGCAAAAGAATACATAAACCAATCTAGAAAGTAATCTCAGAATCTATGTTTATTTTCCTGGTCCCACATATAAAGACATGATATGAAATGTTATCTGATGCATGATATGAGAGCAAATAGTAAATGAAAATCAGAAGACTGTGTATCCAATATAAACAGTATCCAGAGGTACTCAGCAAAGAAAATAAGGCAGGCTGAAAAGAAAACTTACAAGAACCACACAAAAGGTACTGTGCACAAAGAGTCATATATAGTGTATGTATTTTAAAATCTTTAGAATACAATCACAGATAAGCCTTTTGCTGCCACCTGCACAGAAATCAATGTTGTGCACTGTATTTCAGGATTGTGAAAGTGAGTAGCTTTAGTTGAATAGAACTTTATTAAAACTAGGGACCCAAACTTTTCTCAGCAAGTTTTATCCCTGTTCATTCCTGCAGACAAGTTTAATTGCTATTCAGTAGCATTCATTTTAATGTGAGCCATCATTTGAGCTTTGTTCTCTGTTGAACAATCTTAATTAACTAGTATAGAAACTACTCACAAGCAAAACTTATAAATATTACAAAACTAGCCTGCAGTAGACCAAAGCAGTTGTTTCAAGGCTCAAGACTACTGGTTTCGTGAGCATGCTCACATTATCCATCTTACACTGAGATCATCAGCATCTTGTTTGTGAAAACTTCATGATTTCCTGTACATCTCAGAGGCATGCATGCCCTGGAGGACCACTGACATCTGGTGGACAGTTCAGTCCTTCCCAACAATATCTGCAGATCCCGGGAAGCAATGAGCACCAGCTGACGTACAGCGATCAAGCTTGGGGAGAAGGAAAACTGAACAGCTTCATCAATAATTACCCCATATCTCAGCACAGAAGTGGAAATGTGTGTTCTTAACTAAAACTAACACATTTCAAAAAGAAAAAAAGGGAAAAAAAAAAAATAAAAACTAAATCTATCCTACAGGGAGCTGTCATAAATATTGAACTTTACTGTGACTTGATCAGAGTGTATTTTACAGATGGCCTGCCATAAGAACATGCCAGGGAAGTATTAAGTTACAAGGTTTACCCTGTGTTTGTTAACTTGGTGGAACATTCAGAAAGAATACAGAAAACTTACTAAACAGCTGTCAGAATTCTCAGCAATTACTCACTGCTTTCTCTCAGCAAAATGATTCAAAGTCTACCTTCAGGTAGATGGGCATTTCTTTCTGAAATGGGAGCTCAGTTCAAACATAATGGAAGTGTTAATACATACTGAGCTGTGGAAAGTATCGGTGTTTTTCTACACCTTCCCTACAAGACTGTAGCTTTGCAAAGAAATCTGCATCTATTCCCAAAACGAGCTATATTTTTCACTTATCACCAATATGATAACTCTCTAAGTAAAAAGGTTGCTAAACCTGCAACATAGGTTATCCAACCAGACTATCTTAAATTGTTTTTACAGAATGCATTGTTGTACATACATTATCTAGTTGGCTGTGGAACACTGTGGGCAAACATTTCATAGAGGCTCATGCAATTGCTAACATAGCTAAGTCACATGCAAAAAAATCCAGCCAGTGCTCAAAGTGGAAACAAGAGGGTGTATGTGGGACACTGATATGGAGAAAAGTGCATCAAGCCACCACAAGAGCAAGATAGAAGGAGGAGATAGGAATGAAAGTAGGACATTTGCACTGGGATAGTTTGGCGTGACTCAGCCAGGCCTTGTAGCTGAACTGGGTATCTGGCTGGGACAAAGGCTGCCCAAAAGACATTAAAAAGGCAAGTATCAAGTGTTGCACTCTCATCTGTGTATCAAGAGAAGTCCAGAATCTGCTGGCTGCTGATGCCTCTAAAGAATTTCACTCAAGTGGCCCACAAATCATGGATATTTATATGCTTTTCAGGTCTCTTCCTGCATTACTGAATGAATAACATACTTGGAGAAAAGTGGCTCTAGAAGGCTGCTTAATAATACATTCTTAAACATCCAACTGCAAATCAGTAGACATTCATCAGTACAGAGATATTCAACTCATACATGAAAGGCACGGAGCTTACATGGCACTCAAATCCTACTCTGAGCATTTAAACTAAGTACTATCTTCAGTATTTTAACAATGCTGGTTTCTGCACAGTAATGAATTTTGCCCACAGTGAAAAGCTGTCACACTCCTGTAGCCATTAAATAAATATATTATAATCAGGTCAGCTACTAGGTAAAGGAGATAGAAACACTAACCACTTCTACAAAACTATCACAGCCTTTACATCTCCACACCTGAAAAGAAAGTATCTTCCTTCCAGTGCCCAAAAAAGGGAGCCTACAATCGGGAGCAGAGCCAACTCTTTGAAAGGGCAGATAACAACAGGACAAGGGGAAATGGCTTTAAGTTGAAGGAGGGAAGATTTAGGTTGGATGTCAGAGGGAAGTTCTTTACTATGAGAGTGGTGAGGTGCTGGAACAGGCTGCCCAGAGAGGTTGTGGATGCCCCATCCCTGGAGGTGATCAAGACCAGATTGGATGGGACCCTGGGCAGCCTGGTCTAGTATTAAATGGGGAGGTTGGTGGCCCTGCCTGGAGCAGGGAGGTTGGAGCTTCATGATCCTTGAGTTCCCTTCCAACCCAAGCAATTCTATGAGTCTATGATGATTCTTTCCCCTGTTGCCCTCCCCCCCCCCCATATGTATTTTCTGCAAATATGTCAGCATTGTCAATCAAATTATACAACTGCAGGAGATGATTACTGTGAGAAAGTTCTAATTCACAAACATAACCTTTCTTATACCCTTATATTTTATTGGGTATAGTCTACCGGTGGAGTAGAGATGGCCTCCACTTACCACCAGGGGTAAACAAATCTAAGAATAATTTTGTCTGGTTCTAATTGATAACATCATGTTGGCAAATCTCTTCCGAAGACACACTAAAGCAAAATAAGCCATTCCTGCTAGCATGCCGACCATCAGGGTGGTGCCAAGAACTCTGGGTGCTCTCTTCTTGGCCACTCGAAATGCAGTTGGGAGAACTGCTGAGATTAATATATTGTTGACGTGTCCTAAAACTTTGTGAAATGCTTTTCTCTTCAGGACACGCTCATAATATGCTTCCAAGTTCGGCCGTTTTCCGTTTCCCCAGTTTCTTCTTGCTAATCCAAGAAATTTCAACCGATGTAACGTGACAGCAAGTGATACATCTGCCAAACTGAAGAATTCACCACATAGCCAAGGCTGACTTCCATCTTCTAATCAGAGATAAAACATAAAGAATTAAGAGCTGAAGAGGTACAAACACAAGTAGAAAACTGCCTAGGTTAGTTCAGTGCTACTTCAAAACACTAGCAAACAACACTAACGCTGCAGCTATACTAGGATCTGAACATTTTACCAATCCTCACTGATCACATCCTCTCTCCATTGTTCACACAATCACATAAAATCTTAGGTTCAGCAGCCTAGCCTGCATTTGTAAAGGAAGAAAGAACCGCATTTCAGGTTCAGAAATTGAAACCCACAGCAAACATTTATTTTTCTTGAGTTCATTTCTCTGAACTGAAGTAACTTAAACAGGAGCAAAAAAGGAGAAAGGCTTCTGAGCTTTTGCTGAAAAGCTCAGAATTTATTTGCCTTCAGAATTTATTATCTTGTCTGAAGTGAAATATCCCTATGGTAGTTCACTCAACAGCTTCTAGCTTGCTAAAGATTTTCAAGTCAAAAAAACAAATTAGATGACTAACGTGTACCAAACACACCAGCTCCACAAGAAGAGAGTTTCTGCCACCTGTCCTTCTGTGCCTCCTAGACCCAAAACCGTGTTGTCTACATCAAGATTTTTCAGAAATGATCATTACCCAAAAGCTGTGTAGTCAAAGCAAGGAGCAAAATCTTCCTGAGATGACTTAGCAAGCACTACTCTAACTACACTGATATGCAGATCATCGGAAGGGCATATCTGCACTGACTTATATAGGAAGCTTTTGAAACCTAGGATATGAAATCTAGCTGCCAGTGAGCACTCTGATCTAATTTAGATCTCAGGACTATGCTATTCCCTCCCTATCTACAACTTTTTGCAGTTTTTCCCACATAGAAGACATGCAAAAACACTGGCATGAATGTTCAGCAGCCCCTCTACAGAAAAAGTGAAACTTTGCAATATCCCTTTGAAGTTAATTGTCACCTGAGGAAAGCACCCCACAAAACAGGACACTTTTGGTCCACTTCAACCAGCTATACAGATCTGGAAGAATGGTCTCTAAGTCTTTCCTGTATTGTGGAAAGGCCATCTGGGAATTAACCCAGTGCATTAAGATGATAGAAGGGAAGACCAAATAAGGTAACCTGTGTAAAAGCCACTGTCTGCAGTGGCAGCACCAATGAGGGATCTAAGCAGTACTAAGAGAAGCAAATGCTCAGAGATCAGCCAGCAACTGATAAAAGCACTGTTCACAAGCTCCCAAAACGTCAATACCTCAGACAAAATTAAAATAGGCATTTAATAGTCATATGTTTTCTTAAATCCTACAAAGTCTGCCAATTTCCATAAGCTCATCAATGTCATACAAGTTGATTCACTGGAAAGCCTGTGTAGCACAGAAAGTAAAGGCCTGCTGGGAATGGTGACAGGCTGTTGGCTGAACAGATTTCTACTATCCTATGTGAGCTAAACCACTTTCTGCAACTCTTTCACTGTTGATTCAGTAGAAAAGTTAACCTAGATTTTCATCTGCTTTTTCAAATCTGTCTTAATGATAACCCATAATTATTACAACAGCTATTTACAGAGCCAAATGCACTATTACTGACCTGAGCAGATGCAGTTGATACTGACTGATGCTTCATGCAGATCTCAGTGAAGTCAGAGGAAGAATTTTTAATTGGAATTACTGGGAGTTGGACCAGAATCTCAGTAAGAGGGCTACTCCCATTCAAACAAAACTCAACTTTCATTTAGACAGATGGCAGGTATACACTCTCGAGGTTTTCAAGAGAGCAGGCTTGTGCAATGATTAAAGCACTTATCTAAGTTGCTAATTCTGAACATGCTACAAATACTAGCACCCTATGTCCTTATAGTATTTAAATGAAACCTTACTTTTAAATAAACTGTGTTTACCATTAAAGTCAAGATTATTATAGTAAACTGAGTTCCACAACTACAACATCAAGAATAACATTCTGTAGTTACAGCTATTCTTGTTTTGTTTACAAGATACTCTAAAATTGTGCAACTAATTATACTCACAATATGCTGAAATGTGATCAGGCACTAAGATTTCCACTCACTAACAGCAGCAGTAAACTGAACAAGTATTTTAAACAGTATTAATCTGTTCCGTGAAGTCAGATCACTGTATGCTAAAAGTATCACTTTGGATGTATTTAAAACAGGCCCATAATGATGCTGTCTACCACTTTACTCAGTTACCCCAAACATAAGCATCAACAGGATTTAGCAACAATAATTCCTTACCCGGTGTTTCTTCATTTCGACGCTGCAATTCAGTTTCAACCTGATCCAAAACTTTCTCCAGTTCATCCAGTATTTTCTTTAGGTATTTTATATTATCATGATCCAGCAGTTTAGACTAAACATATGTACATGTTAGTTTCTTAATGTATAGAGTTCACATTTCTGTAAGATAAACTTCTACTTAAGATACTACAGTGCTTATTCATAAAATGTAGTTATTTTCTCCACATAACTTTTGGGTACTCCTAACAACTCAGACAGCTCAAGAAATTATATTAAAGATGTTAGATAGCACAGTTTGCCTCGTCCTGTATTGTGCTCAACATCCCAACACCAATGCTGATATCTACTTACCTATGAAGTCAGTGGAACCAGTCCAACACTTCAGCACACACTTGAAGCGTGTAGCTGATTTGGGGGATAGACTGCTTCACGCCTTGTAGGGTTAAACCACTGCATGACTATACTGGTAATGACAGGTGAAACAAATGTTTATATCATGACAGAAAAAATCTGACACTAACAAGCTGATAATAAAGGACTGGAACACAAAAAAGCTTTCTTACTTTAAGGCGCTTCTGTTTTGCTATGTAGGCATCTTGAAGGTCTGGATTTTCTTCTGCAAGCTTTTTCAACTCTGATTCTGTATTACTTATTTGACCTGATATTAAAAAAAAAAACACAGAAAACCAAAGGAATTACATTAGCTATCCAAACCCACTCCAATTCACAGGAATTTATTAGTAGTTTGTGTAAAAATACCACACAAAAAATTTGAGAAGTGGCACTTCAATTATGGTAGACGGTATCATTTTCTATATTACATATTCAGCATGGCAGTGATATCCAATGGCCTGGACTGGCTGCTAAAGTGAGCCTAAGTGAGCACTATCTGTTTCAGTGTGATCCGATATGAAGTATAATTTGAAGCAAAAGGCACAGTTCACAGAAGATACAGGCCAAGTTTCTTGTAGAGAATGCTGTAAGTCTGAAAACAGTTCTGAAAAGTTAAACTGAAGTCATGTTCATTAATCAGCTGAACAAGGATTCCTCATACAACTCTGTGGCTGAAGGGAACAGTGGAGCTCTTGAATATACATACAGTGTTAAAATACAAATAAAGTATTAAATGTTAGCCTCTAATTGATACCAAAGGGAACACAATACAAAGTCTAGTTCTGGTGTCCAAATCCAGGAAGAGAAGAAAGGAAAAAAGAGCTGTGAGAACTGAAAGACTGTTTGCTAAGAGTTTAAATTAAGCACGTCTGAAAACTACTGGATTTGAAACCAGGTTCATGTGGAGAGGTTCTCTGATTTCTCTGGTATACAGGGAAATGAGCTACATAGCCTGCAGTTATTTCCTCTGCTCCTTTAATACATTTTTCCATGGGAAAATGGTACGTGTAGAAAAGTCCTCCAGGTAAAATATTGACTTGAGGGAAATCAAGGAATATTTTACCATTGATTCTATCAGAACTCTACTTCATCCTTTATCCTGATTCTATATTGCTGTGTTATTTGCACACAGGGTTTAAACTGAGCTTTAATGATTTCCATTTGTCAGATGAACATAGGCTACTTCCATCCAGTTATGTTCCCTGGAAACTTCTCTACAAGCATGAAACGAGATCAGAAAATAAAATATTTACACCTGTCATAGCTGTCATTTTGTTTCATGCAGCATATTTTCCATCATTTGGAAGATTAATTCCATAGACATCTCAATAGTAACACTTCCTCATTTCCATTTTCAAATGCTAACAGGTTACAAAACAAATAAAAAGTATACGCACAAATTACTGAGCACTGAAATTAAAATCAGAAATATGTGCCCAATGTATTCTGCTTAAGACACACTAAAGACACAAGATGAACGTAATCCAACATCTTATTATATGATATGCCTTCAGATCTATAACAGTACGCACTACGGATTCTGCTTGTAGCATAGGCTGGAATCATGGAGTCCACAGTTAACTCAGGGTGCAGAATGCAGCCGTGCGTGTAGGCATCCATAGGCAAGGAGTCTAGAAGCTCTCTGTAGTGTTGCACCCTTGGATAATACATGCTCCCTTCTTCCGGCATTAGTCTTGGCACTTCTGCTGCAATACAAAACAAAAGCTAAAAACAGAAGAACCATGTGACTGAGAAGAACAGTACTTCCAAAGTTACTTCACTTAGTCCAGCTATCATGAATGACACGACCATTAAGAGCTTTGCTACTCCCCACTGTTACTCAATACCTTGGCAAAATGTACACATACATACTTTGGTCATTTGAATAATCCCATTCCAATGCAGCATTCTACAAAAGCGTTTACTTAAGAGGCCTTCAAACCAGCAAAGCTGATTCAGCACCTATGCAGTACTTCCAGGAACAGATTACAGTGGCACACAACCCTTTCTCACTCTGACAACAGAGGTTCAAATAAGCTACTACATCTGAAACCTTACTAAAGCCAAAGTGCTGTGAAAATTGAATACTGCTTCAGAGAAAACCAATTCATAGCATCATTGTAAGTACTCTTGCACACAACATCGAGTTTTATCCTGCCCTTAATCTATCCACACTTTGCTCCCTCATGTGACCAAAATACCAGTGTAAACTGCCCGTCATGTGAAGTTTTCTTCATGCCTTAGAAATTACAGCAGAACCATCGAACCCCTGAAACACAAAAATGCTCCCTCTTTCAATCCAAAGAAAAGAAAGTTATTCATTTTCTTCAAAATTGAGAAAGGCTATTTCCAGTAACACAGATACAAACAATGTCAAAAGCAACTATATACAAGTATTTTCTTCCTACTTTTTACCCCTTTATTCCATTTTGTCTCCAAAAATAACATATTTGTTCTACTTCCTTTTTTATCCCTGCGATTATTCTGGAACTGACCCGCAATGACCACTATTCTCTCTCTTGCAGAAAAGTAGGAGCTGTCTGACAATGGCAGTTCTGCAATTCTGTTGAATACAGCCTGTTCCGTGGCAGCCTCAGAGCAGAACTAGCACAGCACAGTGCTGTCATTTTTCTACTTCTCCGTGCTACCAGAATGGGTAAGAAAGACAGCAGCATGTTCATTTACAGATCCTCATGAAGGTACTGGAAGATGGGACCAGACCACATTAAAGGATGGCATTTTGTCCCATACCACCCAGCACCAGCACAGCCTCTTTATTTGCAGGATTATAAAGATTTTGCCATAAAGAACAAAACAAACACGAACTGATACAGATCCAGCTCTGACACTGCTGCATGATACTTGTATATGTGAGAAAGACAATGGACTGAAACGCCTATAGGATTACCATCTACAAACGTTGCTTCGAGATAATCAATGATCTGCGTTGCATCACAAATAATATTTTCCCCATGGATGAGGACGGGTACTTCTCCGGAAGCATTTAAGCGCATAAACCACGGCTCGTTGTGTTCACTCAGGGGCAGATTTACATCATGTTCTTCACACGTTAGCGCTTTCTCAGCGATGGCTAGGCGCACCTGGAAAAATACGACCAGATTTTGGAGAAAAGAAGGCTCTGGGGAGACCTCATTGCGACCTTCCAGTACTTGAAGGGAGTGTATAAACAGGAAGAGGAACGGCTGTTTACAAGGGTGGATTGTGATAGGACAAGGGGCAATAGTCTTAAACTGAGACAGGGGAGGTTTATACATTAGGAGGAAGTTCTTCACACAGAGTGGTAATGCACTGGAACAGGTTGCCCACAGAGGTTGTGGATGCCCCATCCCTGGAGGCATTCAAGGCCAGGCTGGATGTGGCTCTGGGCAGCCTGGTCTGGTGGTTGGCGACCTGCACATAGCAGGGGGTTGAAACTGGATTATCATTGTGGTCCTTTTCAATCCAAACCATTCCATGATTCTGTGATGTAGCAGATAGGGATGCAGCATGCACAGTCCAGCTCCTCTCGGCAGGCCGGCTCCTGCTCTGCGTGCCAGGCCCCGCACTCTGCCCTGCTCACCCCCAGCGAGCTCCACGGACACCCCCTGCACACCCGCACCTCCGCGCCCTTCCACTCAGCCTGCAGGCCGCGCCCGTCGCGGAGCCGCCCTTCAGGCGAAGCGAGGCGGCTCGCCCCCGTCTTCCCCACCGCCGCGGCAGCCCCGAGCCCCCTCCCTGCCGCCCTCACCTTCTGCGAGGAGAAGGACTGCGTCCAGTGGTACAGCACCAGCGGCGCCGCCGCCCCGCCGGACCCCGCCATATCCGCCCGCAGCTCCGGGAGTCGGCGCGGCGCGGCGCGTTGCGGGGCGAGCGGCCTGCCTCAGCACAGCGTGGGGATGCTGCTGTCCGCAGCGGAACGAGGGGGCCGGCAGAGGCCGGCCCTGCCTACGGGGAAGCCGGCCGCAAAACCGGCTGCGGCATTCCCTGGGGTGGTGCGGGAAGACGGATGCGCAGGTGGAAAGGTCACATGGCCTCTCAAAAAAAAAAACGGGGGGGGGGGTTGTTTGCTTTTCTTGAGCAGGGATTTTGATTGTGGATTTCAGGGATGTCAGCATCATGCTGTCAGGGGAAAGAGAGAAAAAGAGAAAACAAAACAAAACAGTATGTTACCAGAGGTCAGATCCTGAGTATAACTCCAGGGGTAAACTGTTCCATTGCCAAATGCCAAAGGTCTAAAAAAATTGAACTATTCTGCAGTGAAGGGGAAGGGGTTGTATGTGAAGTCTTGGGGAGCATTCAATGAAAAAAAAACCAAACAGCTTCCATCATCAGAAAGTGCCCCACCATGCACAGTGTGGAGATGCAGTCACCAATTGCACCTCAGGGAGGAGGCTCAGCTGGACAGGCAAGGTGTGCTCGCTTTCTTTCTGGCTGCCATCAGCCCATGGGCCCCCTGACATGAGCCATTTCTATGCACCAGGTGATGACCTGAATGAGCAGTGCGGTGAGAGTTACACCCCAACACTGAGTACAGCCGGGGTCTGGGGGCCCCTCACACCAACTGTTCCTGTATGCCAAGTGATGGCCTGCCTGTGCAGTGTGTTTCAGAACTGCATCCCAACACCGAGTACCTTCAGTTCTAGGGGAAAATTTGACTAATGTCAAGCAAATAAATGAATTTAAATCCATTGAAAGAGGCAACAGCTCTTATAAGTCAAAAGGGATGAAAACACAAAGGTTTAGAAGCCTACATTTGAAGAAAGTGAGGCCTATGATTAAGGTTACCACATCAGCCGCACACAAGTAGACTGCAATCAAGTACAAATTATGACACTTGACAAATTGTCTTCTTAATTAACATTATAACACAAGTAATATGACTGTAATAGATGACATGTCCTTGTATGTATCAAAATCCCCCACCATAAAAAGCTTAGTTTAGTAAGTACTGACTCTCTTTAATTGAACATATTACATGTATGTAAATGATTTTAAATACGTGTATTCAAATTTACATTTCCAAATAAATAGTATTTAAAACAAAATGAATTCATAAGGAACTATGTAAAAATGAATAGTAGTGATGTTTTTGTTTTATTCATAAAGTATTTCTCACTGGGTTCTCACACCCTAACATTTTAAACCTATAGGCAGTTTGTATTTCACAACCAACACTAACATGGGGATCTGTAATGTTCCCATTGAACACTGTCTGTATTTCTGATGATGTAAGGCTTCTCTTAGAATTAGAACACTTCTATATCATTTCTTTTTTTTTTTTTTTTTTTTTTTGCTGGAGAATCCAAGAAGAAAAAAAATGTTTTTATTGCTTGGGCATTTTTGAGAAAGAATCCAAAACACTAAAATGTTCACTTCAGAGGAATATCTGTGTTTTAACACAGTAAGGAAGAAAGGAACAGGGAAAGCAGTATTTCCTACTTCTGACCTGGCCTGTAACAGACCACATGTGATCATATTCAGGTATTTCTTGTTCCTCAAATCTACTCATCAGTATTGCTACAAAAACACTGCCAGGTTATTCATACAGAATGAAGCCTTCAGCTGAGGAACCAGCAGGCCCAGCAGTGCTGGTGAAGGCAGTGTCAGAGCGGAGTTATGCCACAGGCTGCTGGCAGACAGCAGGCGTTCACCCCGCGGCCAGGAGGCAGGGCTCTCACCTCCCCGCAGCTTTGCACGAAGCCGTTAGCAGAACCGACCACACGAGGCCTCCCTTGTCTACGAATAGGAGGCAAAGCAACTTCTCCCTGACAAGATGCTGAGGAAGAGATGCAGCTGATTCCGTTCACTTCTGAATTAACTCCTGTCTATGCACGTATGTTTTCTCCCAAACCCTCTGCCTCCTGATACGTGAAGAAAACCAAGCAGAAGTGCCAGATTATGCAAAAGCTCTAAGTATCCTGGAAGAAAAAAAAAACAAAAAAAAAAAAAAAAACAAAAAAACAACAACAACAACAACAAAAAAACCTTAGTCCAAATTATTTGTATAGACCTCCAAATATGTATAGAATTGAAAGGAAAGTTAAGTGAAGGTACTTTTTAATGAGTAAATATGATGAATACAAAAGGAGCACAAAGGACAACTCTGAACTGCAAGTCCAATTGGCATCTTGGTGCTCTGCCATTGAAAGCAGGCTGTTAACGTCGTCTGACAAATGGGCTTTCTTACCATACTGGTAACTGTGCTCTCTTTCTCTATATGTCCTCCCCTGGGACTTTTTTAGTATTTTGTATGTATATATGCATATATATAAAATATGTATATATAATATTCATATGTACACATACACCACTGCAATGTTTTTTGTGCCCATATTTGTTCATGGTGAAAATAACATTTACAGATATTACCAATAGATAAACAGTATCAAAAGCAAATTGCTACATAATAAGCAGATGTATAAATTAGGTCAAGATTTCTTCCATACTTCAGCACTCCCTCATATTGTCAGGAAACAATTAGGCCAGATGTGCCTTTGAAGTGAGCTACAAGTAAAAAATGATCAGTTCTTTCTATATATTCAAAATTTAATTTGATTAGTCTGAAGGAAAAAAAAATCTCTTGCTTTTTCTCTATGCAGAGCCATTATATGTGAAAAGCAGCTGAAATCTACATATCCATCGTCAATGGAATCACGGACTCAGTTCCAGGTGCAGAACTGGCAAGGGGGACAATGGTGCAGGAGTTAATATCAGTTTGGAGAATAAGACAGATTCTATTCTGGACCTTCTGTCATCAGTATTTATTGGCTAAATCCCAGTTGCAGACTCTGCGTTACTGGCGATGACGTGAGTCAGAAAGAGCATAGCACTGAATTCAGATACACAGGTGAGATTTAATATTGACACAAGAACTGTCATTAAAAATTTAATATGACTGATGACTGACTTTTATGTGACTTCTAATATGACTGATGAATTAGACATGCAACTATTTAGAAACAGTGAGAACACAGAGCAAAGATAAATCTTGACAGCCACAGTTCAAATGTCCATGCCCTAATGTAAGTGTGTGTAAAAGGGATGAGTTATATGTGTGTAGGAATGATGCCAGCCTAAATAATTCTTGACAGTTGATGCATATTCTTAAGAAGTATTACTGAGCTGCAATTTTACATCCAACAAATCCAGCGATCAAATTTATTCACTCATTTTCAAAGTTATTTGCTACACCATACGAAGTTTTCTTCAGGGATTTCACAACATTCTGATGAATTTTTCCCTAAATACTACAGTGCATCATGTTCTGTGCAGAAGGAATTTCAGAAAACCACATTTCAGAAATACTGCTTAATAATTACTTTTTTAATAAAATTATCTTTTGTAATTGTACAAAAAGCATAGTACAAAATAATTAGTAGTAGTGATGGCATACATTTCTAGTTCTTGAGACATAATAAAAATTGCTATTGTACTGATGCTGTATTAACTTCAACAGTCTTAACAATTTGAATAAATTTCTTTCCTGAAATTTCAGTTTTTTAAATCAAGCACAGAAATACATTTACTATGTTTATATGAAGGAAAAAAATGGCAATTTTTTTAGGAATAACACTTGAAATCTTGCTATTACCATTACAGCTGTATCCAATCTTTAATTTTTCAAGCTTTTGTACTCACCATACCTTCAAATTATAAAATCTAACATATCAGTCACATTCAAATAATAAACATGTTTATGCGTACTTGTCTGTGCTTGTTGTCTCTCTCCGTACATGTAATATGTTGGCCAAGAATCTTGATTGTTACTGAGCTATAAGGAACAGTTGTGTAGATCAGTCTCACTGAATGAAGCATTGAATCCACTCCTGAATGGCCGGGAGTGGAAAGGACCTAAAGTTCATCTAATTCCAATCCCCCTGCCATAGGCAGGGTAGCTTCATATGTTCAGCTTTCCTTGCATCAACTTAAATGTGATTACTTGCATTAGCAAAAGCTCTATTTAAAAGTTCTCCTGTGCACTCTACCTTTGTTTGTAGCATCCAGGTGTTGATTTATATTCTGCTGTTAATCTAGCAGTGATGACAGTTTGTTGAGCAAAGATTGCCATCATGATGGAACAGCACTACCAAGCACACTAAGTTTTGGCTGCCTGAAAATAAAAAAAAATCACATACTAACACAGCACAAACTATTAATGAAAAAATTAATATCTTAGAGCTATTGCCTAGAGCCAAAACCAGAACATTCCATTTGAACTAGTGAAATAGATTATCTAGATGATGAAACACGGACCGCCAAAGTGATTTATATTGATTTCAGTGGGTCTTAAGCCAGTTCAAATTCTAACGCAGTCACACTGTAACTAGGATGACAATCAAAAACAGCCTTGAAGAAATTTGAGGGCTCTGGAATAAGCTCCAAGTTTCAGAATCTTCAAAGATCTCTACAAACACGTAATTACATGTTTTATTGAAAATATGGTCAAAACTGTCAATTTACCTTATAGAATGAGCTTAAGCAAAACATTTGATCTTTTTCAACCAACTCTTCACAAAAATATTTTTAAAGTACTTGAAATGGTTATCTTGAACATCCAAACATTAGATTGAGAAATAGAAAAACAGCTGCCAATAAGGAAGAGCCATTCCTCATAACATCATTAATCACTAAAACAACACAAAAATACCATTAAACATTTCCTTTAAATAAGGAAAATTTTATTTCTTCACCCTTAATTCTTGCAGTTCCTTCATTACCTTTGAGCAAGCCTGGACTGAAAAATATACAGTAACAGGCAAAATACTTCTGTTGGCAGCCTTGAAACTGCACTTCAGGAGATTTCAGACATCCCTGATAGATGAAAAAGTGCTTTTAAAAGCTTAGGATACCCTCTGCTCTGTGGCACACTACACTAAAGCAGAAACAAGGACAGAGGCTGTTCTGCTCTAAGCCAGAGCCTCCCTGCGTCATCCACCCAGCAGGAAAACCACAGGGGCTGGCAGGGCAAGGCCGTTCAGAATTTCTCCTCTAGGGACAGGAGCCATAAACACGGACAGAATATTTTGCCTTCCAGAGCAACACTTTGACTCTATTCCAAAATCACATTAATTATGCACCAGCATTGCAGTGTCTTTTCACAATTGTGGTACAACATAGACAACAGGGAAACTTTAATGGTTAGCTCTGATATTATATACTTACTATATGTTCTTCATTTTGAAAAGACATTTTCATTATGTTCCACTTCTTACTACATCTGTATCAACCAACCAGAATCTTTATTCCTGATATTTCCCAGTGGAGGGCCCTGTGCATGCATGACTTACAGTAGTACCAACCCTCATTTCTATGCCTGACAAAGGGAGACTCACAGTTCCTGTTACACAACCTCCATTCTCTTCAGTCAGACAGCAAAACCCTACTTCATTAGGCCTTTAGATTTAGATTTCTTCTCCACTTTTTTCTTCAAACTAACAAAACTGCTATTCCATATTTGATTGATAATTTTTGAGGTTTTCAGCTCCTTTACAAAGTGCTGATAAAAAAGCACAAAAGAAGTGGATTATTAGCTGATACAATTTAGTAAACCTTTAATTTGAGTCTTGATCCAAAGAGATTCCACTATAATTTAAATTATCCTTTTAGTCTGTGGATGAGTCTCATTCCTTAAACATCTACGAGGGCAGTAATCAAGTATATTTTAGGTGTACTGAATAGCAAGAAATGGGCAAATGCGTCGTGGACAAAGGTATTTTGTGGCACCTGGGTATTTCCAGTGACTTATGCCCACTGTGAGCAATAATTATTTAAGAAATTAGTATTCTTTGACTTGTTTGTTAAAAACTATCTATGACACTTCAAACCTCAAATTGTTGATGTGTCTGAAGTAAAAGAGAAGAACATAAACTGTGGCTGGACCAATTCATTATCAAAAAGCACACCCACAACATTCACCTACCTCCTCTTGTAAGCAAGACCCTCATTTGTGAAAGTATAAATAGGACGAGATACACTTATGGGCAGCAATAGATCTGGTCACTGAATTGCTGCCTGTGTTCTTTTGGCACTGACTGAAATACACTGGCAGGATTTTCTCTGAACTGCATAACGTCACTCGCGAATAGAGAACAAATACTGGAGCCACTGCTCTGAAAACACACTTCTTTCGTTGTATTGATCTCAGTGAGATTTTCATAAGAAAAACAGATGTAGTGTACTACTGCCAGCTTACAGAATGTTTTAAAACGTAATCTGACAAAAAAACGAAGAAAAAAAAAAAACAAAACTAGGCTATATAGAGAAAGGGGTGAATTTAAATCCCATGTGTGTAACTGATACAAATAAAAGCATGAAGTTGTCTCCGTGCCCTATGCAAGTGCAGAGAAGCAAGTGCAGCAGGTGATGGTATGTGTCTGAAATAACAAACCCTTTCCACTAACACCCCAGCTAATATACAGGGTGGGCAGGCAAAGCCCAAACTGAGAAGCCGAAACTAGCTTTTCAAATTTTAGACAGATGCATTTGTTTAGGGGGGAGGGAGGGAGGAAATGTACCATACCTCAATTTCATTCTTACCATGTCTATTTTACAGTCCTCATAGTAAAACACAACCATAAAAAGATATAGAATTTGTATTAATAGAAGAATCAATAGGAACAGAGCTTAGGGACAAGAAAATAAGAATGTCTTTTTGATCCTGATGAGATAGTCTGTGTTTTGAAGATGATTAGACTTCAATAATTTAAAAATGCCCTTAACATTTTAGATAGGCTGCTGTCAAACACCTTGAAAGCTCTAATACTTTAATATATTAAGCACAAAGTGAGAAATAGCTGAATAAGAATGCGGAAAAAAACTTTTTATTCTCAGCCCCTCTGATTTCACTTTAGAGTACATTTTAATTCCAATTTTGATATTTTATATGACATAAGACAAAGAACTATTTTTCAGTTGACCTTTCCTCCTTTACAAAAGCATTTCAGTGCTTCTAAGTCACTTGAAAACACAATCAAGTTAACGTGTAACAAGAAGAGGCTCATATCTTGGAGCAGTGTTTCATACTCTGATTAAATCTGTAATCCCCTTAAGTCACGTTTTGTTTGAACTCTGGCTTGTGATACTGTTTCCTCCCATTTTCTTGATAGTTCATTGCTGGAAGAAGATCCCTCCTAACTTCAGCTTCATTTGTAATGTTTCATTGAAGGCCTTGAAAGTCTGGTAACCAGAAGACTTGTTGGGTGCTACAAATGTGATCTGAGTCTATCTCAGGTGAAGAACAGCATGCCCATATTTATTGCTGATGCTATTCTTGGGAACCTATGACGTTCTCCCATCTGGCTGAGCAATGTTCGCTCGTTCATCTTTCAACACTCACTCCAAGCATGACAGGATGAAATAAAACAAAATTTACTAGTAGCAAGCTTACTTGTATATAGAAGACATACGTTAACAACTTCATTATACACACACACATGCTTGTTTCAATAATGGTGTTAAATATTTTGTGGTCTAAGTAGAATTAGACCTTGAAGTTACATTAAAAAACAAACAAACAAATATAACAAATATAACAAACAAAATACTATGTGAGATAATTCAGATTAGTTTAGAGGCAGAAGCCCATGTGTCACCACAAATTAAAACTTAACTTAGTTGGTAGGAACTACAGATTATTATCATATGATATAAGGCTACTCAATTGTACCTGAGATCCACTGAGCTATTTTACTGAGGTCTGCTGGGGAGGCATAATACAATAGCTCCAGCTCTGCTCAGTGTCTCAAAATGTGGGCAGCAGATGTGTCTCCCAAAGAAGTGAAAAGAAAGAAAAAAAAAAATACATTCCTGGAAGTATGTAAGATCATCTCTTCCAATTTGAGGCAAGCAGATTTTAGACACACAAATGTAAATACCACTGTAGCCATAGGAAGAGAGAAGCACTTCCCATGACTAATTAAACCCAGCCAAGCTTAAGATCTACACTACAGTTTGCAATAGGCTGGGGAAAACAGAACAGCAAAACAACATGCAGAACTTTAGATAGAAGTCACATACACATTTTTCACAATTGAATGTTACTATTCTGCCAGTGATAATATAATTAAACAAACTAACAATCTAGAAACTTACCAGGAAGGATTACAGTACAGTACATTCTTTTAAAACCTATCCAAATGTATTTTCAGTACCAAAACTGGAGGACTGCAGATTTATGTAGTGCTTAATTCATTCACTTTACAGAGACTGAAATTTTGTGTAGGAAATATCTGATGTCAAGGATTTTGAAAAATAGCTAACATTTTCAAAAATCCTTGGGATCAATTTTCCATATATTCTGACCAACCAGCTGTTCAAAATGAGTTCTCGTTAAAAGTTGCATTGTTTAGTCAAAAAAAAGTGCAGTCTCAAATGAAAATAAATGAAAAATCATATCCCTGCATATATGAAAACAAAACTGCAGCTTCTAACCCTGGCACGCTTTATCTCAGAACCCTTCTCCTCCAGCTTTTTTTTTTAGTTGTCATGGCAGACCCTCATATAAGCAAAATCACAGTATCATTAAATGTGGATGAATTAACAAAAGTCTTGCAGTGTTGCATAATATGAAGCAAGTGAATTTCAAAATTGATTTTAGTTCTCAAATCAGTGATACTTTGGCCTCTTTATCATATTTTTTCTCTTATATCTAAATCAGTGATAAAAAAAATTGTACTTACCTAAGTTTCAAATAATGGCTTCTTTTTCATTAACATCTTATTGCAGCAAGAGCACAAACTTTTACACAACAGGACTTCATTTTCTGTGATTACTTGATGATGCTTTGATAAAGAACATAAGGAAACCTGTTTTAGATTCCATACTTAATATGAGATTGTTTTCTAAAAAAAAAAAGAAAACAAAACAAAAAAAAAAAAAAAACCCAAGCAATGTAATTCAAAATTAAGGTTAAAAATCCTCCCAAACATACAGTTCATCTTTAGAGAAAGAATAACACAAGGAGCAATGTGCCCAATTAATACTTGCCAGAAGCAGATATACATAACCTATTCATAAGGAGAGCCGCAAACATGATTTCAGGTAACTTCATAACTACTGTACTGCATCTAGAACATAGTGAGAACTGTCTGATATTCTGCTTTGATAGTTATGTCTTTCAAAGAATTTAATCTTTAAAGTGAAATTTCACATGACAAATAGAAAACCATTTTGCAGCAATGCAATACTATATTAAAAGTATTTGCTAAGAATTATGTCTTTTAAGACAAAAAATGGGCTACACTAGTGGGCTACACATGGAGAAGAGGTGTCTTCATCACACAAAGACAGCACGATATTACATTATAATTATTGGAATGTGAAAAAGCCAACAGAATGAAAACAAACAAAGAATAAACAAAATTTCATGCCATTCATTTGGGAGCTTTGATTCATTTGTTAGGCTGATTACAATACTGTAGCCATTGCAGTATTTTTGTCCATGTAAAATAAAACATCAAAACATTTAAGTGTCCAACTTGCATGTTGTGAGAACAATGCTTTTTCCCCCAGAAAAAAAAATGTTCATCAATAATAAAAATAAATACTTAACTAAGAAGCATTTATAAAGTTGGGCATAACACACTTCTCTTTGTCTTCCACTGTGTTATCAAAAATTTGCAGAGTAAGCTGTATTATCCTCACCAACATTTAATCAGATTGAGGGAGTGGCTTTCTACTAGAAGTACTTGCATCATAGCTGCCTAGCTCTGTGGAACCCTAGGAATACTAAAATCCAATTATTTTATTGAGGACTTTGTTAATTGAAACAAATCTTAAAATAGACTGTATAGTGCACAGAAATATCCATATGATATTAAATATGAAAGAGCAAAAAAGTTTAGCTTTTGCCTTGCTTGCAGCACTGATAACGTGTTTTCTCCATCATCTCAAAAAAACCCAAGGTTTTTACCCATAACTCATTACTAGAATAACAGTGATTTTCAGTCCATTTCATAGATGGACTCACTCAAAAGAAAAAGTATTTTATGTTAAATTAATCAACTACCAAATGTATCAGAAGCACTAACCCAAGTTCACTGGTAAAAGCAATAGCTGTTTTGTTCTGCTCTAGCCTGGTGTAATCCAGGCTTCAAGGCCAGGGCCATAAAAATATATTTTAACAATGTTTTAAAATTAACTTCACATTTTAAAATTAGAAATATCATAGCTGTTGCTATTTTAACATCAACTCACTACTTTTAAGGAAAGAAAAAAGCAAGATATTTTAATTTTTCTAAGAAGAAATAGCAAAGAAATTCGGAGGACACATCTCATGCTAAGACAGTTAAGAATGAATGCAGGCAGCCACACAATATCACCAAACCGGTCACTAACCACACTATCAGACAGAACCAAGGCAGACCATAAGAACCTCTGAGGACCAAGGAGCAGATGGAGAGCAGTAATCTCCAATTAAAGTAAAGACAGATGCTTTCTTGAGATGCATTGGCCACTGCACACATCATCAGGAAAGTGTTGGTTTCCTTAACCACAGAGACATGTTGCAGAAATAGAAACTACAGAGCAGGTACTGTCTACTTAATGAAGAACTTTTTATCTTTTTTTTTTTTTTTTTTTAAACCAAAACTTCTGTGAATATCTGTAATCACTAGTTATGAAATCGCTGATAGATGAATGGGGATTTTGAAGAATGAATAGGTGGCCTAAAATGTGGCAAGCAGCCTAGATCTTTGGGAAGACAGCAGAGGCTCTCAATAGAAGTATTCAGGGCCATCATGGCATGGAAAGTGCTGAGTGGAGCTGCTGAACTTCTTTTTTCCATGGCACTAAAGCTGTGTCTGAAAATGATCTCACTCATTAGCTAACTTAAATTATCTGAAGATTTGAGATCTTGAAGATGCTACTTTCCTATAGTTTAAAACAAAAAAAAAAAAAATGCATCCAGGGAGATGGATGTTTTGCACATCTCTAAGAAAACAGGAAGCAATCCCAATTTTTATCTGACACGAGAGCTAACACAAATGGTCCAAAATAGGAAAAGCTTCTGTCAGGCCTTGGAATATCTACAGGACTCGAGAGCTTTGGGTGCTGCTGTCCATACTCCAAGGCACAGAACAGGGAAAACAGGATTTTAACAACTGATGGCTCACTAGAAAGGTACAACTACAGTGAAACTACAGCACAACTACAGTAGAATGTTCTGGGGAAAACTTTTTTACCCAGTAGATGAGTGAGTACATCAAATCTGGCATATCCTTTCCTTTTAATCAGTGCTGTAAACTGACTGAGAAAGCAGCACTAGCAGCAACTTGGCTAAACAATCATAGAACAAATAATATTTGTAACTCCTAGGGAAAAAAAAAAAAGGAGAATAGAATTAAAAACACAAGCTGGTTGTTCTTCTGTATTCTTTCAGATGCGTTATGGCGATTGTTTGTATAGATGATCTGCAAACAGTATAATAAAGTGATTCAGCTTTAAGAATGAAATAAAAATAAATCTTTTTGCTGGATTATTTTTAAGCTGGATTGGTTCCCTGATCCACATCATAGCTCACTGAAGAAACAGTTGTGCTGGCATGCGCAAGCTGGAGGGCTTGGGGGCATGAAAATATACCAAGCCAGCATCAGCCAAGACCGTTGTGTTAAAATCACAAACTTAGATTTCCTCTCTACTGGATTTTATTTGATTATAAATTCCAGAAAGGGTGATCTATTTTCATAAAGAAATAATATGAAGGGCGTAAACACACACAGTTCATCCCAATGTGAAGGGAAAAACAGTATCACAAGACAAACTTGACTAAATTGAGAGATCTTCAATGATCCTGAAACACTAGAAGGAAGTATACGCAAGTAGAAAGTAGGTCAAATTACTAAAGGAAGAATATTAGAGAACAGTGCAAGTACGCAGAGACAAAATCAGAAAGGCCAACTTGCAGAATGAGGTAAGGCTGATAAGGGGCAGGCGGAAGCCAATCAGGGAAGAGGAGGAGGAGGACGAAGAGGAGGAAGAGGAAGAGACTGAGGGACAAAGCAGTCCTGAGAGAGGAAAGCTTTCTGATGTGACACAGAGATAAACTGAAGTGCTAAAAGTGTTTTCACTTCAGCCTCCATTATAAGGGATGTTATCTATTTCAACCTAGGCAAAGCTCCTGACATTCATTAAAGATGATCTGAATAAAACTGCGGCAGGAGAGTACATGTTGTTTACAGTCACTAAGTAATAGTTATTAATTATTGAGGCCTGAGGGATGTATCAAATACTAAATCTGAGCCAAATCCTTTAACATTCAATACTTTAATAACTTTTATTATTAAAAATACATAACTGGAGAAAGTCCAGAGAACAGTAACAGTGACATTCTAGGAGGAAAGAAACAAAAGCTACAGACTACTTTGAAGAAAATTACTCAAGCAAGATGTGACGAGCAGCCTTCAAACATTCGTGAATTTGCTGCAAAGAGCAAAGCAATTAACTGTTTTTATTATCCCTGAGAAAGCAATAGACAGAAATCCAGCAGTGGATTGCTAGTGACAGAACTGATTTTGTAGATTTTTTCTTGCTGCCTCATTTTCTGGGTGGTATCTCAGGGTATAGCACTTTTCATCAAATCAAGAATTATTATAAATCAAACAGATCTGAAGGATTTTTTTTTTTTAAGTATAGAGTAACTAGAGCAATGCATTCTTATTTCTGTTCTGTAGACATTAAAAACAAACAGACAGATCATGTTGACAGGAGCCAGAACCAATATTTCATTATTTTCCTATAATTTCAGAGGTAATGATAATATTTGCATGCCATATTTATAAAATCACCTAATATCTTCACACATTAAAAAAAAAAATTATCATTGCAATATTGCAATACACTGTATGTTATTTGTATGGAGTGTTCTATTACTGTTAAAATCACTTGAGAAACAAAGATGATTAATATAAATGCTGCATTTCCTTTCTTAAAAATAAACCTCATTTTTATTTCAAATCTACATCAGTTCCTGTTCAGAGCAATGCTGAAAATAAATGTCTGTGTACAAAACATAGCCATCTTGTCTTCAAGTTATAAAAGGATTTGGTATCTTTGTTTTATAAGCTTCATCGTTAATTTTGCAAAGAAAATAATAAGTTCATATTCAGTGAGTAAGCGTAGCATCTATGGAATTAAATACTCTACTTTACTGGCTAGGTTGCAGCTGCAAGCTAGAACCAAGGCTTATCAATGCAGCTAGGGGGGTAGCTTTGTAATGCAATATTTCCCAAATAGGACAGCAATTTCTCACTTCTTTTTGGGTAAAAAAATCCTGTAGCATTATTATGCCACTATTCACAGTAACATACTCAATTTCACAGTTTGCTGAAAAAAGTGGTATGTTTCAATTAACAATTTATGTTAAAGTTATACAGAACTATATTTATAATTGTTCATTTAGACTGCAGGCGCACACACACACACACACACAGATCAGCACAGATGTTGTGGTTGCTCATATGGATGCCTTTTGAATTCCTACCTTGCAGATTCTCTACCACCTCTGCTTCTTTCTGCCTCTCCTCCTGTTGTAGACTCACCCCATATAACGCGTATTGCTCATTAGTTCAGCATCCTGCTTCTGTTCTGCAAAGCACTTAAGAACATTCTTCAGAGCTTTGCTTTATTTGAGAGCAGATATTTTACAGATGTTTAATTTAAAGCTCATGTGCTGTACCACTGAAGCAAATGGGATTACTAAAGTACTTAAAGTAATTCCCTGCTGAATCAGGCTTTTAAGAGTAAGAATAAATGTGCCTAATTTTTATTCATGCATTAGATAGCTATCAGACTAATAGTTTAAACTCAGCAGTTTTGTATCTAGTTAATATTAAATTGCTAGAGTTTAATATCTTCACCTGTTGCATCTACCATCCCTGCATCAAGGACATTTCTAAATACAACCCTGCAGCACAGGTTTTGCATATATACAGTGTCCTTAGATGCTGGCATTCTGCATACAGAAATGTCATCGCTTAATGCTGTGAGTACTTAGCAATGGAACTACACAAGGTTAACTTTCTCTATACACCACAATATACTTCAGAAAAAAAGAAAAAAAAAAAAAGAAAAATACCCTACAACCTCAGAAATGAGACACTTGTGGCTTCTTCTTACATCGTCAAGATGTCTGCATGACACTCAAAGTTCAGTGCAAAGCACTTCTGTCCTCAAAGCTCTCAAAATCTATCCCCTGCTGAAAACATGTTAAGAGAAGGCTGCTAGTAACAAATACATCTTGTCACCAAGCATCAACTCCAAGATAATCGCATTAAAATTAATACACCTGGAAATATAAACTACTATTCATTTAGCATCATTTGTAAGTCACCTAAAGACCCACCAATATATTTGTGCTAACAGAAAAACATATATAATTCCCTCCTAAAATTTCCATTGGTCACCTCTGCCCATCAAGTCTCGCTGGTTCCTATGACCTGATATTAACTCTGTGTAATATAAATCAAGGGAGTAAATAAAAATAACTAATAGACATTTTGTGAGTGTAATGCTTCAGCATCTTCTTTGTAACATGCCACTTCTGCTCCTGCTCTGTGCCAGCTCTATCCTTGTGCGGGGGCCCAAGAATACACAGAAAGGCAACGATAAACAATCTTGGTCTTCTGGGATTCCAGGCTAAAACACAACATGGCTTTCTCTTGTGTTATAAGAAAGAAAATAGGAAATTGGGATCAATACAAGCAGAGTGAAAGCAGTAAGCTCCTTTGGGATCGCTACTGTTTCAATCTTTTCCTTGGCTGAGAAATGCAAGATATGCAGGGCATAAAACCTGATGAGCTCAGGAAAGAACCAGAGGACAAAGAATTGATCTTTTTCAGCAACACCCCCGACTTTCCAGGCTTCTGCTCCAGCACTAATAGCAGCTTTCCACAAAAGCTCCCATTGCATACAGGTCTCAGACCTCAGCTCACTATAAAGCCTTGCCTAAAGATGCAGGAAAGACTTCCTGGTGTCTGTGACAGAGATAGGAAATTCTTGCCTGGTTTTTCACATTCCACAGCTACAGAGCAAAATCCCCAGGGCACATAGGGGCATTGAAACATCCCCGTATTCCCATGGACAAGACATATTTCTTCAATTTTGGCTTATTGTCTTCATATGTGTGCAAACATGTGCACAAACACATCTATCTATCATTTTCCAGCAGAACAGTAAATCCTTTTTGGGCTTCATAGCACACACTTTCTCTGATCAAAGGAGATGATGTGGAACATGGTGCAGTGACATGTTCAGCATGCTGCTAGGAAGAGCAGGTCCTTCGGTGTGGTACGAAGCACAAAGCTTGACAATTTACTCAGCTAAAATTGAATGTTTAATATGTGCTATATTTTCCTTCAGTTTTAGTCAAAACTACTTATAGTTGGGCTGAATTTGGCATTAATTTCTGAAGCTTAGCTTCTAGCTTCTGATAGTTCATGCTCAAACATTCACATATCGAAATTCTTCATCTGCAGTTCAGTTTCTATCCTTACCAGTAATTCCTATGAACTTCTGCTAACATCATTCTGGCCGTTTCCCCACTCTTCTGTGTCCAGACAGCACAGAAGATTTGCAAGTATGATTCATGCTTTTTACAAAATCCCCATTGAAAAGGAACATTTGCTTTCAGATTTCCTCCCAGTCCTGGTGTACAGCTGCAAACGTACACAAAGCCCAGACTTCAGAAGAGATGCCCTGGGACACCACCACCTTTCAGTTTCTTCTCCACTAGTTCTGTGCTCTTTTGTTTCTCCCGTCATTCACCCCTGTATTTTTATCTGATTATCAAATACCTAGCAGAGGAAGACTTGGCAGCGTTTAACGCCATTCAGTCACCTGGCAGTCAGGGAGCTGGGGCACAACGTGAGGTTCTGTACCGAGTTCCCAGCGCCGTCCTTGGAAGGCGTTCATGCAGCTCTCGAGGCTTGAGTTTCTGCGGCCGTTTGCCCCTTCGGGACAGCGGGACTGGGGTGTGATTGAGGACATGGACAAAGCACAGCTCTGCACCTGCGACTTCAACTTAAAAGCAGCGTCAGAGCCCAAAGACCGATACATTTCGGTCCCACCTGTGAGCACACCACCTCACAGGCTGCAGCTACTCACAACGCCCGCAGGAGCTCAGTGCCCAAGTCCCCCCGCGGAACACCTTACAGGGGCGGACTCCTGCGCC
>NW_024962263.1:60563032-60802174 GCF_019238085.1 Lagopus leucura | reverse complement strand
CCGCGCTCGCCCCGCTGCCCTGGATGACGGGCGGCCGGTTCGACTTCGACGATGGCGGTACCTACTGCGGCGGCTGGGAGGACGGCAAAGCCCATGGGCACGGCATCTGCACCGGGCCCAAGGGGCAGGGCGAGTACGCCGGCTCCTGGTCGCACGGCTTCGAGGTGGCGGGCGGCTACACCTGGCCCAGCGGCAATACCTACCTGGGCTACTGGGCGCAGGGCAAGCGGCACGGGCTGGGCGTGGAGACGAAGGGCAGGTGGATGTACCGCGGCGAGTGGTCGCACGGCTTCAAGGGGCGCTACGGCGTGCGGCAGAGCCTCAGCACGCCGGCCCGCTACGAGGGCACCTGGAGCAACGGGCTGCAGGACGGCTACGGCGTCGAGACCTACGGCGACGGAGGTGGGCGCCGGCGGGGGGCGCCCCGCGCGCGGCAGCGACGGCGGTGGGGGGCGAGAAGGGGGCGCGCCTGCGTGAGTGCGCGCTCGGCGGGGAGGACCCGGCCCCGACTGCCACCGGGCCTTGCGCCGCCGGGCCGCGGGGGCTCCTCAGTGCACGGGGCGCCACAGGTGCCCCGCGTCGCCCCGCCGGGCGTTAACGGCCGCTCCGGGGCTCGGCCGCGCGGCGCTCCCGGCTTATCGCGGTCTCCCAGCCCGGGCTAAAAGCAGTCAGCCCGCGGCTTTCCGTGGCGGGGCAGCTCCCCGCAGCGCTTGCCGGTCTCGTCGAGGGTCGGGAGGGCAAGCTCCCTGCGCCTGGAGCCTCGGAGAGGGTCGGGCTGGGATCGGGGAAAGGCTGTTCACCAGGGGGTGGTGGGCTGGAACAGGATGCCCAGGGCAGTGACCGCGGCCGGAGCTCAAGGGGCGCTTGGAAGTGAGGCTTGAACTGCTTGTGCTGTGAGGAGACGGGAGTTGGACTCAGAGATCCGTGTGGGACCCTTCCAAGTTGGGATGTGCTGTGATTCTGTGACTCTCTCACCACTGTTTCCGTGGTAAAATACTGTAAACTTAAGAAAGATCCTCATTCCATGTTGCTGTGCTCCCTCGCTTCACTGATAACATATGCTGGTTTACATTCATAAACTCAACTGCAGTGAAGTAGATACTGAACGTGCATGACATGAGTGAAACTTAGCTGCACCTCCATGCAATGACTTGCACTGCATTCAAATGCAGTTGCAGTTTCAAACACATGGAAGCTAGACGGGTGATGGATGAAACCAGTCCATAAATCACCCCCTCGCTCACCGTAGGAAGACAGATGCATGCAGTAGGGCCGGACAACCCACACCCATTTTAGCAGTGCTTTTCGAGCTCAGGCTTAGTGGGGTCACTCGGGACTCAGCTAACTTGATGGGTTAGTTCCACCTCATCCTACCATGCCTGCATCATTTCACATGTTGTGTGGAGAAGTAATCCCAGTGTTTTTAAATTAGCTTTCTGCTGCTGTAATGTTATTGACATCGGTGGAAGTGCCACCTCACCTGTGTGGAGTTGCTCTTAAGCTTGATCTAGTGGTGGCATCCCTGCCCATGGCATGGGAGTTGGAACTGAGTGATCTTTAAGGTCCCTTCCAACCAGTGCCATTTTGTGATTGATTTGTCCCATTGTAAATGAAAGAGCTGATCTCAGTTTTAGAATTAGCGGTGTGCTATTTTTTAAGGAAGCGCTGCTTGCTGCAATGCTGCGCAAGCTGCATGTATAACGTGCAAGAAATAGAACTTAACAAAATTAGTGGTAACTTGTAACTTTGTAATGATGAGATTAAAGGACCAGCCTGTGTATCAGATCTGTTGATGCTGCTGCTGGTTTCTTTAGGGAGTTCTGTTAAGAGATTTGTGATAGAACTGTAGAAATAGCATCACAGAATGGGTGATTTTGTATTATGCGGAAGAGGTGTTTACAGATGGAATACTTTCCCCTTCTGCTCTTTCTGAAATACAGAGTGTAGTGAATTGGGTGAGATTCATTTCCATGAGAAAATGCAGTGCTATGTTTTCTGTACCCTGAACTCTTCTAATCCCTTTAATTGTGCATTTTTATAACTACGTGGAAAAGTTTTCTGATGTGGAAAGCTCTGATGATCACTCTCAGCGTGGCTATTGTCTTGAGGATTTAAAAGCCTAACCAAACCACATAGATAAATTTTCAGTTTCACTTTCATCACACAATACATTTTGAATTTTGTTCAGATTTATTTTGTCTCGTAACTCAGAAGCTGAATTCTTAGTGGCCATAGTTTTGTTTGGTTGTTGTTTTTTGTTTTTCTTGTCCAGAAAAGTAAATCGCTACTGTGTTTCACAAACCAAAGTTCCTTGTATCTCCATCTTTAGACTTCTTGTGGATATTTTTTATTTCAGTATAATACTGATAATTCAGTGGTAAATTCTGTAAATTTTTAGGCTTTAAACTAACAGGAAACCCTTTGTCTGAAACAGCACTTGGAATGTACAGCTTCCTTTGTAAATTATTTATTTTTATTAACTAAAATCTGCTAGTAAGGTCCCAGTCTTTTAGACATTTCAATTCATGCGGACAGAAGATGTGAATCCCATTGATTTTAATGGAAGCATTTGTGAATGAAGCCAGGCGATATGTCACATGATTGCAGATGGATCTTTGTGTTCATGCTCTGGGTACAATGGCTGTAGTTGCACACTAGAAGAATGTCTGAAATGCTTTTACAAGGCAGCCAGATTTACCTATGTGTCTTTAATACACTGTGAAATAATCACAGGAAAGCTGTTTCTTAATTCTGACCTGAGAATACTGGAAAATAGTGGGTTTTACTATGCAAATTGCCATTTTGCTTTAAAAATCACTTGAATACAGGCCTTTTTACTGTTGTGGGTTTTCTTTTGCTGTTGTTGTTGTTGTTTTGGTAATATGATATTTCTGATTGCTTTGATGATATTAGTAATTGAAGTTGTGGAAGAGAAAAGGAACATAAACACCAGTGGCAGTCCTCAGTGTTTCTGCACACACTGCTTTGCACGTTGTCAGTAGTATAGATCGTGCCTTGTCTGAATGCAGTGAAGTTGTCACTCCAATGAGTCTTTGAGAAAAACACAGTGAATTATACGTAGATCATGGTCCTCTGTTCATTGTACGTGCCTATGCTTGGCTTTCAAGTGACCTTTCAGGTTGTACCCTACAATGATCTGGAGTTCTGTGCCTCCTCTAGGCTGCCTTGATTTCCTTGGATCTGTGTGAATCCACCTGCCTACCTGCGGATTGTTTACTGAGGGATTGCAGCCTAATTTGCTGCTTCAGTATGTGTAAGTTAGTTAGCACCTTATGATCCTGCCAGCAGTAGCAGTAACGGGAGTACTACTGTAAGAACATGTGTTGTTCATCTGTGGACATCAGTGGCAAATGCATGTGAAGAAAAGGCCATCAGCGGTGCATGCGTTCATTGATTTCTAAGCAGTCGGCTTTCTAGGTGTTTATCTAACGTTTGAGTCCAGAGAGCGTGTAAGAACATTGAGGTGGCAACTAAATTATTAAACCACAGAAGATGAATGTAAAGGTTATGAGTAGGTCAAGCAGTTCCTAGTGCGGTGGCCTCCATGCTTTTTTACAGCACAGTTTTACATTTGAGCCACAAGTAGGCAATGACATTTACAGCTCTAAGATACAGTTGGGAGTCTGGGGAAGTGTAGCACAATGTAGCTCTGAGGAGACAGGTTATGACGTTCTACCTTACAGCAGTTTGCCAAGCAAAAACAGAATTTAAAAGTACACTTTCTGTTAGTTCTCGGGCTGAAAATATGGACATCTGCTCAGGAGCACCACGGTCAGTAGAAGCTGTTGCTGAATGGTTGGATTGTTTTGTTACAACAAGCCTGGCTTTTAGGAAGTAAAGTTACTGTTTTATTGTCAAAAACAGTTTTAAATTAACTCCATAATCACAGTGGTAATTAAAAAGTTGATCCTCAGTGAAACTGCTATAGACAGTGCATTATAATATATGATAAAACAAGAAATGATGTGTTGATATTGTCATTCATATTTGTATCTGTGTATAGAGCTAAGTAGATACCATGTTTCTATCTTTATTCATAAGAAGAGCTGTTTTATCATCTTGTACTGTATGCTGTAGCATTATATTACAGTATTAACATACCAGATACCTTGATTGTTTAAAGATGTCTATAATTTCTTCTGATGAAGGAGATGAGGCAGTTATGGTCTGATATGATAAATCACGGTACTTAAGTCTCCATTCTAGGAAGTTTTTCACACAGAGGGTGGTGACACACTGGAACAGGTTGCCCAAGGAGGTTGTGGATGCCCCATCCCTGGAGGCATTCAAGGCAAGGCTGGATGTGGCTCTGGGTCACATGCACATAGCAGGGGGCTTGAAACTAGGTGATCACTGTGGTGCTTTTCAACCCAGGCCATTCTATGATTCTACAGGTCTGTAGCATCTGTATTCTGTGAACTGCCCTCCATGTGCCATTAAAATATCTTTCTTTTAACACTTAAGTTAAAAAATCAAGGAAAGCATCAGCTTTCTAGCACTAGTATTGAACCTTTTCTCTTACAAATTTCTAATATTAGAAAATATCCTTGTTGCCTGCAAGACTGCATAAAATTCCAACTAAATCTCTTCCAAGAGCCAGTTCACTATGAATCTTTCATTGCCTCATTTGCTCTTTTCTCTTTAGAAGAAACTGGCATTGATTTTATTGGCCTAGTAGAAAGAAAAATCTGACAAGTAAACAGCAGCACATCAATTGTCCTCATTTTAATACCCTTTTGGGCAACAGTAACCACTTCTGTCTATAGAGCAGGGAAAAATGTGAATCACAATTTGGTTAACTATTTTTGAGCTTTTTTTTTTTTTTTAGGTCAAAATATTAGTAAGAAAAAATGGCAAAGGCAGGCCATTTGTATTTATAAAATAAAAACTTTTATAAAATTCTGTGCTGGAAGGGATTGTTTCTGCTTTGAGTCAGACACTCAAATAGCAACGTGGAGAGCCACAGTTATACTGCTGTAATGTAATTCTGGGATATAATCACAATTAGAATTGGATTTATTATTTTCAAATGAAATTAACGAACTGATGCAGAATATCACATTGTTGCATGCAGCAGTGCAGTGTACCTTGCCAGATTCTTCAGCACGTCATTACGATTCTAGGGCTTTTCCAGTTATAATTGAGGACAAAATGTAGTCATTTATGCCCATAAAATATTAATATATCTCTGTGAAATGTCTGTTTAATTAAGAAAAAAACTACCATATGACCATTTTTTTTTTGCAGTATTTTCAGGATATGTCAGATTGCTGTTTTGCGCTCATGTATCTATTTGTTCTTTTCCATATGCTGAGGTTTTTAAAATAATCATGTTTCTAGATTCAGCACCCTTACGAGCAATACAGCAGTAGGTATCCAGGATACAGAGAATGAGAAAGAAACGAAGAAGGTTGTTGGTTTATGTCAGCAGCCATCTGTTAAAACAAAAACCTTCCACTTAGTAGAATTTTTCTACCAACACAAAATAGTTATGTTGTCAAACCTATTTAGTATTATATAAGAAAGAAATCTCACAAACGTGATTGCATGTTAACATTGAAATGCAGCCTAGCTGAAGAGGTAATACAGTAAAACAGTAATCGATAGATAATTGACACCAGCACAGCAAAATACCATGCTTATACAAAGGAGATTGAATATCAAAGCAACTGAATCTTTGGGCTGCATCTGAAACTCTGGGTATTTCACAAATATGTTTACAAAACTTTATTCAGTCATGGAATTTGACATTTGATCTTCAGTTCTCTGAAGAATCATTTTTAATATGTACTCAGTTGAAGCAGAATAAGCTCAAGGATATTTTAGGGAGAGCTTATTCATACTTCTGTATGAATATTCAGAGTCAAAATAGCTTTTAAAAGAAATAGTAGTAGGTGGATGAGAAACCTCTTTTTTTGTGTGTCTCTTAAAGAAGTTTCATAGGGATTACAGTGAAATGATCTTAGAAAGCAAGTTATCTTCTGTTTGCCAGGAGTGGGGCACCTCACACCTTCCTTTGGCTTTCAGAGCCTAGACATGGGAGTGTGTGTCTTATCAAAATGAAAATGCTTTTTGACAATACAAGAAATAAAATAGTCTGAAACAGTAATCTGGTGATAATGCTGTTTCTTGGCTCAGATGCAGCTTTGCATGTACACAGATAAGCATGTCTTCTCATATCAAATACCGTGTTGCTCTTCTTTGTACTGCTTTTTGAAAAAACACTCAAAAATAATTATGGTCACAGTATAAACAATGGAATGTAGTTATAGATAGGGTGGTGTGTCATACTCTGTTTATTACTGTCTTGTCTTCTGTATGTACTGCAGCAAAAATGGAAGGCAAAAAAAGCAGAAAAGCCTTCACATTTCTGATTTCTGTCACAACACACTGCAGAATGTAAATAGAAAAATAATCTGACTGTATTTTTATGTCACAGCAGCCTTTCATATTTTTGATGACTGTCAAATAGCTGGAATATTTTTTTTTTTATCTTTAAACCCAAGTTCAGCTACTTCTCAAGCAAAGGACCTACTCTTCTGGGAATTACTCAACAGATGAGATGGCAGTGAAGGTAGTCTGCTGCTTTCCTGTGACTCCTTCTTCAGAAAGGGTAGCTAGAGTGAAGTGTAGCTCGCTTTATACTGCCAATATTTTAGGTAGCTAGTGTACTTTGTTTATGATATTGAGTAAACAAAAAAAATGTTCGTGAAAGGCAATATATACAGAGGTTTTGTTTGCAGTGTTTTATCATTTTCTTCCATTCAGGTACATTCAAAATCTTTTTAAAACATTTGATTGTATGATAGGGCTTCATAACAGCAGTCTTCAGGTGGGCCATGGGATCAAGACAGTTTCGTCTTAGTAGGTTGTTGAGTATGTCATGACAGGGAGAGGTCTGCAGTTGTCTTTAAAAAACAGGATGTTTACTCATCCCACTAGCTCTCCTTGTGAGCAGCTGGAGGCAAGAGCCCAAGTGCTCCACTTCCTCCCTGCTTTCTTTCCCTCCACCCTTCTCTCTCTTCCTCGTTGTTCCCTTTAAAAAACATTGAGGGAGTTCTGCCTTTCAGATTTCTTTTGAAATTTCTTCCATGGGTAGAACTGCTCAAGAAACACTTATGATGATAGCTACTGTGTTTTAGTTGTCAAAATAAGCTACTGCAGCTTGGAAAGCAAGGGCTTTGTTAAGGGAAAAAAATGATTTATGAAAAAACAAGTAACAAAAAGTATGTAATTTATGTAGTCTCATGTGCTGTACTTTTTTTCTTCTGTTTCTAGTTTCCTAAAGCAGACTTATCAGCACAGTGTTGCCAGTAGCATATTGAATGTAGACTAGTAGGTCTTCTACAACTTTCTAAATTTAATTTCTGCTAATTACTTTAAAAGGTACATACCAGGGACAGTGGACAGGAGGAATGCGACATGGATATGGTGTACGTCAGAGTGTACCCTATGGCATGGCAACTGTGATCCGTTCACCTCTACGAACATCTCTAGCTTCACTTCGAAGTGAACAGAGCAATGGCACCGTTCTGCACGACATCACTGCAGACAGTCCGGCTGGAACAAGAGGAGGTTTTGTGCTCAATTTTCACAGTGAAGCAGAAGCCATGGGAATTAAGAAAAAAGGAGGCTTATTCAGAAGAGGATCCCTTCTTGGTAGTATAAAACTTAGAAAATCTGAATCTAGATCCTCAATATCTAGCAAACGGAGCTCCGTCAGGAGTGATGCTGCTATGAGCAGAATTAGTTCCAGTGATGCCAACTCTACGATTAGTTTTGGAGATGGTGACTGTGATTATTGTCCTATGGAAGACCACGTTGATGCCACCACAACAGAAAGCTATATGGGTGAATGGAAGAATGACAAGCGCAGTGGTTTTGGTGTTAGTGAGCGTTCAAATGGCATGAAATATGAAGGAGAATGGTTAAATAACAGGAGGCATGGATATGGATGTACCATGTTTCCAGATGGCACCAAAGAAGAAGGAAAATATAAAAATAATGTTTTGGTTCGTGGAATAAGAAAGCAACTTATACCAATACGCAACACAAAAACTAGAGAAAAAGTGGATAGAGCAATAGAGGGTGCACAGCGAGCAGCTGCCATGGCAAGAACAAAAGTGGAAATTGCAACTTCAAGGTATGTTACTGCTAAATATATTTGTTTGTCATTGACTTCTTGGGGGAAAAAATCTTGTAGTAAGTGAGCTCTTAGTGTTGACGAAGTATTCAAAAGTGCAAGTGTTTAAATGTTGTCTTTCACTTTCAAATGTGTATCTAATTGGCTTTACTTAAATTAGACATATGAAACTTAAAACCTCAACTTATTAGACTGAAGTTACTCATATATGTTCCATAATATAAAAGTAGATTTCCAGGCTCATACATTTCTGCCTTAAGTCAAGAGCTGCTGCAGTATGTCCTTACTGCATGGAACATAAAACTGCTGAGGAAATGTATGGAATTATGTGGGGAATGTCAAGTGACAAAGGTATATCTTCCTATAAGCAATTATGCTTATTGTGTTGATAATTTTTTGGGAATCAACTGAGACTCTAAAATGGCACATTTTCCCCTGGGGATGTTAACATGCGAGTATTTATCTGAGGGAGTGAGGGAACGAACAGTGTGATAATAATGGTTGAGGCTCTTGTGCTTAGAGGCTGCAGTTTCAGTTGCCAGAAGAGTGTCTGCTGAAAAGAATGTTAGTATGAGGTTTCGTTAGATTTGAAGTATTGCTCTCCTGCAGTCTGAATTCATCAGGCTTTGGTGACCACCTCTTCAAATAGCAGTGGGCTTCTCCCCACCATCAAGTGTTTGAGGTGGAAGGGAAAAGTGAAAGAGTATGACTAGGAGTAATAGGGGAAAATGTCACTTCTGCTTTGGGCTCCTAACCAACAACCAAACAGAGTTGTCTGAAATGGAGTTGTTATAAATTAGATCAGTCTAGACAATGTTAATAGGTTTTAGTATAAAGACTGAGGGCTCTTTAAAAAGCTATTTAATTTTTAATGCCTTCAGATAAGTTTCTGTGGCAGTTTCTCTTTTTGGTTTTGGTCTGTTTCCTCAGGCAGGCTTTTCTTGAAATATGCTGTGGACCAAAAAAAGAACCCAGAAATGTGCATGAAAGAAAATCTTCCTGCTATTTTAGAAAGAGGCTGTCATGTTACACTTACAGCTGAACAACTGATTCCTGATTTAGTATGGTCAGTAGTGTATGTTCAGTGACTCTCCTTTTTCTGGCCGTTGTCAAGAATACAGAAAAGAGTGAAAACTACATACAAGGGAAGGGTGAAATACATGGATGGCTCATAGCAAAAAGTAGTTGAGACATAAATATGAAGAATTTAGTGTACTGTTCAAGAGGCTTTATGAGCACTGGGCACCAAAGTAACTAGAAGGTAGCATATATTCTATTGCTTCTATAAATACATGTAAGGCATTATATGACAGCATATCACGTTAGGGAAGCCGAGCTGTAATAGCTAGCTTTAAGAAGTTCCTGGATCCCATTCGTGTTTTGTCAATACGTAAGCCTTAGCTCTCAAAAATGAGTGACAGAATGTGTGGATAGGGTAATCACTGCTTTGAGTCAATATAAAGATGTTAAAAAAACTATGGTCTGAGATCCTTAAGTTACAAGGTGCAGTGTATACACTTCCCCCTTAAGAAGAGATATGTCTCTAAAGTGTTTTGTTTTCTGTCCTTCTCTGCTGCTTCTTTGGAGCTATCCATGAAAATAGTGTTTATTTCTTGAAAAGAAGTTCTTAGAAGTGGGACAGTGGAAGTCATCTGTAGTAGTGCACCTGTGACCATGGGCTACTCCTTTGGTTTTTCAGTTGAGAATCTGTCAGACACAGTCCCATGTTGTACCTGCAACCTTGATGTCAGCACAGGTGAAGTTTCTTCTTTTTCAGCAGCCCTTGCACTGACTGTACTGGCAAGGAGCCAAAGGCAAAGAGGCCTGACACCTAATCAGACAACATCAAGCATAAATATTACATAAACTTCTCTTGCGAGTGCATATGAGGTTCATGCGGTAGGGAAAACATGATGCTTCCCATCTCTCAAGTTTTCAGAATTCCTTTTAGGATCAACAACTGGGAGTAAGTCCATGGCATTATGTGAAGTAAGGGACTGTCATGCTGGCAGAGTCCGTTATACTGACTATCCAAGAGTCAGATCATCTAGAAGAGTTCCTAGAAGAGCATTCCAGGCTGACTGGATTAGTACTGTTTCACGATGAAAGAACTTGCTTCTATCATTTGGAAACTTGAGGTTCACTACTGATTTGTGACTGCTAGTTTACTAGACTGATAAATGTTGCTGTCTAGTTGATAAAAATAAAATACCTTTGATTTACAGTGAGATTATCCTATTACTGATGCAGAATATTGCCCCTGGGAAATTTCTGCTAACATAACCTCTGCAAAATCTCACTGTGCTGAAAGCATAGTGATAGGAACTGAGCAATTATTTTCCTAACCTTAGGTGAGGAGAGATTGGGAAGAATCTGAGAGACTTCAGCTGCACCTGCCTCTCAGATACTAGTATTTCTGCAGTGTCTTAGATGAATGGTTGTCGTCTGTTTCCTAATGATCAGTATTATGGATTGAGGGGAAAGGGAGAAATCCAGGAGTGCCTCTTTTTCATTTCTCTGACATATAATACAGATACGGAAGTGTTTCTGCCCATATGGCCTTTAAGACTTTCTGTGTGTATAACCTAACTGATGGATGTCAACACACACACACGCACACGGTTTTCTATTCCAAACAGCTAGAAACCCTGGCTCACTATAGTCAGACACCTTCCTTTCCGGCTGTGTGCTCTTGCTCTTGTACTGTTCATTCCCTAAATGTTTGCTGAGCTAAAGGAAACCAGACTCCATTCTCCTCTTCATAGTTCCCTGCTGATTGTGCCAGGTTTGGCTGATAGTTTGACCTGTTGCAGATGTCCACACCGTCATCAGCAAGACCAGCCACTGTTTTGCTTTATATTCTTGATGTCCTTTTATATCTAAAAGTCCTTAATAATCTGTGTAGTCACCCTTTATCTATCATGACAGTTTGGTGTATGAAGATCTAAAAGTTGGATTAAATGTAGCTTTCCTGAGCCTGAATTTACATGGCTCTCTTGACTCATCCTTTGGGGTTTTGAGGTATCTGTACCGAAGTGTTTAGTTACAGCAGCATTATTTCTCTAAAGATGGAAGAGGAAGCTTTATAAAAATGTGCAGTGTATGGAAAAGTGGTGTATGAGGGAAATAGTTACTAGCCTCTGCTACACAGATCTCTACCCAAAACAGATTGTATGGTAGCAACAGTAGCAGTATTTTTAGAGTGATAGTGCAGCCAGGGAGTTCAGTTTGTACATTATAGTTTTCCTAACTATACTTAAGACAAAATATTAAGGTAGAAAAACAAAAATCCTAGATTTTGAGGGATTAAGGAAGTATGTTAGATATTTGTTCCTTTTAAGATATTAAAAGGTCTTTTTTCTTCTTCTTCTTTTTCTTTTTTTTTTTTTCTTTTTTAAGTGATTATGAGCAGTAATTAGATCAAATTCATCTTTGGCACCAATTTGTGCTGAAAGTGGTCAGGTTTACTTTAGATACATTTTGAGGGCTTGGTCTCTAAAAGGGGATGCTCCCTTCCAGAAACTGTTAATGAATTCTATTTTTCTGTCTATTTCAAGCATATGTGAAATGCATTTAAAAAAAAAAAAAAAAAAAAAAAAAAAAAAAAAAGCTAGATATATACTTCACCTTTTGGATGATATTAAAAATCCCCAAAAGACCACCAAAGCAAGAGTGAAACAGAAATTTAATATCAGATACTTCTCACCATAGGGATTTTGAACTTCGTTTTTATTCCTGTTATTTCTTACTCATAAGAGGTAAGCCTTGGCAGGTTCACTATGAGAGACTGGATTTTCATTATGTTTTACTTTTGCTTACTGGAATTATATTAGAACACTTCTTTTATAATATGACAATGCCTGAAGTCCTCCTTGGAACAGCAGTTGAGCTCTTCCAAAGTTTGATTAACTTTGCCTCTATCACTACTTATAATAGTATAAACTGTAGCAATTTAGGAATTTGGGAGTTGAATATAAACCTGCATTCTCATACTGAGTATCTCTGGGTGTTTTTAAATGTACGAATACTGTAAGTGAATATGTAGCACTGGAAGCAGAAAGAATGATGTTTGTTTATATGCAGTCTTTCCTACACTGGCTTCTTTCTAGGAAAGTCAATATTACAGGTTCAGAAGTGAGAGCTCAGAGCCAGTCTTTTCTCCCTTCAGATTGTTCCTAGCTAACACTCAACTAGAAATTCTCCTTTTAGCATTGTCTCTCTGGAGAAAAAGGAACTTTGCAAGTACATAAGAAAGAAAAGATAAAAAGACAGTAAAAGAAATAGGCGTTGAATGATAGTGATAATGGAGAGAAAGGAAAAAAAGAAATCAAAAGAAATAAAATGTTTCCTTGTTGATCTTTTCCTTGTACTCCATTGATCTTTCAGCTCATAAAATCAACAGCCAGAAGAATTAAGTAAAGTATATATACTTTATTCCGCATTCCATGGAAACAAACACTTCTAAAACTCTTTCACAATTTTGAGATAAGTTAATAACTTGTATTGTCACAATTTGCTGCAAGACCTTTTGCCCACCTGAAGAGTTACATTGTCAGTGTTTGTTGCATAAGCACCTGCGGTTTCAGTCTGGCATAATGGTGCCTTTGTGTTAGGCACAGTACAAACAAATCACCCTGAAAAGACCTTACAGTCTGGGAAAATGGCTGTGTCCACCAAATGGAAAAAAGCTGGCACATCTGTGAAAGGGCCTGAGATCAAGATAGCAGTAAAATTAATCTGTGCAGCTAATAATATAGAGCAATTTCTCCTTGTTAATGAGCTGTGTATGCTTAGATAGCCTTACTTTGCAGGCATCCAGTCAGGGATCACTTCTAAGGGGAGATTAAGCAGTGCCTTTTCTGCAGTGATTTCTTTCTCGCAGCAGCTTTTTCATACTACTCCATTTTATTTTTCACATGTTTGAGTCCAAATCCACAGATGGTATGGCTTAGGTACAGCCTGTATATTGCTGTATAAAGTACTGAAACTCTGGGTCTGACTCTGTGCTGTGGGCAGCCAGCTTTGTGTTGTGGGGCTGTTGCTGAGCAGCATCAGCCTGGTGGAAGGGCCACAGGAGGATGGGGCGGGAGGGCTGGCCTGTGAGCTGCAACCCAGCACAGAGTGCTTTTGGATTCAGTTATGCGTGGGGTTACAGTGGCCTTCTGGAGCTCGTAGCTGTCTTGTGACATTTTCAGTGCTGAGGATAATTTAGAGAGCCTGTCCTGGCACTGCACCAGCCAGGCCTGGGCCTGGCAGCTTAGCACTGGCTTAAAGATTGGGCTGTGCCTGCTGTGAACCACGCTGCTCACTTATCTGCCCCAGAACACAGCGGTGGCAGTAGAGCAGCACTTATCTTTCTCATAACCTCAATTCTGAGTAAGTTTTGGTAATGCTGTGCTGCATGTGATGGATTTATTTGAAGGAATTGCTTGGTAGCTGGTTCCTTCATAGTGTTTGTTGCCTTGCTCTGGCCACTGCTCTCAGATTGACCTTGACAGACTGATTTTCAGGAAGAACTACAGTTAGGTGTGTTGAGTCCTACAGCTTGTGTTCACACTAGATTGCAGCTTCCAGTACTCCCAACCAATGCTGAAAAAAATGTGCACTGCCTCCAGCTTTCTGTGGTGGGTTTGGCCAATTCTACCAAGCTTGCTTTACCCAAGAAACTGAAGGGGACACTTGTAAGACTATTGCCCTGCACATCTTTGAGATGCTTTACTTATTGTGGCTGAAATAAGAGCATTGTGTTGAGGCACAGGATCCAACAAATACCGAATATTTTTGTATAAGACTGCTTGCTTCAGTATTAAGTTGATCAGTTTCAAAACAAATTTAGTTTTAATTACTTTTCTACATGGTATATTCGAATGTAACAAAACGCTGTGCAACAAAGTGAATTCTGTGTAACAAAATGAATGCAAAAAAAGCCCTTAAGCCTTCAACTACAGTGGATGGTAAATTTGTGTTAATACTGCATCCTGTAGAGGAAACTATGTGCTCCTTGGATCCTGTGAGTTACACCACTGACTTCAGTGGGGCGCATTTTTACTCAAATTTCAGAAACAACTCACTGGTAAAAGTTTAGTTTTGTAGTTTTGGACCATTTCTCCATTATTTGCTGTGGTATGAATAATGATGTTTTTGAAATAACAAATTGTATAAACTTCTTTATACAGATTTGCTTTCTTAATACTTAACGCAGTAAGATTTCATGGCTGAAAATTTACAAAATTACTGTGCTAACACTCAGCTAGAAATTTTAAAAAGCCTCAAGTGTTCGAATTTTTTTTTTTTTTTATTGAAGTGCCTATGTCAAAATACACTTATTTACAGCCAGAAGTTTGAATATCAAAAGAAAAAAATGAAAGGCCTGCACTGATTCTAGAGTGAATGCAAACAAGCATTTTGTAATACCTTCAGAAACAGTTCTGTAACAGCAAGTGAAGGGCAGTCAGTTCTGGGGTGTGATTGGTCTCACTATGAGTTTGTACTAGACAAAGATTTTGTTTCCCCACAGTTACTTTTCTAACTTGCTTAAAATCTAGAGGTTGGTAGTTTAAGATTGGAAGTGTTCTCTGCTTTGAAGAAATAAGCGGACACTGCACTATTGCTTAAACGAAGCATGAAAGGAAAAGTTCTGTGTCTGTTTATTTTTAGAATATATAAACTTCTAAAAATGCTTCTTTGTTCAGGTGGATAAGGATTTTTTGCTCATTTTCCAGTATACTTGGTTTTGGAGCTGAATCATTACAGTGGTAGTCTAGCAGATGTATATGAAAACACAGTGATTTTTGTGTGGTATTGAGACATTGTAGTAAAAGACTTTTTTTTTTTTTTTTTTTTTTTTTGGTGGACAAAGAATTAGATGGGTTGTTACTGTGATTCTTGTCGGTTACACAGCATCTCAGTTTTGATCTGTATTACCACGGTCGTTCAAAAGCTAAGCCTTCAACAGCATCTGTCTCCGTTGTCTTTCAGGGGAATTTCTATGATGGAAAGAAATCTCCATTTAAAATATAAAATCTGGTATGGTTTGTAGTGTTCAGTCACATGTGAACCACAGTGTAAAGCCACGTGATTCATTGTATGCTATAAAGGCATATTCAGAAACAAAAGTATTTTGTATCTTCGCTAGTCTAGCTATATGCATAAGGCTAGCACTACATGCATAGTGCTAGTGGAAGCTTCAGAAATTTACTTGATGTTTTGATCTGACTAAACCGACTAATGCAGACATTTCTCAACTTCTCTCTTCAAAGAAATAAGGAAATTTGCATTTTTTTAGCTGTAACATGTAGAATGTTTTTCAGTTAACAACAACAAAGGTCATTTAAATGATGTAGTTTGTGCCCTTTGTATTGATCTCATAGAATATCTTCCAAATAATAACTGATTAATTTCATGAAAACTGGCATCGTTCATTGAGTGATGCTGTTTTCTTGAATACTAATTTATCATTGTTACATAGTATAACTTCGGTTCATTTTTTTTCTAGCGATTAATACTGTACTAATGCATGTAGCAAACATTGGTATACGCTTCCATATAGTGATTTACCTTCTTTTGACTACTTCATTATTATTCTCCTCTTTTATTACAATTTGCTGATACTGTTATGTTTTCTGCTTCTTCATTATTCTGTGGTTCTCTGCTTTCAAGTCCAACGTGGCAGAGTTGATCTCCAGTAGCTAGCATTTGGAAGTAGATTTCTCCTGTATGGGCTTGTATTCCCTCAAAACCTTTTAAATTTATATCATCTCCAACAAACAATTGACTGTTCTTGTCATTCTCCTTTGTTACTTCCCCAGTTCTGTATAGATGAAGCATCCCAAGATTACATCATTGCTGAGCTCACCACAAATCTTACCGCTTTATGTATGAGGGGGTACTGTTCTGCCTCACGCTTCACTCTTACAATTAAATTGAACTTCATTTGTCTTTTGAGACTGATCTGCAAGTTTTCCATTGTATAATGTTGCCATTCACAGATTTTGTTGTTCTGCTGACATATTTTTCCTGGATGTTTTATGTATGCAAGGGGTTCTCAACTCAAGGCCCTGTGCCTATCCAGTGGCCAGCTTTCTCATTGCTTAAAACAGCGATTTAGGCTTGTATGTATTATATTCTGCTTTTTAACTATTCTTTTATTTTTTCCTTTATTCCTCCATGTAGGCTTCAGATGGTTTCTGATAAAGAAATTGCTATATTTTGGTCCTGGCACGTTAAAAACAAAGACTGATTGAAAGTGATGGTATTACTACGTTAGGAATTTTTTTATGTTGCTAATACAAAACCAGTTAAATAGGAGTTCTCCATCTTGTCTTTTAGAAGTTTAAAATGAAAGGTGTATATTTCTCTTTTATCCCCCTGAGTCTGGTGGACTGACATTTAGGCTTATTTACTTCTCATACTACTACAATGTAGCACCTCCACTTTAAACCCCCATCCGTTTGCTGCCGTATGTAAGATGAGGGAGAGAATGTTTTTTGCTGCTGCTTTTACCTCACTTTCAGATTTTGGGGTGATTCATTACAAACATCTTCTCTTTCTCTGAATTTTTAAGCCATTTCAGAAGAAAAAAGTATTGGATTATGTCAGTCTTAAAGCTATGCTGGACTTAAAATGCAAATGTGGAAAGCGGCAAGACTTAAAGATGTCCTCTGGTAAATTAGCAGTCTTTTGGCCAATGTGGACGTGCTTCATAGTAGCTTATTTTGAGCTTAGGTTGTATGGCTGTCACTGTTAGAAGCTTTGCAGGAGAAGTAAAATTAATAAATCTTAGTTATCACAAAAGGTGCAATAACTTCATAGGAACTGACTCTGTAAATTCAACACAAGCTCACTTTTTAAGCTTCCTTACTAGAATTTATGATACCAATTATATAAGCATCTTAGGAATATCTTGAAGACAAAGTACATACTGCCTAGCAATAACATGAAAAAATGTATTTCAGGCATACTAAAGAAGCCAAAATTTGATAGTGTGGGTAACAAGATGCCAGCTGTCACAATGCTTTGTGAAGATAGAGTGGAACTTGAAGCATTAGGATGTCTTTTTCTTATGTCTACTGTCTGGAGTTCTGCCGTTTCCTTAATATAGATTGACCAAGATTTTAATTTTACTTCTACTAAAAACCCAATAATTGCACTCATTCTGTTTGTGTGTGTGTGGTGTGTATACACATACACGTAGATTGTCAGTCATTAGCATTGTTTTCTGATTCAGGAACCAGCATGTTTTTGGAAATTGTGAATTGCAAAGAAGGTGGTAGTAGCATTTTTCAATTTCTACAGATATCAGCAGAACAGATAAGCTGGTGACCTGTTCTGATATTCCAACTGTTTGATTTATATAGATGTGTTGAAGCAATTGTTGATAGCTTCTGTTGAAAAGTATTACATCTTGGACAAGAAAAATAAAAACACTGTGCTTTGGGGCTTGGGAAAGGATTGTACAAATACTGGTCTGGCAAAACTTGAGAGCTGGCTTCCTCATGGAATCCATCCTTATGTTTATTTGATGCTTCACAATAGATTTAATCCAACTGTTTGTAATAATGCAGGTGTTTTTGGTCAGCTGTTCAAAGAACATCCTTACTGATGTTCTGAGAGGCCAGTCTGAGAAAAGCCAGCTTCAGCTGTTCTGGGGAGCCTCATTTGCTTCTTCAAGGTCTCTCACTACTGAAGGAATTCTGTTCTCTTTCAGTATATCTGAGCATGGAAAAGATAATTTTCTCTGAAAAACAGAATGAATTGGTCTTGAAAATATTTATCCTGATACGTGAAATCGCATATTCAAGTCAGTATGTGACTTCATAATGCTTATTTTAGGAAATAGTTTTGGTTTTGCACAGAAATTCACTTGACCAGAAATAAGGTGACAATTTTCTCTGGATTATTTGCTTCTAATTGCTCACTGTTAAACACTAAGCCAGTTGATACAAACTGTTTAAAACTGAGATGATTAATTGTCTCTTCCACACTATAACTACCTTGTATATTCCAATTTTCTTACCTTTGTATTTTGGGAATAAATTCTCTCATTTTGCAAATGGAAGTTTCAAGGGAGACAGAAACTGAATTTATATAGGTGCAAATCAGCTGTCTTTTCTAGGTAACTTTGATGTTCCCATCTATTAATAAATGAAACCTGGGAATAGATTAAATACAGCTTTTAGCAGCTAAGTCCACTTTTGTTTCAGACAACAGGTAGGGAGTGTATTATCTCAGATCAGTATTTTCAAGAATATATTCCGTTCAGAAGAATAGTTTTGGTGTGCTTTGCCAGATGTTGCACTAAAATTCTCTGTACAATTAATTTCCTGTTTGATAGTTTAGCTTGAGGTGTTGCTGTCTCAGTTTGTGTTGTGGGATTGCTTTTAAGGGAAATAAATGCTGAAAGCTTTCATAAATGCTTTAGCTTCTCTGATCAATTATCTTTGTATAAAAGTCACTTTCCAACCACTAAGCAGCCTTACTTAGGAATGAATGCTATTAATGGGAATGTTATACTTTTTTCATTTTTCTAGAAAAAGTAAATTCCTTGCTTATATCCCTATATTTTGACCCTGCTATTGCTATCAGTATAATGCATTTTCTTCTCTTGGAAAGAAATGCATTAGATGGATTAGCAAAGTACTAAAAATATCTTTGCTTAACCACCAAATTATATAACCATCCGATTTCTGTCGGCTGCTGCTCTCATGCTGTGATGCATTTTAGAAATCTGTATTTTACACTACATCCAGTGAAAAAAAAATCTTTTTTTTTACATCAGATCTTTTTTCAGAGATTCAAGTATGTTTTTTATTCCTCTTTTTAATATTAAATATTCAATTTTAGTCCAAAATGTTAAAAGTAAAATATACTGAAGGCTTCTGATAACTGATAACATTTCAAAATCTGAAAGTGCTGCTTCTTTCATATGCGGTGTTATTTCTTTTTTGGCCACTCTGGTGTGGTATGCCTGTTACTTTCTTTGGATTTATGGTTTGTTTTGTCTGGGGGATATTTTTTTAATGAACAATAAATTAGAACTCTGGCTGAAGGCTGTGGAAGTCCAAAATAAGATGAGTCACTTTCTAGAAAGACTGCAAATACAGGAGAAGATTGGGTCAACGTGACCAGCTGTAAAGCTGGGTGTCTTCTTCCTTCTATGCTTTAAGTCATACAGGTGAAAGAATTTGAAGGAGTTAATCAGTTCCAGAGGTCTCTGTAGGGAGAGAATATGAGGAAAATCATTCATCTTCCATAAGATTAATTAAATCTTTTTCACTTCAAAATTATCCTCTAAATTTCCCTTATAGATCTGCTGTTATTTATCTCTAAGCAGTTCATTTCACTACTTGAGTGCATAAATAGTACTGGTAGAAGTAGATGGTATAATTCAAAGGATTTTGTGCATTGGTGAATAAGGGAAAAAGGGGCTCAGTTTAAAAGAGCAGATAATTAACTGATCAAAAGTGTGTGATGAGATAAATTTATAGATTGCCGGCTTTTTTTCTTTGCTGCAAGAGACTGGTGTTGTATTGTGGCGGAACTGCTACCTACAATCACATTGCCTATGGTTGGGCTGCAAGAGCCCATCTTTGCGAATGTGCTGAGACGAGTTAGCTCCTATACCAAGGTCAACAAAGCATCACCTTAGTCTGCAGCTACATCCGTTCCACTGTTTGTTTTTCTATTGTGTAGCTATAATGAAAAAAGAAAAAAAACAAATGCATGAAGAAAGGAAATGATATCATCAGAGCAATCAATTAGCATGTAAGGGAAAAAAAACTACATACAGCCAGCTGGCTACAGGGCATGAGAACATTCTGAAAGATAATTGGACATCATTTGTTGAAATACTCCAATAATCCAATATATTAATTTGCTCAGGGTTCATCAGAATCAATGCCAATGGTACAAAAAACTCATCTATCTTTGGTTGTCCATTCTCTGGGGCATGTCCACTGTACACACATAGAATGACTGAAATGATCAAACCTAGTTTACTTGTCATCTTGCGTACGATGATCAGCAACTCATCACTGTTGTTACTTGGCTGCTTCTGAGGAGGTGAACCTGCAACTCAGCAGGTCTAGGGGAAAATTTTCTTGAGAGGTTTTAAAAATACCGCTTTATTTTAAAATGATGCATGTGATGTTACTCTTTTTAGGAAAAGACTAAACATGACTTTCTGAAGTTTGAATCCAAGAGCACTTTAATGGCTTATCACCCATTTAAACTGTAGCTTTAGAAGATGAAAGGATGAGTGGAATCTGTCAGATTTTTAATTTATTCTTCGTGTAATCCGTTGCTGAAAATACCGAGCATTGACATTAACAGAAAAACTCCCATTGGTCTTAGTGATGCCAGGACATCACTGATGGAACAGTGTTCTTTATGAGTTGAGTACTGTGGGAGATGGTGACTTGAAGGTACAAAGGTAGCCCAGTTAACAATGCAAAAACCTTCAAGTTCTAATCGTGCAGTCCTAGGTGTCTGCTCTTCCTAATCCCCACGAAGACTAAAATTCTGGGCTTATTTTATGAGTTGCAGAGGAATTAATAGAACTTCCTGTGATGCAGTGGCTTCTCTTTCCAAACACTAAAGCTTTTGTAATGAGTCAATGTGTCACATTCTGTCTCCTGTTACTCGTGCTGAATTTTGTGCCATTCTGCACACTGTCCCCAAAAATCCTGAGATTTCAGTATGGTGAGGCTTAGTACAAGTGGGAGTGACAGAATTTATTCTAGAAAGATTAGCCAGCTCAGTTACTAAGGATATCTATATTTCTGGAAATTAGGGAGGCTTTGCTTTGAAAAGCTTAACTGAGGATACAATTTAGTTTTTATTGCTCTACTAGAGGATCTCGTTTCTGGTTTTGCATCTTTGTGAGAAAAATAATTTATAGATTACATGGTTTACATTGGAAATAGCTGATCATATGGGTTGCTGTTTCTTCTTTTTGGAATGAACTTGTTTTTCTGTTTCAAAGATCCTCAGCCTACTAGCTGATAGGGGAAAATAAAAAGCATTCAGCATGGTTTGTTTGCCTCAGCTTTGCTTGTCCAGCAGATGTTTCTGGAAGGCCATCAAAATCATGGTGCCAAATTTCCCTGCTTATGTGTGCATACCACTTTGCTAGTGGCAGGGCATGCTGGGTGGCTCATTGCACGTGTGGTGGGACAGAAGCTCCTGAGAGAAAGGAGGGTGCTAGAACTGCTCAGCCAGCTGGCTCCCAGCTGTGCTTGTGTCCCAAAGGGTCTTCAGTGGCAGGCATGGAATGCGCTGTGAAATCCTGGTAGTGACAACCAGACAGCTGTATGAAAGAGGAGCAATGGGAAGGATCTTGATTGAGAGTGGGCTGCTGTTACTTCCTGAATAACTCAATCAGCAGCCTACTCACACGCTGCTCTTCCCCCAAGTATTCATTCAGCCCAGAGCTGCCTGTGGGTCAGGTGAGTTGGCCTTGTCAGCCACATACTGTGTGTCCCCTTAGGCCACAAGCTGGACATCAGGTGCACAGCTGATCTTGGCTACATGAGTTTACTCTCCAAGCACATCACAAACTTCAGTGTGATCTTTCAGCAAATCAGTTATGGTGAGGAATAGAGTTAGAAACATGTGGCCAGGCTACAAGGACTGAAATGCAGAGTGGGGAATAAAGTGAGCCAACAAGCTTGGTCTCTTTGAGGCAGTGAATCTGTTGTATTTTTGTGGTACTGTGGAAAACCGTCCTTGTTTCTGGAGGCTCCTTCCAGCTGAGGCAACCAGCTCACAGTCAGGACTGCTCTTGTACAACTGCCCATCTTCCAGTTGTAGAGCACACTTGCTCAGTATTTCACTGTGTTGTGCATATTCTTTAGGCAAGTTTGCATATGTACTCTCAACTTGTGCAAGGGGAAAGACTGCATAATCTAGCCTACTTTAAGAATAATACCTGATGAATACTGGTGTACTTCTACGTTGGTGAATGCCATTTAGGCTCTGTTAAAAAGATAGGCTAGGGAATGAGTGCTTAAACTACCATGATTAATAGGATTATGCAATAGAGTGAGTTTTAATAGAATATATTGCCATAGTTCCAAAGGAAGCTAAACATGTAGAATTTAGTGTATACTCTGTGTTCAGGAGCTGACCTTTTGACAGTAACTGTGAGATAACAGACAGCAGAATCTTGCTAATTCATGCTAAGAACTTAAAAGATTCATCATGGATTACTTCATTTTACAAGTTAGCAAGTTAGGAAAGTGAAACATGATGACAAAACGAAAGAGATGCACGCTCTCACGGTATGTTCTCTGCTAATTTATCTTGCTGGTAGCAGTTTAGTTGCGAGTATATTCACAATATAGAAGCTAATGGATATTAATGATATCATTAATAAAAGCAATGTGATGTCATGAAATGCAGATTGTTTTTTAATATATTCAACAAAATGAGAAATCTAGTTATGAGTGTGTGACAACAGTGAATTAGTTGTAAAGGTAATAGATACTGGGTTTTAGCATTACTAAAAAAGTTTTCTTTACATATGTCATGTACCATAGAGTAGGTCCAGCTAAAAGTACTTGAGGAGAAGAGATTACAGAAGTAGTATGCAGGTGCATGAGGTAAAAAGCATGTGAAGTTTAATCTCCTGATTGAATTACTTTTACACAGCTAAACTGCCAACTTATGCTCAATCTTAAAATAGTATTCCCAAGCTACAGGCTTGTTTAAACACCTTCTCATGACTTCCAGTATGCAGTATGTTTCTTAGCCTTCCAAAGAGAGGAATAGTAAAGTAAATATCTTGGGATTAGGACAGAGTAAATGTCTCCATTATTAAAGTGTCTGCATTTTCTTTTATGATCAGGTTTTCAGATTTTTCTGAGTTGTGTTCTCATATTAAGTACTACTGAGAATACAGTTACACTGCTGGTAGCGTGTTCTTAAATGGCCAGATAAAACCTTTTCATAACACCTTAGGAAATGGCACTGAGCAATATAATATTTGTTATGATCTTAGTGGAGGGAGGAACTGAAGCCTCTCTGGACTGGGAAGATCATGCACACTTGTTACTGTGCATTGGTGTGTCAGCAGAGAAGTCTGACTAAATAAGGCAGCATGTGAGTGGAGCTTATCAGTGTTTGACAGGAATATAGTCCACTAACAGCTGATACAGAAACCCATCTTTTCTGTGCTATCATTCTCTCTCTATACTTCATGCGGATGTATGTTTGTTGTCTACTCTACTGATTCAGCTGAAAACTTAGTCCTCTACCTTTTCTTTTTGTTGTTATTTTGTCTGAGAACTTGTGCTAGTGTACGGAAACCCTTGTAAAACCAAATTTATTTACATTTGTATTTGCATTTCTATACATACATGTATTTGTATGTGAAGTACTCCGCTTTCAGGGTGTAGAGAAGAGATATACTGTCCCTGTTTTTTCTCCCACCAAATACACTGGAGTGGGTCAATGTTGTTTGGTAATACAAATGAAAAATATGAAACTTCATGCATATGGGGGTGCCTTTATAGTACTGCTGTGCATGAAGAAATGTTGTAAATAATATCTATAACATTACAGAAGCAAGTCCTGGCTGATTTTGCCTTCCTTGCTGTGAGGGATTGACAGAACTCAAATGAGTGACCAAGTTCCCAGTGACCCTTCTGAAAGTGGTGTTGCACTTTGTGTATTTGCAGGGAGCTTTTTTCTTTCCATAATAAAATACCAGCATTCTCATTGTTTCAGATCAGTTCTTCTATTTTATGTAGTGTGGTTGTCAGATTATTATTTTTTTACCCATATTGTGCAAGGGCTTGGAAATTTGAAGACTTCAGAAATAAAGGCATTAGGACAATAAATCATCTTTAAGATCTGATAGTAGTTGATCAGCTATATTAAGTATCAAAGGAGGCAAACTTGGAACTGCAGACATATTTTGATGGAAGAAATGAACTTATATTCATTTATGCACATATGTGTGGGCTTGGGTAGCCTTTCATTTTTAGGGATATCAAATGCTAAATTCTTATCCATCCTTATTCAAACAAATTATTGACAGAAGTTTCTGTTACCCAGAGTAATAAATGCGTTTTACTCCGAGTGGGTGTTTCAAAAATAGCAAAGGAGTGCCTTTCTGTTCTCCACAGCATGCTGTTGATGTCTTGTTGCTCCTGGCCATCTTTTGCTACCATCTTCTCGAGTCAAGAAGGGAAGAAGGGACAGATGGATGGAATGACGATTAACCTTTTTTTTTTTTTTAATTAATTGCACTGAATTTATCTTTTTATATTAAACCTTCTTCATCTTTCTTGACCTTAGATGTTTTACCCACAGCAGTTTTTATACTGAAAAAAGTAGTCTTGATTATGAATTATTGTGATATTACTGTAAATGTGAAGGAGACATTATAAATTTCTCAGAATAAAATCAGATCCAGTGCACTGATGGCTTTTTGCTGTACACTGTGCGTGTTTTCTGCTGCCCAATACTCTATTTTATCAAGTCAGTATCTTGCTTATTTATTCTTCTATATCCCGTCATTATCATCTTCCTGTTCTCCCAACAGGATTGTTCACTCCTCCTTGTTCCCTATTCATACAGGAAGCACACAAGGAATGGGGAGTGCTCAGAATCCTTCCGAGAACATTCAGAATGTTCAAAGACTGTTGTATGGAAGCCCCACATTTTGTAGAAGTTACTCATTTTATGATATGCAGAATGACACAGAATGAAGACTAAAACTCAAAAGTCAGTTTAGGGAAGAATACTGTGGATAACTTTGTGTCACTCATAGTCCTGAGAAAGAGGACAGAAGCCTCTAAAATAATAATTAAAAAACAAAACAAAACAACTTTTTGTGATTGTTTTTTTCCCTTTTTGATATTTCTTCTTTACACTTGGAAGGAGGATTTAGGCTTCCTTTCTTCAAAAATGTCCTTCTCGACTCTCAGGACAAAGAGAAGACTATAATGTCTGTTGTGCCAAGAATGCTTACCTGCATTACACTCCAGCTGGCTGTTTGCTAAAGGTGGTTATTTCTTATGTGCCATGGAGGATTGCAAGAAAATAAAATAGACCAATGCCTGATCAGGAATGATGCCTATAATCCTGTTTACCCAGCATGTGTTATTTGCTTTTTCCAAAGTTGATTGTTCTCTTGTTTTTTTTTGTTGTTGTTGTTGTTGTTGTTGTTTGTTTTTTAACCCAAATGTAGTGCTTAAAAAAAAAAAAAAAACAAATCGTGCAGTTTTAGTTGAAATCCATCTTCAGCAGTGCATTCTGTAGCCAGGCTTGATTGCCCTGATATGAAGTCATAATTCAGTAGCATCACTGTAGGCAATATATTTGAGACATGCCACTCTGTCCTCTGGAGACATCTATGGTAATGGTACCAGATGAATAAGCATTTGATTGGGGTGCTTGCCAACAGAGCACTCGTGAAAGGTTGACAGCAGACGTGCAGTGTAATGGACTGTTTGCCATGTGTTTGAAGGCTCCTGTACTGTTTTTCATGTATAGCTCTCCTCCAAAATAAAAGCTCCTCCACGCAGCAAATAACATCACTTTCAGACTGCCTTTTCTCTACTGTGCTCAAAATATTTTGTCTTTCTGTTATAATGTCAGCAACCCCCCAAGTACTGAGCTGGATGCAGTATCATGCACGTGTGTGTTCTGCATGCAGAGATATATGAGGCGTCCATGGAGATGCAGAACCTGGATTTCCTTGGTGACTATGTAGGAAAACATAGTAAAGCCCTTAAAATTCTTTAATAACTTAGATGCTTTTATTTCCAGGAATATTATTAATGAATTTTATCTGTTTTAATTTCTAAAAACGTATTTTGCAAATATTTTGGGTACTTCAATCATACTAATTATACAGAGTTACAAGTTTGTATTTTCATGTTATTTCAGATCTATTTCTACTGTTGCCTTTGTCAGTATTTTATTGTTTTTACACTGCATGAAATATCTGGCTTTCTAATGAAGCTAGTTAATGCAGCTCAGCCTTTTGCAAAACATGCCTTGTAGCACCTAAGTATCTTCTCATATGTAAGGGAAATAATTTGCAAAGCTTTATAGTATCATGGAAGTTAAACCTTACTCAGTTGTCCTTGAACTTTAAAGCAGAATCTATTCAGTAATTGTCTTTGTAATTGCTGAATGAGACATGATATGCTTTTGTTATAAGTTTACTTGGTAACATTATGCTGAACTTTAAAAGAAGTAGAATCAGACGTGGGGGCTGTGCTCAGAAACTTGTTTGCTGTGTTGGCTTCCAGTGCATTTTGTGGCAGGTGTCTTAGGCACGCATAGAGACAGACAGAGGAAGAGCTTACCATCACGCACCAGTGTGTTACAGACATGCAGTCACTAGTTTTGTACTGAACAGGAGCTAAAAAATAAATACTTCTATGGACAGCATTTCATCATCTGAGATGATCACCCTACCTGAGATGATGACCTATTCCCTGCCCCACCCAGGCTCTCAGATTTTCTCATTTACATTAAATATAAATGTTTTGACTAAAAACACAAGTATATGTGAAAATATCTAAGAATGATTTAATGCTTAAGAAAAAGACCCACAGCCTCCACTTCATAAGCTAGGAGAAAGATTGGAATTGTAAAGTAACTGGGCAGAATGTGATGCCAATAAAAGCATGAAGAAAAAATGACAGTCATTAATCATGGAAAGATATTTTTATGCTGAAATGAAGCACCTAGCTTTGCTATGATTAGGCTGTTTTTTCAGCATCTTACTGTTTTTCTGTATCTTTGTGCGGCCAATGCTCCCAATTACTTCAAAATTCAAAACTTTCTGAGATGATTTTATGTGATTGTCCACTGAGTGTGAGCTTTCTTTTGTATCCAATGCTGGTGAAGTCCCACGTGTCTGATAGTTCATCTCTTCAAAATTTTCTTCATCTGTGTCCATTGGTAATGGACTGCACTGTTAATCCTGCAAATCCAGAAACAGAGTGCCTGTAATGTGCAGATGGGATTTCATTTTCTTAAAATAAGCCAATTTGAAAGCTTTCATACTGAAACCTATTAAAATATATATATATTTATTTCCAAAGCTGTAATTCACATTCTTCAGCTTCTTGCAGAGAAAAATTGAAATAAATTTGACAGGAAAAAAAAATCTCTATCAATTCCACCTTCTTGAATACGTTATTGTCTCTTACAGAACAGGAGCCTTTGTCATACACTACAGAAACACAATTTCAAATTTCTAAGCTTTTGGCAGATACATTTTTCACATTGTAGACAGAAATTCTGCTTTGAGCACTGAAATGCTACTTCATGTAAACACACCTGGAGCCTCTAAGTGAAATATCTGATTGCAAATATTGCAAACTCTGTCTTGTAGTAAATGAGAAGGACAGGTCCTGAGATTTTACACTGAAGATTAAAAAAAAATATGCATAGGCTGTGTGATAAAGAGGCCAAGGTCTGTTTTCTATGTGTAAATATGTACAGATTTGAAATTATTCCAGATCTGTTGTGACCTGTCCTTGTAATAAACTGCTGTACTTCAAAATATTTCCTTGTTCTATTAACTCTCAACGTACTACAAGCAATTCAGTTGCTTTTGTGATTAAAAAACAAAAAGTTGTACAAATAGGTGGCCTCTTTGCAGTAGTTTCTGTTGGGGTGAACATCTTGGTGTTTTCTATGTGGGCTGTGAGGGGAGATTGGTCAGAAACTTGAGTTGTCCTTTTAAATGGATCTGGAAGCAGTATGAGGAACCTGTTCCTCCTGAGAAAGGGAGCAGTGGTCTTCTCTGCTTTGCCGGCAAATGTATGTGAGGTTTGTAGAGGTCATCTATAGTGCACTAATATGGGGGATACATTTTCTTTCCTATACTCAAGTTACGATGTACTAAGCAAATATTTATTAACAGAGCTTTCAGAGGCAGTGCAGTGCCAGCAGCCACACTCCGCATAGACTGGGTATGAGGGTTCCTCTGTCTCCTTGCAGAAAGCACCTTAGTATATGAACACAGCGCATTTCCTCCTTACTTCTGTCATAAGCAAATAAGCCAAATTAAAGATAGGAATGTATCTGCTGAATAGGACTGTTAGAATTGCAATACATGCCTCTGCTCTGATTCTCCCCGTGTCTTTGAGCAATTTTTCTTTTAGCAGTTGAACAAACAGCTGCAGCACTGTCTAGTAATGATGCTTATGGTTGCTAGGCTTTGCTAAGTGTTTAACAAATTGCTGTAATTTTTTTTCTTCTTCTGTCTTGGCATTTCACTTAAGTCCAACCATTTCTGATCTTTTCTTCTCTACATGTCATACAGCGCTGTTCTATAAGAGTGTTTCTGAGGTGCATGTTTCCTCTGTGAAGTTGTATTTCCCCAGTTGTCATAGTTCATCCCAGCTTTGCTGGGTGCTGGTTGGCTCCTCTGCACATTCTTGCAGTTGCAGGGATTTTGAACAATCAATGGAACGGGGGAGATGTTTACTTATACTGTCCTAAATTTGCTCAGTTTGAAAGATTAGCTGTGTTGTCATTCTACATTTTTACTATTATTTCCTTTAGCTTATTTGTAGACCATGGTAAGGTTTGTACTGTGCTGTGCACCTGTTCCTCTAAATCTTTCTCCTCTTTTCCATCTTGTCCTGTCATGAAAATGTAGGGTGAGAAGGGGTGAGGGAAAGAAGATCTCTTACAGGAATTTCTCTTTCAGGGTTGTATTTCACTTTCGAGTTTTACCTTTGTCGCTGTAAGATCATGTGCCAAAGTCTTGGCGATGCAAAAGCTAGAAGATGTTAAGAATATACTCAGAGTGGGGGTGACAGTTCGGGCTGTCTGCAGCTGGTTCCCAAGTGTCCTTGAACAAGAGAGCTTGGGAACCGGCTGGATGAATTGTCTTAGTGACAGCAGCCCACTCCTGACTACGAAGAGTTCTCAAACACAGCTGAGAGTGGGTAGGGATTTACTGGATGGAAATAACATAGAAAGGGAAACATCAGACTGACTGGGCATTGGCGTCGCTCACAGTCCACACTGTGTATCTAGTGAAGTGGGGGAGTCAGGAGCCACCATTCAAGCTCTCTGTAGTCAGTTCCCTGCATTAGCACACCGGTTTGTTTAGATGCTGCCCACACTATGCAGAAGAGAGTTAGCAGTAATGGGAGAGCAGGATTCCTGCCTTTCCATCTTCCTGAGCATTGAGCATCAGCAGCATCTTGTTGCCATACGGGAAAGAAGCATGTCTGCGTATTTAGATGAGGCCCAGCAGTGTTTCTTCAGTCAGGTGCAGTGCCTCTTGTGTGGCTGATTGCACTGAAAAAAAAAGCAGGCTTCAAGCAAAACAGATGTGGCTATGTTTATTCTATGTCTCAACTGTTATACTGCAGCCATATCTACATTTATAGTGTTCTGGATATCTAAGCCCTGTGTCAGGGAATTACTTATTTGCATGCAGTTTTCATGTGACAGCAGGAGCAGGGTTGATCCCTTTATCCCTGGGGTGCTTTCATGCAGCCACACTACTGACACCTCTAAGTGCTTTATCTTGTCTCTCTTTTGTAGTGCATTTTTTTTGTTTGTTTTGCAAGCTTTTTTTAGTATTTTGCTTAGCATTTGAAGGTGATTACACAGTTTGTATGTGAAAATCCTCTTTATGTTTCTATAATAATACTGCTAGTTATATATTTTTTTTCCCTCTCCTGTTTTTAAGGTACTTTGATCACAGGGACTAGTCTGACACCTCCTTCTTACAGGGAGATTTCATCAAGAACTCTTTTTGCAATAAATACTTGAATGCATCATTCCTGACTTTTCTGAGCTGTTTCCAAAATAATTAATCAGCTCTGCACAGATTTGCCTTCTCTCGTAACTGGATTTTGAGTTGTACTACTTATATATTATAGATAATGTTAAGACTTTTTTTTTGTTTATTTTGATACCTGAAAATGACCATTTTGAAGTATAATTGACTCCCAGTCAAGCTCTAGCATTCAACACACTTCCTCTGAAATCTCTCTTATGCTGGGCAGTTTATTTAAAGGCATTCATTCTGTTACATCGCCATTTTTAAGCACTGTATTGAAAATATTTCTTTCACTTTTAGTTTAGCCACGTCTTCATTGAAGTATGCAATGCAGCATATGTTTGCTGACTAAAGGTCAAGCAATCTCATACAGTTAATGGTGCCCCTGCAGTGCTGAATATTTCTTTTGTAGGATTGGGGCACTTTTTTTGTTGGTTTTCTTTTGTTTGTTTTAAGTCACGTTCCTCTCTTTCCTTCTGTCCTTTTGGACTCACTAGTTTTGTAATCCTGGCAGCAGAGTGCCTAGGATTCAACCAGAAAAGTGGGAACTGTTTTCCACAAAAGACCCCTTCAGCTTGGCACCATGTCATGCTGCTGATATGCATGTAACTCAGGTTCAGTCTGAGAGCAGGCACCCACACCTCAGATTTCACACTTCAGTGTCCTGATCACCAACAGAGACACAAAAGATGCGCAGCGTTGCAGACTTTGCCTTTGGCAATGTTTTCTAAATACTGACCCATATTAAAATACATATGTGGTAGATGAAAAGCTTAAATTCAGGAAAAAAATGTGGGTCTTGAAACTCATTATCACAGACTCGTGTAAGTCCAGATGACAGCAGGCAAACTGAATACATCTCCTAGCATTTCCTGCAGGTAGATTTAAGATTCCTCGTGTTCTAATGCACTGTTCAGCACCTAATCTATGCACCAGGTATGTTCCCATTCACTATGAGATGTTCTAAGCATCAGGAATTCCTCCTGTTTAAATGCTGCACTGTTGGGCCTCGTAATGCCTTCCCCTCAATCCGTGTTCTGTATAAAATGGCAGCAGTTTAAACCTCCCTATTTTACCAAGGTGCTTTGAGGACAAAGTGTGCATGCTGCATGAATGCAAGAGAAGTACCCAGTAAAATAATGAGTGGATGAGCTTAGTGCCTGCCTCAAAGGCCTTACACAGCTATGAAGGCTCCTGTATCATTCCATTTCCTTCAGTGGCAGTAAACAGTTCATCTCTGTTGTTGTTTTTTAGTTGGAGTGTATCTAAACAGCATGGACAGAATTGAATATGATGAAGTAAACTTCAGGGTGATGCATGTTAAAATGTTGAAGTGTTTTTGTGTGCAAGGGTAGGAACAGACTCAGGAAAAAACAGTGAAAATGTATTTTAATTTACACACCCTTTCACTGACAGGAGACAGATAACTCCAAAAGAAAAAGAAAAAAAAAAGTGCACAAAAATGGTATTTTTTAAATCAGCCAAAACATATTATTGTTTTGGTGATAGGTATGCAATATTAATTATTTTAACAAAAAGATTTATTTTAAAATAAGTTGATAATATATCAGTTTTCTTTAATACATTATTTACGTTGCTGAATGTAAGGAGTTTATGCTTTTGACGTGTCACCACTTCATTAGGATATGTTATTCTTCAACAAGACATACTTTTATTTGACTGCTACAAAGGAGGATTTTTAATTAAAATCATCATCATATTCTTATTCTGTTACCGAATTTCTTATTATTCCTAATAGGAGTAGCATATGATTCTGTATGTAATGCTGTAGCACACTAATTAGCACAAATTTTTACTGCATGTCTTACTGAAAGAACAAAAAACATAGCTGAACTTGAGAATTTTGAACTAATGCTGTTTACATGTGCAAGTAGCCAAAGAGGATGCACCCTTCCCCCTTCATTGTTAAGTGGTAAATTGTTGCTATGGTGATTGCTCTTTCCATCTCATCAGCTATAACCTGGTTTTCCACATCAACTGAATAGCTGCAAGCAAAGCATGATCTTTATTAATTTTTTTATTATATCACTTAATATTGTTTTGCAACACAGCTATTGTCTTGGGACATACTGTAAATATTGTGATGCAGTGAATGTAAAGCTAGAGATAGCTAATTTTGTAGTACATAAATCTGTGCACTCATTAAAATAATGCAACTGCCAAGAACTTCAAATGTTTATTTTTAAAAGAAAGCAAGCTTATTTTTCATGTGTACGATTGATCTTTTTTTCTCCTTATTTGAAAGACTAAGCACAGAGTAAAGATGTACAAAACTTGGTGAGCCTCTCACACAAGATCTGTGTTAAGTGATTTGTTCTTTGTTAGCTAAGGTGATGAGAACAGGATAGCTGTAGTAAAAATTCACGGAACAGCTTATTTTCTTGTAGTGTCAGTCTGTGTGACTATTGAGAAAGCAGAGAGATGCCTGAGCTGTGATGAGAATAAGCCAGGTGAGCTGTTGTGGCGTCACCAAAGGGCAAAACATATGAATGCATGATCCTATACACATGCACAAGAGATTTGCGTCAGGAAACTCAGAGGCAGAATGAGCATGTGGGCCATCAAAATAATTCCAGAGACTTTCTCTCAGCCCCACTGCAAGGATTTTCAGGAAATGGGCCAGATGTTGTGGCAAGCCTTGGAGCTTTTTTATGATCTTTTTATGATATTGTAAATAATTTATTTGAACATAAATTGATGGTTTTATAAGACAGTATTTGTAGTCATTTCTGGTAGTGTTCATTACAATCAGTCTCTTTTCTTTTCACATAAGATTTCAAATATTTCCAAGTGCAACCTTACTATATTGCTGGGTAGCATATGTGCAACTCTTTTTTTTTCTGATTTTATTCATGTTCCAGTGTTTTTTTGTTTTTTTTTTAAAGGCTTTTTTTCCCCTAAATTTCATCTGCTTTACATGTGCCTGTTTTAAACTATGTGTCATGATCAATAAAGGAGCAAGAGCATTTCTGCCTCAAATTAACTGTCTTCAATTTATTGTCTGTTTTATGGTCCAGAAGAGAATCTGAAAAAGGGCAGAGATATGTTCTCAACGGTTGTACTCCTGTATATCATTTTGTGTGAAAACATCCTAGTTATCATGTACAAAAATGAGAATCTTTTCTTTGTTAGTAATCTTTTGGGTTCTGTATATGGAGCACTACTTTCGTGTCTCAAAATACTGTGCTGCCATAAGCTTACTTCTCATTAGATGTTCCTGACCTTCATTTGCAAGGATGGATGTTTTTCTGAATAGTGTCAAAGACCATCTCTCTGTAGAGCAGTCTCACTCTACTGAGAGAGTTGTACAAACGTAAGCACGTTAGCAAGCTAGAAATTGGACTGATATTTCAAATAAGAAGCACAGTGTAAGACTAGAATAAGATATCTTGAATTAACAAATTGCTTACATCTTTTGAAACTACTTGCACAACTACCAAAAGGTTAGTCCTTTTGACCAATACAAAGCTCATTAAATAGCCTGACAAAGAATAATGCATGAAAATGAGGGATTCCATATTTCCATCCAGCTGTAGAGGATAAGCAGTGATTGCAAAAGCACACTATAAAGTTGCCCAAGCCAAAACAGCCCCTACAGTGTTCTCGTAGTATCTTGCTTACTTTGCCTAACTCTGTCAGGTGTGGTATTTCAGTTTCTGAATCTGAGCCAATTCTAAATTTCATATCATGAAATCTGCATGGTAGTGCAAGCTGAACCCTAGTGAAGGAATATCTCAAGCTGTCTAAGGTATGAAATCCTTGCCTGCATTTTGCAATCGTATATATAGGTCATAGAAAGACTTTGTTGTTTTGTGGACTTGTCATTTTTTGTTGTGGGAAGTATACAAACAATTCCAGCATTGAGAGCAAATCTGTTTGTGAAAGAGGAGCAGCTGTTGGATGTTTTGTTGTCACATTTTCCAGATTCCAACATTTCCTACAAAACCAGAAACGATTCCTCATAGAACTGCGCGGACAGTGACCCAAGGCTCTGTAGCCCTCAGTTATAAGAAAGATGGTTGAATAGACTTTATAGCTAGCTCTTTAGTCTCCTTCTCCGCTTTGTCAATGCCTTGTTTCCTTCAGGGAGGTACATACTGGGCAACTCCGTATAGTTTCAAGCGTGTTTTAAGCCTGAGTACCAGGGATCAGCTGGAAACATGAAGCAGAAACTGATCTGAGTGGAAAAGCAAGTGGTTGAGAGTGGAAGAAGGTGGTTTCATTCAGCTGTGCTTGGAAGGGGCAGCCCGGAGAGACTGTGGCATCTTGGCAATATTCTAAAGCCATCTCACTGTGGTACTGGGCAGCTGACTCAGGAAACTAGGGGGAGCCTTGAGAAAGCCACTCACCATCAGCATTCCTTCATACAACTATTTATTGCATATTTTGTAGAGGCCAAAGTTCCTAGAACAAATGGGCCATGTCAGAGAGGCCAGGTGGTCACTGTCCAGGTTGTCACAGGAGTGTCTGTTTCAAGCATCCATGCAGCAGCCTTTTCATCTGTATGAGGCACAGCTCATCCAGGTGTGAGTTTCCTGTGGAGAAAAATTGCAGGAGTGATTCCAGCTGTCTACTGACCAGTGTCTTCTCCGTGTCCAGGGTGATCAGCACAGTCTGTCTCACCATCTGCAGGGCTGGAAATCTGTCCTGTTCCAGCTTGCCCAGAAGGTGGTGGTCAGGAGGTGCAATGACCAGTCTTCAAAGCAAGGGTGGCAAAGAGGGTGCCGACTAGGATATAGACAGGGAGCTTCTGACTTTTGAGGTTCAAGCTGTTGTGCCAGGCATGCCTGACCTTGTCCTGAAGAGCTGTGACTCTGCTGCAGTATGTGTCTGCAGCCAGCTTGTGCTGCTGATATCAACAGCCTCTGCCTACTTGAAGCTTAGGATGGTGTCTCTGTCACCTTGCAGTACCCCAAGTATTAGCTCAGTGTAGAGGGCCCAGGAGGAGGTGGTGGTCAGCCCAATCTTGCAGAAGTGAGTTGAGGGCAGCGCCTCTAGCTGGATTGTGAACAAGAGACGCAGCCACGCAGGCTTCTGTTACCAGTTCCCAGAGCCACGTTGTGGTTCTCAGTACTTCCAGGCACATTTATATGGTGCAAAAATGTTTCCATGAAAGCCACACAAAGCGAAACAAAACCACATTTGCCATATAAAAACACATAAGGTAACTGTTCCTCTTTTCACTTGAATGTCCAAAAACATGCATACAAATGTCTGTTTAATATTGCCAAACTTTACTTGTTTCCTGTAGCCAATTTATTTTGTCATTCATCAATTCCAATAGCTATTTCTAAGCTCTCCTGCTTGTCAAAGTAAGTAGACTTGGTGGCTGCAGTATAAATTAATAATAAATCTCATTTTATACTGATGTTGAAACAGATCAGAAAACACAGCTTCAACAACAAACAAGCTCAAAATTTGAGGTTATTTGGGCAAAAAACATTGAAATTTTAAAAAGATTTGGTTTTGAACATTTTGAGTATGAATATACTGGCTAGGAGACTTGGTGTTCTCTCACTGTCCCTCAGATAGGGAAAGACAGACACAGAAAGCTCTGCCTGCCAAAGAATAGCTGTTGCTGTGGATTGAAACATAGAGCATCAAAATAGTTTAAGCTAGAAATAATGCTTTGAAAACAAAATCCTCTTTCCTCAGGATTTCTCTGGACATGGTGAAAAATTGTGGTTCTGGCTTCTACCCTAAGTGTGAAGGATGCACTATTTTGTCTGAGTGAATGTAGTTCTGCCCCTGAATTCAGGGACTATCCTCACTGATTATTTTTTTGTCTTCATAATTCACAAAGGGAAAGAAAAAAACGGTCCAGGTCAAAGATCCAGTGGGTTGTAGGGAATTTTCTAAGCTGTATCATTTACATTTAGATTTACTGGTAAAATTCATCTGAAGATTCAGTTTCACTAAGGATACTGTCAAATACTTTCAGTTCTGTCTTTCCACTGTGTAGCTAGACCCTTTCACAGCTTAATTGCTGCTGAGCATATTTTATTACCTTACTAACCTGCTTGGCTTCTTGCCTTCTAACGTTTCTGTTTTCTGACATAAGTCTGCCACTGTTAAGAAGCAGTACCATTGTTCAGGGAACTTGCTTAAACAACACATGCTTTGTTCCTGTAAAGCACTCTAAAGAAATGTCATCTGAAGGATAATGGAGAGAAAGACTGTCAGACCTTTCATAAATGTTGTCATCTGAGATCAGCTTGCTGTCCTACAGCCTTTCAGCCCAGAAAATACAGAAACCACTTTATGAGAGAAAATTTGTTCCATCCAAAAATCATTGTAAAAATGGAGATAAAAATAAGGTTTTTTAAGTTTAAAAAATGCCTGATTTGTATTAAGTAAATGAACAGGCAACAGTGATGTAGAGATTGTTTTTCTTAGGTAAATTATATTTTAGCTAGGATTTTCTATTCGTACAGTGTTTTGGATTAACTACTCTACATTCTCTTTTGTAGTTTTAGGATTACGGTGCCTTTTCCTAATGTGATTTGAAAGTGGATTGGATTTTGCTAAGTTGGGAAAGGTACTCACTGCAGAAGGAAGTAGGATTCATGGATTTACTCAGGGATATATTTTACATGTAAAACAAATCTGCGGTCATTTTCATTCATAGAGAAAATAAAAATACAGCTGAAGAGACAGCGTTACCACAAAGAACTGCGGAAAAGTTTAGAGATAATGTGTAGACTTACTCAAAAGGACATTAGCAAGTAGGCATAACCTGCCAAGAATCCACTGAGTAATTTTACTTGTGACATTACCAGTACTAACAGAAAAGAAGTTGTGAAGTTTTCTTTGATTCTTTGACATTATGCTCTATTAGTTAACCCAAATAATAGATCTTTATTTCTCTTTAGTTTACTTTAAGGATGGATACCAAATATCTCTTAAAAACTAAAGAAAAACAAAATATAAAGTTTCTGAATTCCTTATTTCACATTCTTCAAGTTTTTAAGCTTATGTTAGATGTAATTCATAGGTTTTAATGCAGAGCTACTGCAGGAGGAAAAGTGATTAGCTGAAGGTGGACTCTTCTTTGCTTAATTATCTCATCTCCAACAGAGCTAAATTCAGCTCTTGACATGTGCTGGCAAAAATCTCATTCACACACAAGCAACATTCAGCTGAAGCTCTGCAGTAGATCATGCTCCAGTCTCACCAGATGACATTTCTTCTTCAGGTATATCACTCTGCGTATTGTGTATGCTTTTGGCAAGTTATATTGCCACATGGTTGCTTTGTTTGATTTTAATAACAGCATCCTTCATGAATCTACACCTACCTTAGCCTTATCACACTTGCGTGTAGTGTCATAAAGATAGTTCTTTATTATCCTCTTATGGTAAGAGAGAATATGGTAGGTATTAAAAGTACTTACTCTTGGCGTGAACATTTAAAAAATCTTCCAGCATATCCAAAAATATTTGTCTGTCATGATCTTGTGTTCTCCGTTGAGATGCCCTTGCACGGTGATTTTTAAACTACAGATAAAAATCTGAATACTTCAAATTTAATTCATCTTGCAAGCAACATAATATTCCCTGCACAGGAACAACAAGATAGACAAAGATTCTTTTCCTGGAAAAAAAAAAGAGTGTTCAGCTATTCATATACCTTCTCTTATCTGCTGGAATGCACAAGTTGGGAGGTCCATGACCAAAACTCTAATCTTTTGAAGCAGCTCAACTGCCATGGCAAGCTGTCACAAGAACTACCAATGTACTCTTGCAGCCTACTGAGATCTAAATTCAAGAGGCGATAGCACCATTTATGCTCCCAACAAGGACACCATTAGCCATAGTTACTCCAGTATTGATCTCAATACTGATCTTGTTCATATATGATGAGATAAAGCCACTTAAACTCATCCATCAATGGTTTGGAGGTTCTAATTATACAGGATTCAAAACTGTCAAACCAAGAGCACTTTATACTTCTACAACATCACTGAGGAGGTCTGGTTCTCTGGTCTCTGCTCTATTCATTTGTATGAACTCACAGAATCATACAATAGCTTTAGGTTGGAAGAGATCTTAAAGATAATCTAGTTCCAATCCCATTGCCATGGATGGAGTTGACACTCTAGATCTGGTTGCCCAAAGCCCCATCCAAGCTGGCCTTGAATGCCTGCAGGGATGGGACTTCCATAGCTTCTCTTGGAAACCTATTCCAGTGCCTCACTACTCTCTACGTTGAAAATGTCTTACTAAAATCTAATCTAAATTCCCTCTTTTAGTTTAAAAACATTCGTCCTTGTCCTATCACTATCTGCCCATGTAAAAAGTCAGTCTCCCCTCCTGATTATAAACTCTGTTTAAGAACTAGGAGGCTGTAATGAAATCTTTCCAGATTCTCTTCTCTTCGCCAGGCTGAACAAGCCCAGCTACCTAGCCGTTCTTCATAAGAGAAAAGCTCCAGCCCTCTGATCATCATTGTGACCCTCCCAGTCCAAAAGCTCCACATCTTTTTTTGTACTGGGGGCCATAAACCTGGATGTGGTACTACAAGTGGGTCCTCATGAGGGCAAAGCGCAGGACAATCACCTCCCTTCTCCCTCTTTTGTTGCAGCCTGGAATACAGTTAGCCTACTGAACTGCAAGCACATATTGCTGACTGACATCAAGCTTTTCATCCATCACCACCCCCAAGTCTGAATTCTTTTCCCAGTCTGTATATGTATCAGAGACTGCTGTGGCCCAAGTGCAACACTTTCACATGGACTCACTGAACCTCATCAGGTTCATGTGGGCCCACTTTTCAAGCTTGTCCAGGTCCCTTTCTTCTTTTGTATTGTGTACAAACTTGCTGAAGATGCACTTGATCACACCATCTGGGTAACAGATGTTAAAGAGTACTGATCCCAAGAGAGACCCCTGGGGGACACGGACGCCACTTGTGACCAGCCTCCACCTGAACACAGATCCATTGACCAGAGCCTTCTGACAGTGATAGAATAGGGGGGGCATTCCTTCTTTTGTAGTTTGCTTCGCACCAACCCGATTGGCATCTCTTATATATCTTATGGGAATAAGATCTTATGGGAATATCTTATGGGTGATACTCTGAACAGAGTGACAACTGGCTGGCCACTTGTCTTCATATGAAGTACTATCCCTTTTCTTTTTCAGGTACTTCTAAAAACTGATTTACACCAATGAGAGATGAGAATCTTCTTGTTGCTTTGCCAGTGAGGCATGAGTATGTGGAAGAGTTGAGGCCTGTGGCACATCATTAACGGGTCTGAAAACATAAAAGATAGGCATATGGGAATGGATCACATCTGGGAGGTCATGTTATTTCAGTTTCTGATTCAGGCAGGATTATCCGCATTAATGAGTGACTGCTAAATTCAGTTAAAAAAACTGTGGTGGGTACCAGCTAAAGAAAAATGTGACTAATTTAGAAATAGGCAAGAAAAAAAGCTTGAATATTTTTACAAGGACTCTGATCTAGCCACCTAAGTTGTATTAATTATATGGAGTAATTCTGTTAAGCTAAAGCACACCTAGGGTCAGAGGCCACAAATGGCTTGACTTTTGTGGGGGGAAATTGTACACCTCAGCTTTGTGGCAGTTGTTTGGCTAACTGGTTTTGACAGCCAAGAAAAATCTTTTCATTTAGGGCAGAGTGATACCTCACTCTTAGGATAACACAGAAGAGCTTAATTTTAATGAAATAAAAGGATTCACTGTTAGGCAAGTAGCTTCACAAGAAGTAATGGAACACTGGTTATCCTCACCAGCAATTGCCTGAAGTATATAGCTGTAAGCATCGGGTGCTGGTGGAAGTGGAACCATTTTAGAGCTTATGGTTCTTCAACATGTAGATAACAGCACTGTATGTTCACCAGAAGAGCTGGGACTTCTGACCCTGAGCAATGGGAGATGGGCACGTCTGCTCCTGAACACAGACTGTTCGTTCAACTGCCAAAAGAGCATAATGTCCCAGTATCCCAGCCACAGTCTTCTCTTAGAAGCCAGCTGTTTCTAAGTACTGCTATTGGAGTCACTTTTTTTTTTTTCTTGTTCAATATTCTTGCTTTTGAGACAATCTAGTAGATTTAACAAGAATGCAGAGATCTTCGTTAAACTTGCTCTAGAAAATATAACCTTTCAGACTCTTAGTCTGTTCTCTTAATTGTTTAGGAGCTAAGCCATCTGTCTGTAAAAACCATTTGTCTTGTCTAGTACGTGCAATTTCAATCTTCTGTGTTAGAGACAGCTCTTTCCTTTACTTCTGCAGTGATTACTCTGTAGAGCTTTTGCTTGACCTTACTTCTTATAAGAGCTACAGATGCAGCTTCTGCTTTCTTGGCACTGTAAATGCCATGCATTTTCTCAAGGTAGATAAGAAAGACCATTTCTTTCCTGTCCTAAAGCAATTCACAGCTGTCTGTAAATTTTCTCACTTGCAGTCTGGTAATACTTTATTTTATTATTTTGTGTGTAATTATAAGACTGATTCATAGTCTGCAGGTTTAGGGAGATAATGCATGGAATACCTGGAATTATGCATGGTATACCTGGAATTACCAGTAAAGGTTGTTGTATCTCAAAATTCTCCATGATGCTGTCACTGTTTGTTAAATATATGGTATGTTTAAGTTATAAACTCCATCTAGATAGCTTGGTGATGAGAGAGAATGTTTTGAGCTGTATGATTTCTGTCAAAATAACGTGGAACTGAACAGCCTTGCAGTTTCAATTCTTGTTCAGACCCAGAAAACAGGAGAAAAAGTGTATCATTCTTCTAACAAACTACCAGAAAGGTTGCATTTCTGCATATATGAATTGCAGTGAACATGCAATACATGAAAATGCTAGACTGAAGAACTTTAAGCTTATTTATATATGTATATATTTTGCCTCTTCTGTGGAATGGCAAATTGATTGCCTTATAAAAAATTTAGTTTCCATGTTGCCCTTTCAATTGAGGTTATTTTGTATCTTGTGTTTTCAGCAGCAATTTGACTACTTGGAACAGTACTTCACTACTAAACTGGCTAGTCTCTGAAGAAAAAGCAGAAGTTGCAGTACTTCATAGCTGAATTTGCATGCTCAAGTGTAAGAACAAGAAACTGCCCGAAGCACAAGCATGACATTTCAAGAAGGTCCCATAGAATTCAAAAACGTATTACAGTACATTAGTAGTCTTTTCAGTGCTGTGCTTCACAGCAAATATTTCCTTAATCTCAGCAGGCATTTCACTGTGCATCTGTCTCACAGAGAGTGAAAATGTTATTTATTTAATAAAAGTGACTTCTCCCTTCTAATTTGAAATCATATTCCATGTATATACATCCACTTGCTGCTGAAGCATATTCATGACAGAGCAGCAAGATGGCTGTATTGAGCAGAACATTTTTTATATATGGTCAGCTAAGCATAAGGTCAAATGTTGTGTTCAATGGACGTAAACTTCACTGATAGATACAGCTGAAAATTTGACTTGAGTAAGAGAATTTTATTGCTATTATTTTGCTAATTATGTAAAATTGGATTATCAATGAATTACCTTGAACTGATATTTTTTGACTTATCAATTTCTGCAAGGTTTACTTTACTTACAATGTTTACTTTGCTTAAAATATTCACTTCCCCTGCTCTTTCAGTAGTTCTTCAAGAGCATCATCCACTCCTTCTTTAAGCCCCATCAGTGTAGGCTTCAGCAGAGGAACTGAGGCAACACTGAGGCCTACTGTGCTTCTGACTTTCATATTTGCCCGTGGGATTCATAAAATAAGGTACATATTAGGTGAAGGTAGCTTCATACAAACCTTAAAAAGGATCATCTCATCTTGGTACACAACCTGACAAGATAATTCACCCAGCCTACAAGCTTGTTCCAGGACACTGCCCTTCTCAGAATTTATAAGCCCTTCCCGTCATGATGTATGCCCATAGTATGATGAGACTCCTTCAATGTCCTCAAGAAAAATAGCAGGCAAAAGTAGTCCCCTCTCACCTTCAGTGAGAGTTCAGCCAACAAGAGCCAGCTACAGAAATTGCTGTAGTAACACCTGTTTCTCCTGTAGTGTTACTTATTGAAGACATGGAGAGTAAAGAACTTAGTAGGTACGTATGTAGTAATGGCTAAGACTTTGAAAAGGTCTTGTGCCTATGCAGCACCATCATTCTGTGCAGCAAAAATCCAGTGCATTGTGCAAGCTGACAAGGCGATAGTGGTTTTGCTATGGAAAAGAGAGAACATGCAACATGTTGCCCTCTCCAATACTCATCAAAGCTCAGAAGTCTGCATTTTAGGAAGGTAATGTATTTAGGATACCTTGGATGTAATTTTTGAGGCTCAGGATTTGCCTAGATTTGTACCAGATCTCACAAAAATAATATTTGGTGTTTGTTTTTAGAGTCATGTTAGTTTTAGAAATTATATTCTGTAAATAACAGGGGAGTATAACTGTTGGTGATAGAGAACAAGCGCAGGCTGTACAGAGAGGCTGTGGAGTCTCCTACTTGGAGATCTTTAAAGGCCACCTGGATGTGGTTCTGGGCACTCTATTCTGAGTGGCACTACTTGAGGTGGGGTTGGACCAGATACACCCAGAAGACCCTTCCCACATCAATCATTTTGTATTTTTGTGTGATATGTAGCAGAAAGAGCTTTTTGCTGGAGGTGGTGGGCAGGATATTTTGCAGATTTTTGTCTTAGTGATTGGTCCAGTGTCTACTCACAGGAATCAGTAAAACTCATCAACCTCTAAGTATATCTGTCAAGTCTGATAAATCTCTTCATGTGAAAAGAGAAAAACAAGAAATTAGTATTGATAATATTGAGATATACTTCCTCTTTCATGGCATGTTGTTGTATTTATACTGAAATGCTGTTACTAGCGGCTTAGAAAAGAAGAGAATATTTGCTTGCTGGAAAAGGCAGGAGAAGAATGTCAGGGTTACAAAGGCTGTTCTAAGCAAATTAAAAGGAGCAAATAGACCGTGACTGTTCAGAGAGGCTTAAAACAATAGAGTCCTTGAATCTGAAATAAGTTGTTACTTTTACATGTGATTACTACATTAGAATACAGAAATTAATCTTTAGCCTCACAGTGCAGATCTGCATGACTTCAGCTGAACAAAGCAGTTAAGGACCACTCTGAAGCAGGAATAATAGCCTGCTGTGAACTTTCAGAGTGTGGACTCCGCAAAGTGCCCTCAGGCGTCTGGCTGAGCTCATCAGCCCCCATGGAACCAGCAGAGTAATGTTCTTTTTTTTTTTTTTTTTCTTGAAATTTTCTCTTAGCTGGCTGGATATGGCCGTCATTCTTTCAGACTGGGTAGCAGTGTAGATTGCTAACAGAGGGTTAATGTATACCCATATGCTTACTTAAGCATGTGTTAGCTATATGTGAGAGATTTATTTTAAAGCTATTAACTGTATTTGTTGTAATTTTATTTGTTGTAAGCCTAGATTTTCATCATGCTAGAGACAACAAAAACTGTGAAATAGCTGTCACCTGCCCTGTGTCTGAAATGATTGACTACCTCAAGGAAATTGCAGCAAAGTGGGAGGTCACTGTCTTCTCCCAAGTAATTAATGATAGAATGAAAGGTAATGGCCTCAAGTTGCACCACAGGAGGTTGGGGTCGGATATTAGGAAAAATTTATTCTCTGGAAGAGTGATGGAGCATTGGAACAGGCTGCCTAGGAGACGGTGGAGTCACTGTCCCTGGAGATACTCAAGAAAGGTAGACATAATTTACTAGGAATAATGGTGATGAGTTGGCAGTTGGACTGGATGATTTTAGAGGACTTTTCCAAGCTGAATGATTCTGTGTTTCTATGATTATTTCCAAATGTAATTCTACTGTGCTCTTTATTTAAGTGGAATTACATGTTTACAGATGTCCTCATTTGTTAAGATTTCAATTCCCTACAAAATGATAATGATTGAAATAAGTTTGTCCTAAGCTTTTGGAAAAGAGACAGGCGACACAGTGGACTGTTTTTTTCCCCCATAAGTTTTAAAAAAGTTCTTATCCTAAAAAAGCATACCAATTCTATATAGAGAACAGACTGAGGAATACAGACATTGTCAAGGACAATGTTTGGCCTGGTTTTCATGAATATATTTGTTGATGAACAGAGCTTCTGAAAATTTTCTAGAATTATTCTAATTATAAATTATTTAAAATGTATTTTCATATTTTATTTTATTTTTCTTATTTTTACAAACATTTGAAAGTGATTAAATTTAGTAGAATGATGAAAAATAGTATTGTTTAAATTGAAAACAGTCTCTTTTGATGCAAAGATACCTCCTAGTCTCTTCCTTTTCCTGCAAGCTGTTCTTTTTCATCCAGCTCTATTCCTGGGATCGTGATTTGTTGTTGCTTTCTTATGAGCAGGATCTTGAAGAGCTGCTATATATTGATAGCATTCTTGTCATAGCTACCATTGTATTTCATTTGTCACAGGTGTAGAGAGCAGTGCAGTTTAAAAATAAAATAAAATTTGGCAGGTGAAAAATGCAGTGCTCTAAATGCACCCTAGAAATTCTGTGAGCAAATGGTCACAGCAGTCCCTGTGTTCCCATTTCTTTTAGTGGGTTTACTTCTGTGCTAAATCATTATTGCGTGGAGTTCTTTTTCCTTGAAACTCATTTTTTATGATGAAGGAAAGAGATGCATTTCTACCTCCCATTTTTTTGTATCATCAGGAGCAGCTGAAACTCAAGAGTGCATTGGTTTTTTTATGCTTTCAGCGAGGTTCTGGAGTTGATTTAGTCAACTAGCATAGTTGGCCGTGATGATCAGAAATAATAAATTGTCTTCTGGCAGATTTTCCTTTATCTTTTCCAAAAATCTCCCGTGTGCAGGAATTATCATTAAGAGCCTACTAAACTGGAAGAAAATATTGCTCTCTAACAGGACTTAGTAATAAAATCATTTAGGATGTAGTCTGTCCCATGATGAAGGATAGACAAAAATCAAGATGTATACTCTAGATATACTTTAGTGACATGGAGTTAGTGACACGAAAAGATACTGTCTGTGAAATCACCATTGGGAAGATTCCCTAGGAGCATACAGGAGTGGTTTTTGTACACTGAGTTGTAAGTTGCCCCCCCAGGAGAATTTGCTTTTTGTGTGAAATTATGTTGCTCATCTTCCTGAAATTGACGACTGTATCATCTTAAGATTTCTGCGCTAGTGCTGAGATGAAATACAATCAATAAGAAAGAAAAATTCTGCTTGTTCAAGCTCCTGACAGAATAACAGATGAAAGTAAATACATCACATGAAGATGTGTATTATCCATGGGCAGATTGTCTGATGTGAACATAAATAATGCCAGACTAGTGGGACACCTAAGGTTAGGGAGAGTACAGTGTAATTGCAGCTTGTCTAGTGATGCTTTAACAGCAATCCAAAACCACTTTTTAAATTCTGACATCTGCATGTGACCTTTTTCGCTCAACACGCGAGAGTCTGCAGGGCTAGAAGACCAATAAGGGAAATAGGACTTGGATCTCTATGTTAGAAGTGGATTTTCAGGAATACCATCTCTTTTGGGGTGCTACCCCAGAAATAAATATAAATTATAGAAACTGGAATAGATTATAGAAACGGTTACCTCAGCACCCTTAAATTGTGGAGCAGTCCTGTTTTTATTAAAGGGGACCATAGGTGTCTAAAGGAGTATGCAAACAGGTTTTAAACAAGCATTAAGATTAAATCTGTAGTAAAACGTAGATTGATGTTCACAGTAGGATTATTTACATTCATAGGCACAGCAGAGTGTGCTCACACTGACCACTGCAGGAGCGGTCATCCATGCAGTTCAGAGGATCAAACTGCAAATGTTTGAAGTTTCTGAATGAGAGGGATGTCTCAAATGAGGCACTGACGTCAGATGCCTGAAATACGTAATGTAAACAGCCTCTAAATCATCTAATCTTGCTTCCTGTAAACAAAAGACCGTGGTATTTTTCTCAGAAAATGGATTAAAGAAGATTTTTAGTACACTGCCTAATATCATTTGCAAGACTTCGAAATCTTTTTTTTAATATAAAATTTATTCAAAGCATTTCAAAGTTGAGCACATCCAAATTCGTGTTCTACTGATTGTACCAGCTGTGCCTTTCTGAAATGTTGGTCTTCTCCGTTTTGTCTTCTACAATTTCCACTATTGAGTATCCATGTGTACACCATGATAAGTGACTTCCCAGTGTTATTCCAGTAATGAGTAGATGTGAGATTGCATAAGCTTAGGTCAAACAGCTTTTCTTTTCAGAACTTTGGTTATTCTGTGATTCTGACATTTCCCTTCTTGAGACATAGATGAGTTGGGTATTGTTCCATCAGTGGTTTTGTGGATTCTGAGTTATGTTGCACAGCAACAACAAATTCTTGTTTACGCTTATTTTTTGTCTCCTACTTGTAGAAAGACTACATTAAATCTTCCTTTTGCTGCAGTGTGGGGCCATGCAAGCTGATCTCATATTCCTAAGCCACTTTCCATGTTAGTTTCTCATACTGATGAGGTTTTCCCTTCCACAGTGTTCTGTTTCAGTACAGTCAAATGCAATACTTTTTGAAGCTGTTATCCTTGAACTTTAGGATATAACGCAATAAAATATCCTTCTGGGTTCTGTTTGAATCAGAAAGTTGTGTAATCTGCCATCTCTAATACTGTATGCTTTAGATTTTATTGTGATGTTATAAAACTAAAATATTTAACTACTCTGGAGCAAAACCCAGTTCCTAAGATAAAATGCATGTTTCAACTCTTTATTTTGATGATCAAGCATTTTGAGATGTGTCAGTGAATTAGCTTTTAAGCCATTTTGATATGCCTTATTTTAATTGGACATGGTTTATGTTTAATTATTTAATTATTTTGCCATAGGATAAAAAAATTAGAAACCTTGGAAAAAAAACAAGTATGTTAAGTCAAGCCAATCTTGATAAAGTATTAGGACTGTAATCATGATATATGTATGGAGTGTTTGGCAAAATCTACTTTTTGTTAAGGCACGGTTTCCGGCGTTCTATGCTGTTAGCCTATAAATCTATGTGGATGTAATTTCTGTTTATTTATGCTGTTATTTATGCTCAGGACTGACGTCTGGCAAACTAGTCAGTACCCTCAGGTTATTTTCTCAAGTACTGAAACCAGATTGACTGTCTGCCAATTCTATGGAATTTCATCCATTTCTCATATTTTTAAGAAAAAGTAGTATTTTTTCTGTTCTTCTGATGCGGAATAGAACTGGGGAAAAAAAAAAAAATTAAAAAAAAAAAAAAAGCAGAAACAAATTGAGACTGGAAAAGAGGAGTTTGCAGAAGCAAAATCCATTGGGTAAGATTATGTGGGCCAAGGTTCCTGCACTGTGCATATAATAGCTCTGCTTATGCTTCACTACGTGAAAGTTTGTTAGTAGTACCAAGCTAGGCCAGTCCTTCAGTGAAGTCAGTTCATTGAGAGGGAGCAGCTTCTTGAAACTGAAATCTAGCAAGACATAATGGAGATTAATCAAATAAAGCACTTCAGAGAGTTTAAGTTCTGGTTCTCTTGATTGAAGACATATGCTTCATTTCGTCAGTTCAATCTGCACTTCATAAGCACTTTAAGTTTCTCAGTGACACGAAGTTCTCATGTTGCAATATCTGTACATAATTCTTCTACTGCTCTGTTTCTCTGAAACTCCCATATCTTGTTGATATTCAGTGACGTAGCCTCACTTCTGAACTATTCTACAATACTGAGTTACTAAGCCTTGAGTTCCTAAGTAACTCTGTACAGTTGTGCACAGGCATAACTTTATCCTACCATAAGTGAATAGCTTTCCACTCAGTATTATCACTGAAAGAAGATGAGCAAGATGATTAGTGCACTTGATAAATGACAGTCTCTCAATTGCTGTATCAAAAAATGCATAGTTGGAAATAGGGTAAAAAAAAAATTACTGAAGAATTATTCCTTCAAAATTTTCTCTTAATCATGATCTCTTCTCCTTGAAACTCTTTTGATATCTATAGGAATGTTGCAGAGTTCGACCTCCAAAAGATAGAAGAAAAGGCTGTAAAATTTCATACATGGAAAAAAAAAAAAAAAGCAACAAACAGCATAGGATTCTTTGCTTACTAGAAAAAATAAGTGAATTTTAGAATTGAGGAAAAAAAGGGACTTTTTAAATAGAATTCCAGTTTCAGAAGGGATGATATAGGTCATAAGCTGCAATATGTGAAGTTAGTCAGACAAACCTGAAGATTGCCATAAATTAAACACATAGGTCTCGCTGAAATTAACGTATCTTATTTATTTCCAAGGAAACTGTAATGGATACAAAGGGCACAATAACACTGTTTGGTAAAACAAATTCTCAGCTACAAAACACTGTTTTTCTGCATAGTCACCAGCATTAGCTATGCATTTTTGCCAGCAAATGATCAGTGATCAGATGTGATGGCTTGTCTAGGTTCTGGGACATCCAGAAGGATCGCCCCTTTCCTTTCCCAGAGTGCAGTGCACATCAGTTTACATGTCACCACTCCATGGACTGCCATTTTGATTCTGACTCATATCTGTGACACCATGCCTCATCACTGGTAATTACATGATGTAGGAAACTGTCACCTTCAGCTTTGTGTTGGTTCAGTGGGTCCTGACAAACTTGCATATGGTGTTCTTTCTGTTCCCCATGTGAAGCATTTGTGAGACCTACTTGGAGCAAACTTTGTGATATTCCGGTGTTGCCACCATGGTTTCCAATGCATTTATGCCAATATTCATCTCCATATGCAGTTCCCTAGTCGTAACCCACTGATTCACACGGCTGAGCTGATCAAGATGCTGTTCATTTCATGGTGTGACAGCTGCAGATGGCTGGTCTTTCACATTGCTGTCACCACTGCTGAAACACGCCATCCACCACCTCACAGTGCTCACGTCCACTGTTTGGTTTCCAAAAACATGCAAGAAGCGTCAGTGAATGTCAGTGCGTGCCGGTTTTTCCACATGAAGGAGTTCAGTGACACACCTTTGCTTCAGACACACTTCCATGTCAGACACCATTTTGTCAAAGTGCCCTTCGACTGCCGTCTGTCGCACGGCAACAAAATGTGACGGAATGTTGGTGGGTTCAACCTCTACTGCCACAGCAACAACATCTCCCTCTGATGTCATGGGCCAACATAATAAAATAGGAGGCATTACTTTCTGAGCTGCCCTTGTACATCTCTGAGTATTTTATGCAGGTTTAACCTTCACTGATTTTTTTTTTTTTTAATATGGAAACCTATTAGTAACATTATTAAGATTATTAATTTATGATAATTTGTATTTAGGAACATAATTGCAGCTCATATATTGGCAAACTGAAAAGTGAGAAAATTATATCAAATAATACTCAGCAAGCTTTATGTTGGAATCCCTGTGCTTAATATAAGCTGAAACATGAATGAAAGAAAGTAAATATGTCGCTTACATTTTCACTTGACACTGACTGGACATGAATTACAAATACATTGAAGGATATAATGGAAATACAAAATAATCTCACGGGTAATTGACAGTTCTAAATGGAGTTTAAATTTAGATAAATATTACATAATGCATTCAAGACAAATGGTATTATATAGAAGCATTGTTGCTACAGAATGCTAGATAATGTTTAAGCTCTTCAGCCCTCACTGTTCCCCCTCCAAGTCACTTTTGAGACATAAGTAGATGGAAATCTGCTTGTAGCGTGGCTGGAAGGGGACACAGTATGATCCTCTCTAAGTGTGTTCTTATAATCCCTTGATTGTGGCTCAGAATCCATCTATATATGTACCAACACAACCAACCAGAGAAGAAAAAAGATACCAGTAGCAGTATCAGTTGTCCCACAGTCTAGAAAGCTTAGGTTTTCAAAATCTGACACTAAAGGGAGTCTAAATGAAGTTTCTACTAGTATTAGTTACGCAGTTAATCAGTGGTTCTGCGGCCCTTATTCAATTATGATGTAGGCTGTTATGCTTACAGGCTCCACATACCATACCAGTGCTATGTCTGAACTTGTGGCTGTTGCTGTGGGTTCATTTTTTAATGTAAGTACAGCCTGATTCCTGTAACAGAAATAACTGTGAATGCATTTAGGACTACAGTGAACTCATCAGTTAAGTGGCACACGGTCCCTCAAAATGTGAAGCTCAAAAAATGCCAATGAAAAAGCTGAAAAATTGTTTGAGTCTGACAGAAATGAGTGTGCAGAAATAAAAAAAAATCTGACTATATGATTGCAAATTGAAACAAAAAATGCCAATTAGTAAAGTATCCTGACACCAAGGTGGTAGAAAGCAAATAGCACTCAGTGAAAAGCACGTGTTCACAGCTGGAATGCACAGCTCTGTTAGATATAAAAGCCAGGCTCTTCCCATTTCTTCTGTTCTTTCTCCATTTGCCATTATTGTGCTGGTGCCCACTGAAGAGGCCATTAGGGAGATGTCTCAGCATGGCCATGTGCACACATTGCTGTTTGGCTGGCAGAAAGTCTGCTTGGGAGCATGGACACTGGTACTGCTCTTCTGTCTCTGCTTTCCTATAGCTCATGCTGCCTCATCCCTCTCTGCTGTGGATTTTTGGAGTATCTACAGCACACATCTCAGCAACCACCCCATCCTGATCTGCTAAGGCTCCTGACTGCCGGTATGAAAGCAGCACAACAGCAGGAATTGATAGGTTAAAAAAAATGAAAGGTCTGAGTAGCCAAGCAAGGCACCGTTTGTTTACCTTCTGTTCCTGTGTGTTCCTACTGTGGCTTGCTTCCGCCCAGCTGCATGTGGCCAAGCATCAGTAGCTCATTATCTGTGTCTCTGTTCAGTGCCTCTGCCACTTTCATACACGCTTAGACAGGATGTGTCATTTGCTTCTTGGCTATAATACTACAGAAAATTCACATCAATAAACAACTAGCAGTACAGTTTTCCAATACTGGTCATTTAGTGTATTAGCTTTCAAAATGTCTACTGCAACTGTGACAATAGCATTAGACTATTTTTACATGAGAATTGTCTGGTTGTTCTGTGATCACAATAGGATGATCAGAGTCTAGTTTATCCATGTGCAGACATTATTGTCTCATAAAACAGTGTCCCAGTGCTATGATTGCTTCATTAGGTTTATGCTACATAGACATAATTATGCAGGAACTAAGAATAGCTCAACTAATTGAAAATAATGATTATAGAGAAAGAACAGTTTTGATTACTGTTACTAAGCAAGTACATACCGTACAACCATTCATGAACTGCACAGAGTACATATGGCATTATACAGTGTGTTTGTAACAGTTTCTTTCCTGATCCTGACTACAAGTTAAAGGTGTTGTCGCTTATTTGCTATTATAATCTTTTTTTTAGAGACCTAGGGGGACCGATGAGAAGGCAACTTGAGCTGGTATTTATCCATTAAATTATGACATTCTAAGCTTTGAAATAACATTCAGCTTTTATCCCCATACGTGTTTATAGATGTTTCTCCAGGCACCACAGATGAAACTGTGGGATTTTTTTATGTCTGTGTTTATACTAGAACCCTATGGGATTAAGCATCTTTTTAGAAATGCAAAGTCTACCACACTGTTAATCTCCTACTCATCCAAGTCAGTGCTAACTTGTAATTCTTCCATTGTCTAAAACACACAGAACTTCTCTTTATTCCTTGAAAATAAAACTGAATTTTTAGATAGAAGTAATAGAAAATTTGAGGCTTTCATTTATCTTATTTCTTTTGAATAATATTGCCAGGCCCATGGGTTACAAATGGTTGCTTTTATCGTCTTCCTAATTTACTCTTTTTTTTTTCAATTTTCAACAAGAGCACAGTAAGAAAACTCCTGAGATGATGAAATTGGATATAACTGTTTCAGAAATGTTATGCACATCTTGAGTACGTCTGAAAAACTGCTGTTTTGCTATGTTTAGCTTCCCCTTAGTTCTAATGAATCATTTTACAGCTCTAGGCTATCTGCTAGCACTGAAAGACACAGCGAGTGCTGCCATCAAGGATTTTTAAACAGATGACCATTTAAAAATGAACTGATGAAGGAAGATGAGAGAAAAAGCAATGCAATCACGCAGTGATGCAGCAAGCAATTTGCGCAGTCTGATCTGAGAGGCATTTGACAAGCTATTCTTAAGACTTTTTAAGAAAAACAGAAGAAAAAAAAAGGGAGAAGCTGAGGGCAGATTACTTCATGAAAGTATTCTGGACTGTTTTCTTGGCTTTTGAAAGTTGCCTTTTCCACACTGTTTTGGATTTGAAATTCAGTGAATTACAAGAATGTAAGCATGTTAAGTCCCCACTTACACAAATGCCTATTGAAGTATCAGACATGAGTTTTTGATCCTATTCATTTCCAACATAGTCTGACTGTGGGAGACATTCTCAAACTTTTGGGCCAATGTACCACAATTTTGCTTTTTACCCAGCATTGATCATTAACTTTGAAATTGCATCATGGAATCATCGAATCATAGAATGGCTTGAACTGAATGGATCTCAAGTATCATCAAGTTCCAACCCCTCTGGCATAGGCAGGAAATGTTGTAAAAGTGTTGTGTTTTTTTTAAAGGCATTCTGCAGTCTCTCAGAAGATTGTGTGTCCTGGTCACAGAGCTCCCTGTTCAGGAGTGTAGTGTCCCAGTCTGACCTCCTGTACACTTTGTGTTCCATGTGTTAGCATTTGACCATATAATCATCATCTCTGTTTCATTTAGATACTTCTTATTTTCTTACTTAGAAAGTTTATAAAGCTGGGTTGTAAATTGCGTATCTACAAGTAAATATGATACAAGGATGAGCAGGGCTGAAGAACTGAGAAGAGTAATTTGTATGCTTTGATTTGCAGTTGAAGAGAGCATTGGGCATAGCAGTGTACTGTACAGTACAGTGGACAGTAGCTAAGGGAAGCAATACTTTATTCTGTCATTACTGGTGCAACATGTAAGAGACTCCTCTGCATATAACTTGTTTTCTACTCTGTACAGAACTGCACATGCAAGAGCTAAAGCTGATGCTGCGGATCAGGCTGCTCAGGCTGCTCGTCAGGAATGTGATATTGCAAGAGCAGTTGCCAGAGAACTTTCACCAAATTTCTACCAACCAGGTAATTGTAGATTGGTTTTGGTTTGTGGCCAGTCTTTCTTCCTCACAGTTAAATATTAAATATTATTCCATTTTGAATGTTGTCATTTTTTCAGAAACAGTAGTTAGGTAGTGAAGATTGCATGTTGCCCCAGATTTTGTTTTCATTTTTTAATTATTTGTTAATATTGCTTTGTATTTAAAAGTGAAGTGTCAAAAAGTTGGAATCTGGCTTACGGCTTTGGCTTGTTAATAGCTTATTCAAGATGATAGCAACGTAAGACATCAGAGAACATAAATAAACAGAAATTGAGGTTGTTTCTACAGTGTTACTAGGAGAAGGGTTGAGGCTTGTAAGTCTTACAGTCTACATTTGTATCCAGGTTTAAATGTGTCTTTCTTGGGTGACCTTGTTTCACATAGATGACCAGAATTCTAGACAATGCTCTACAGAAGTATTTTGAATAGTAAGACTTTACAGGCTTTAACATAATTATCAGTATGTACCTTTCACTGTTGGAAATCGCTTCTATACATCCTTGTCTTTAGATTCATCATATTAATGGCTCATATTTACTCCCATGATACTGAAATCATTTTCTTTTTTTCATTATTTCATTCTTTCATCGATTGATGAACTTCCAGTCTATAGTAGCAGTTCATCTCATTAGTCACAACTTAAGAAATCCTAATTTTAGTTCATGCTAAGAATCACAGAATCACAGAATGGCCAGGGTTGGAAGGGACCTCAAGGATCATGAATCTCCAAACCCCTGCCACATGCAGGGCCAACCTCCCCATTTAATACTGGACCAGGCTGCCCAGGGCCTCATCCAATCTGGCCTTGAACACCTCCAGGGACAGGGCATCCACAACTTCTCTGGGCAGCCTGTTCCAGGCTAAGAACTAATAGTAGAGACCCTGTGAAAGGAGAACTTGGTTGAAGATAGAAATGATGGTGTTAAAGCACCTGGATTGAAAGTATTTCAAAGCTGCTAAGCCCCTGAGATAAAGAAATGACTAGGGGACTCGAGAAAAAAAGTACATGATGGTATGAAATGCAACACCAAGAAATTCATCAGAAGAAGTTTTCCTTTGTGCTAAGTTTTCTTGAAAATAACTTGTGATGGGAAAATGTAATTTTTCTCCCTAAGCTTAAAGAGCTTTGAGTGATCAGGAGGTATGCTGTCAGTAAGGAGTAAATGTATGTAGCAAATCAACAAAAAAGAGAGAAAATTTAAAGTATGTACACTTTTCTGTAAAGAAGTTGAGCATTTTTCTCTGTCTAAAGAAGTGATTTCTGCATTATCTAAGGTCTAGGTGCATTTGAATAAAAATGAAAATCTTTGATAAAGCTCTCAAATTTCAGATTTTTAATATGAGACACTCTGGGCTATATATCCTAGTATTATACACAATTTATAATTACAGTGAATATTCATAAATCATTGTACCATGACAGTTCTCACTTCCCAATTGCTTTTCTCTCTCATGTTACGTTCATTAAAACATTCATCAAGAACTGCCAAGAGGTTCTAGCTTTTTAATGTGGCTCAAAATGAGATTGAAATGAGAACAAAGTGGTAGGAAGCAAAGTAGCATTCAGTAGGTACGAATAATAGTGTCAGTCTGAATCATGAAGATTGAAGCACTATAGAAATCTTCAAATTTAGTTTGCCAGTAAATAATTACCTTTATATTTGCATATTGGGAAAGCAAATATGATTGGAAAGATCTAAGCCATAGTCTAAGTGGTCATAAGCCTACAAGGAGCTGTTTCATGTAAGCTTGTTCAGCTGGGACTCAGGAAAAATTCACTTCTACTTTAGCTGTGGAACAGATTTGGCTAGTGATTGATAGATGTAATCATGGCATATCTTTGCAGAGTGCTACCCACAAGGCTGTAGGCTTCATAGATTGAACAAGTGTTCCAGTCCTTATAGAAACCAGACTTTACAGGCCTCTTTATTACCAAATAAAACAAATTTTGAGAAATGCCAGCGCTGACCTGTTTGTTTCCTCCAGGCATCACTAAACTTGCAGATGTGACAGAAAAGAGCATATCAGGACAGGAAACAAATGAAACCTGAGCCATTTTCTCATTCAAAGGAGTCATCTAGGGACAGTTTGAGATTTTCTTTGCTTAGAGAAAAATAATAAAGGCTGTTTTGTGTCACTTGTTAAAGCCTAGAGAAGGGTAAATGACTAATGGAAGATGTAATAGAAAAGAAAGGCTTTTGGCACCCAGTAAAAAGGGGGAAGATTGTTCTAATCTTGAACAAGTTTAATGGATGTGACTGACCTATTTATGCTAAATTCTACAAGGCATCTCTAGCATTTACTCTCGTAAACATGCTGTCAGGAGGTAAACTAAAGTATGAACTTACACAGGCTGGACAGCTAAGCTGTAATTGTCTGTATGCATGCATATCCTGCAGCAAATGTATGCTGTTCTTTCATTCAGTTTGAATGAACAACATTTGATTACATGAAAGAGGGTAAAACTACTTTGCTGCAGGGTAAGAGTCTGGGCACTTTACCATGGAGCAATTTAGCTCTGAAAATTCAAATCTGAATTGTTTTATGGCAGATTATTTGTCAAGCCAACCAACTGCTTGAAGAATACACACTGCTCACCAGAAAATTCTTCCAGCCTTTGACCTCCTGAGCAAGGCATGACAGCAATCAAGAAGCAATTTAACGGTTAACCCATGCTAGAAAGGTGAACAGAATTTTAGATGAAATATATGAACAGCAAATGAAAATTTTCTAGTAAAAAGAATTATTAGTATTTAGCACCATTATTTCCTATAATGTTAGGGTACTGTTACAGAAATAGTATTACTTGACATTTTGCAATAAAGTTTCAGAAATAAAAGCATTTCAAGCAGTAGGAAATTTTTGCTGATTTCTAAAAGAAATAATGTCTTAAAGAGAAACTGTGTTTTAAACTTTCTTTTGACCAGATGTTGATGTCTGTAATCGCGGAAGAAAGCACATCCTCCCCATCTTCCTTCTCTCTGTCGTCTCCATCTCCTCCAGTTCACTAAATGCAAACTCCATATGGACAGGAAGGAGAGATTTCTTCCTGGTGCTAATTAGCAGGAATGTTCTGGCTAAGCGCATGTGGATGGGGCCAGATATTTTTATTTAAGAAGCCAATTACAGTGAACATTTTTCCCTGATTAGAGTTACCAGCTATGCTATCAGATTGTGCCTTAAAGGGTAAGGAAGCTCACTAGTTATTCTTAGTCATATAAAAGTCTCTTCAGTTTTTTAAGTGATTTGACATACTGCTACATCATGCTCATGCAACTGTAGTCTAGATTCTTCCTGTGACACCTCTTCTCTACAATTTATTTCTTCCATCTTCTTTTTACTCTTCTGTATACAGCAGTATATAAAGGCACTGGAGTTGTATCTGATAGTCAAAGTAATAAGATGGGCTAAAAGAAAAGGTGGGCTTCAGGCATTATTCTTGTTCTGTTCTTTATTTTTCTAACTATTGGCTAGCCACATGACTTCCAAATTTATCACCAGTCCTGTCAAGTCCCAGATATGGGTGTCCCCACTCATATCTTTTGTCCTGCTCAGTGTGAGGACTTGGCTTTATGCACCCATCCTGCCGCACTGACAAACACACATGCTTGGCTCAGCTTATTCCCCAGACCTCCTGAATGCACCTGGGACAAAGAGCAGGCTTGAGAAAAAGCAAAGGGAGGAGAGGTTGCAAATGAACCAATTTCATTTTTGCAGGATGCTTTCTCAGTTTTTCCAACATGATTTTGAGTGACATAATGAAGTGACTTACTTAGGGGGGGAGGAAAGAGCTCATAATTAACTGTTTAAGCTAATAACAGAGAGCCAATTTCCTGTAGAGAAGTAAAGCAATTGAAATCACTGTAATTTTGTCAGGCTTCTATTACGTATTGAACTAGTTAATTTACATCTAGATACAACTTGTGGATTGCCTAGTAAAGGCTATCAAATCTGTCTGCAAAGCTAGCTGGACTGACAAGTACGTTCTTAAAAGCTAGCCTTAGGTATACCTCTCTGAGCTGCCACTGTGGGAAGTATGAAAGAAAGAGGTCGGTGCTACCTTAGAGTTTTAACTGCCTCCTTTTTCCTGTTCAAAATTACTCGTTTGCCCCCAAAAAGAAGCACTAACTCCAGGACACAGAACTGGACCACTACTGTCCTGCTCCATTAAATTTCTATGTTGGTCTGTCCAAGTGTCCATTAGCCAAGGACAAGATGAATTAGGGTCTATCACATGGGAGTATTATCACAGCAGTCAACATTTCCATTATAAACGCTATTTATAACTGCATCATAAATATTTGTTCCACGTTGAAGTTCAGCTCAACAAAATCTATACTGTGAAAACGTTTCTTATGGTGTGAAATTTCACTAGCGGATGGTAATTTATTTTAAAATTTTATTACACTGGTGCATATTTGAATTATATTGAAAAAGGGTCCTGTTTTTATTTTTTGAACACATGATATGGGTTACACAGTGGTTGTTGGTGCATTCAGTTTTACTTGACCACATCAATTAACACTTGTTGCTGACCTGTGGGCTCCTTCGATTTTGTTTTTACAGGAAATGGAGAGTTAGAGATGTATTTCAGAGGAAATGGCAGAACGCTAGAAAAAAAAAAAAAGATCTTTACAGCTGCATTCCGTATTTGCCAGTGCCTAACATGCAGAACATTTTATTCCATGAAAATCTGCAATACAGCAGAAGTAGAGAGAGTTTAGAGACAGAGAGATCTAAAAAAGATTTATGGGATTCAGATTATAGACCTGAGTAATGTAGACAAATGTAGTACTTTTTAGAATGCTGTAGAAGATCACGGTGAGAATTTGGAGAGGGTGAAGATTTCTGAATGTTAGTCTTGTTACAGCTATTTACTCAGATCTTAATCTAAACAGGTGGCAAATCTGGAGATGAAACATAACCAGCATAGAATTGGTAGTTTTGGGGTTTGTTGTTTTTTTGTTTTTTTTTATGAGATTAGACAGGATGAAGAGTATAAGAAGAAAAGTAAGAGGAACATGGAACAGAGTAATCTGTGATTCTCTGTAAGGGAATATTGCAAACCAAGAGTTTAGTGTTGTTAGCTTAGATGTTAGAGATCAAGGGAGAACTGACATTATGTCAGGAAGGTGAGTGGCATGATGATTTATCTTAAAATACAAAAGCTCAGTAATATATTTGGAAAGATGCCTGAATAGGATGGAAGACTAAAGAGATCACATGCCTTAATTTTACCAGAATTAAACTGATTGTTGAATTTGTATGGTTCTGACATTTCCAGTGCAGCAGTCAGTTCTCTTAGCCGACTTCAGACTCATAACGTTCTTACGTTCTTCAATGATTCTACTGCTAGATGTAAGACATCAGTTTTTCTAGAAATTTGATACAGCTTAGTGAATATTGCTGTGTTTTTGGAGGCATTCAAGGCAAGGTTGGATAGAGCCCTGGGCAGCCTAATCTAGTGGGTGGCAGCCCTGCCCACAGCAATGGAGTTGGAGGTAGATGACTGTTAAGATCCCTTCCAAACGAAGCCATTCTCTGATTCTATGTTTTTACAATATATTGATCCTGAATATTGGAAAATATTGAATTAACTCTTTACCTTTCATGAAAATTGATAAAACCTCAAATTTTAAAAGTAGTGTATTTTTGATCCCTTTATTTTGCTCCTGTTTTTGTGTCTTTCAAGTTCATATTTTCAAAATTTCTACAACTGCAAATGGATAAATGAAATCTGGTGTAATCATATGATGTGATAAATCACAGTAGCAAGTAAATATCCCTTTAAGACAGCAGTGCATAAATCTGTGACTAAAATGAGCAGAGTCCAAAACACTGTCTAGTTATTTCCACGTCACTTTCCACATATAAGTCATTCAAATGTAATCTCAGTTGTTTTGTGACATCTTTTTCATATCTTCCCAGTGGTGAATCTGAATGGCACACAATTCACAAGCATGAGTACTGATGTCTAGAACCCAAACACTGGATGTATATTGCAGAATCACAGAATAGCAGGGGTTGGAAGAGATGTCAGGAGGTCATTGAGTCCAATCCCCCAGGCTAAAGCGGGTGCACTACCATAGGTCACACAGGTAGGCATCCAGATGGGTCCTGAATATCTTCATAGGAGGAGACTCCAGGACCTCTTTGGACAATCTGTTTTAGTGCTCCATCATCCTTACCATAAAGAAGTTCTTCTGCATGTTTGTATGGAACTTCTGTGTTCAAGTTTTAGGCCATTGCTCCTTGTCCTATCGCTGCACACAATTAAGAAGAGCCTGGCCTCATCCATTTGCCTCCCACCTCCCTTGAGATGTCAGGCTGAACAGACCCAGGTTACTCAGTCTTTCCTCATAAGGGAGATGCCCCAGGCCCTTAATCATCTCTGTAGCCCTCCTCTGTTCTCCTTCTAGGAGTCCATCTTTTTTGAACTGGGGGACCCAGAACTGGACGCAGTAGTCTACATGCGGCCTCACCAGGGCAGAGTAGAGGGGGAGAATCTCCTCCCATGGCTCCTTCTGGCCATACTCCTTTTAATGTACCTCAGTGCCAGGCTTCTTCTTTTATTACTGCTAAAATAGAATAGTGTTCAGAATAAAACAGTGCAAGGAAGAAAAGCCTGCTCTTTCCTACGTGTTTGTATGTGGCTCAAGAGGCAGTGTATCTGACGTATCTTCAACAGTCTATTCCAAAGTCTCACTGGGAACATGTTTTAACATGGAATAGAAAGGCTATGCAAAAGGGGAGAATCTACTAAGAGAAGAATAAATAACAGAGCCATAAGTATTTTGTTTTTAATATAAAGCTTAATAGTCAAATCAGCCCTGTTTTGATTCTGAACTTCATTGAATATGTTGTGTTTTCTGATTTCGTGTTTTCAAAAGGAAGATGAGCTGTGTCTAGGTAGTTTTCCTATCTGATTCTAAGAGGAGAATTGCTGATTGTTAATAAGAAAAAAAAAAAAAAAGGAAGTGAAAAATAGCAAGGAGAGAGAAGTCTAATAAAATGGCATAGAAATTGGTAGTTGTTTCATCCTAGTCTTCACTGAGTACCCAAATATCATGGGTAGTGTGTTGTGTATTTTTATAGTGTGGTGAACAATATTATTTAAATGAAAAGGTACTAATGAAGTGATATGCTGAAATCACAAGCTGCAACAGAATATAACAAATGTCTCAGTAATATTTCACATCTAGGAGAAAGCTATTATTCACACTAGTAATTACTTACCAAATCAGTTAGTAGTATTACTGGACTTAGTATTTAAGATGAAGACAGTGACCTGTTCCTCAGAAACGCTATGAGAAGCCCTTAGGGACTGGCAGACTCAGCCAGTTGGAGATGAGATGTGAACCTGCTCCTGTTGAGGTCAGTTGCCAAACCCCCATCGAGCAGATTGGTAGCCATGCTCTTGAAATGTGATACAGGGGGAGAAGCAGCTGATACTATTCCAGTCTGCATATAGAGAAGAAGCACGTCATGGAGAAGAGGGGTAATAGTCCCTTTTCTGCGTGACGCAAGTGACATTCTGAAATGCTGTGTCTAACTTTGGGCATCATCATGCAAGGAAGGTGTGGACACCCTGGGAAAAATGTAAAGAAATGTGGTTCTACTGGGTAAAAAGGACTATTAATAGCAGGCTCTTTCTGCAATTAATCTCTTCTGAGAATATGCAGTTGTGATGATAACAGAATTACAGCTTTTCACTTCTGCACATCTTTTATGATCAATATAAAGGAGCTTGAAAACACCACTGCTGTAGTTAACATTTGCTAAATTTTCTAGTGACATTTTTCCAGTTTTCAGAAAATGGTTTCCCACAAACAGAGGTTCACATACTCTTCTTAGTGATGACGGTGAAACATATGCTGACTCTAGGCTTCAGTCTGCCTCATGCCTCTGTGCAGCTTGGCTGAAGTAGGCTCTTTTTTTCTGTGGAAAAGCTAAAAACGTGCTTTCTCAGTTAGTTCTTATTAAACAGTCTGCAGGTTCCAAAGAATACAGGTGCATTAAGCACACGTGTTATTTAACTGCAAACATTCACTTTAAGTACAAAGTGTACATTGTCCAACCAGTAAGAATGAAGCCTGTTCTAAATACAAGAGCTGTATGCCAACAACATACAGTCTTGTAAAACGGGTTCTGTCAGTATTCATCAGCAGTGAGCTGGGGTAAGTAAAGAAAGCCATGCAGTAATTAAGATTGCTGGTCATGAGCAATTTCTGTACGCATAAGCTGATGTCCCAGTCAGGTGACGCACAGCACTCATACTGCTGTCTATCAGGTGGGATAAATCTGTTTCATGTTTCTAGTGGGAAAGAGTCTAAAAGTAAGAGTCTACATGCTACAATCTACTATGCAATTACAATTATGAATTGTGTCTCTTTCTACAAATTTTACAGCAACTGTAGTCACCTATTAAAACAGCCAGAGAAATGAAGCAGAGATTGGACAGTCAATACAGATTATTCTTAGTGTTGACAGCAGTCACTTCTTGAGATTCGGTAGACTATTCTTTCCTGCCTTCAAATCTTTCAAGTGTACATGTGTTTACTCCATAATGATGCAGTTAGAAACCTTTTGAGGAAAGAAAGCTTGCTTTAAGTGATTATTCTTGATTTTTTAAAATTATTTATTGGAAAATGTAGGGGAATACAAAATAAAAAAACCTACTATTTATTTGTTATATTCAGATATCTTCATTACAGAATGACTCAAATTCAGATATCTAGGAACTGCTAACTGTCTGGGTTTCTTACAGATCAGAATAGCATTGATGTTTCTGTTCTGTCATCCCACTTATAGACTCAAAAGTTTGTGATACTGCATATGATTTGGACCATTTGCTGGAAGTGCATTTCCTTGTTGTTTTTTTGTTTATTTGTTTGTTTGTTTTGTCATTGCAGTTACTAAGTCCAGGTGCTTGAGTAGATTAAGAAGGTGCTTTAATGTTTTCAAGAGATTTCTTACAGCACTGTGAGATAAGATAATGCCACGAACTTTTCGACAAATACATTTTTAAAATGAGAATCAAGCTCTCTGTGTGATACTCATATAGTCATCCATTCATAGGCTGCAGTCTTTTGCTGTGCAAACATCAGAGCAGAGTAAACACAGAAGCTTAAGAACTACCCTTCAGTTTGGCCAGGTGTGTACATATCTCTGTATGCGTGTCCAGTAAATAAATAACTCAACACTCTTGATCTTTGTGACAGGAAGTGTTTGATGTAGGCTTTTAGAAGGACACGTCTTTTTTTTATGTCAAAATCAGGAAAATTAAGTATTGACAGGTATTTCCAGTATTAATCTACTTGGAAATTATTTATGCTACTGCATGGTAAAGGGTATTTATGCTACTACACGATAAAGTAGTTGATAAAGAGCAATTTGAGTGTTTGAAGTTGTACAAAAGTCAAATAGCGAGCAATTTCTCCGATTTTCACCAATGACTACCTATTTAAGGAAGGAAAGTTGCATTTACAGCTGCATTGTTTAATGATGCTACCTTTAAAAATTATTTGTAATTGAACCATTTGTGTATTCTATCTTTTACATCCCTGATTGATAATGTGGCTTTTGTCAGGTTGTAGCAATAGCATGTTATTATGTACCATCCGTGTTACATTCTGAGGTCACATTGGTAGTACATGACTTGAAGGACAGCAGGCTGCCAGATCAAATCACAACAGGTCCAAAAAATAAATGCATCATTCTACATGACATTCTTGGATCTAGTGAGTGTTGGCACATGTTAGTTTCCCTTGTTGCCTCCAGTGCAGTCAGAGAAAAGAAGCTACCAGGAGTATCGCTTGAGGAAACAGTAATTTTAACAGTATGAATATTCTGAATTAAGGAATTATTAGAAATATATATGTGCATCACTGGGAATACGGCATTTTTTTCAAGGAGAATCCCACCTCCAAACTGACAATCAAGTCAGATGCCTTCTTGCTGTCTGAGAACCAGACATCTCACATATTTTTCCACATTTCTCCAAGCCTTTAAAAAGCTGTTCCCTCCCATGTCATGCTGCTGAGATGCTATAATCGTCACAGAGGTGCTGCAGACATCTGGGGGGATAACATCCTAAACTACTGTATCTAAGTAAGTCAGAACCTATAATCTTGGAGAGCCCTACGCCTCTTTGAGCACCTTGGATTATAGTCATCAGTTTCTCTATGACTGTAATCCCACTCGATCACACTCCAGGCCCATTCTGTCCCACTGCAGCCTGCCAAGATGGCTGACCCGTCTGCCAAGCATTGCTGAAGCCATAACCATAGCTACGCTCTGCTGAGTTCATCAACACATTCTACACATGACATTGCACAACCGTCCATTCATTTGGGCTGAATTCAAGCCAGCGATCTACCAGTTAAAAGCTTTTTTTTTCCTGTTAACAAGCATAACCTTTAGAAAATTAAGAATAAAACAGAGGAAGTACTAGTGACCTTAATTATAGTTCTTTCCCCCCCCCCACACACATATCCGCAATGAAGCAATAATAAAAAACTCTGTATAAATCTTACTGAATATAGTTATTTGCACTTTCCTAGTGACTCATTGAATCTCTTCTTCTAACAGACCGATAAATTATTATATTTCCCTCACCTAGTTTCTATCCTGAATACTGAGGAATAATTATAAAATAGGTGTCCTGCTGTGAAAAATCCAATTTTGAATAATTGCAGGGAAAAAATATATACTGTATTAATTGATCTTTATGGGTGTTCATCAAAGTAGCAAATCTGATGAGGTCACAGATATTATTGCCAGTGGTGATACTTCAGAAAACTATTGATCACATCAGAAGATAGCAAATCAAGTGATTTTCACTTTTCTATCTCTCAAACCATATACAGCAATTTCTGTTAAAAACAGCATTTTTTTTTTTACTACAGTGCTTTTAGAAACAAAAGACTTGAGATTTGGTTCACTAGTATTATGGCCTGATTTTATACTAGGATGTAATGAGTAGCACTCATGGAAATAAGGAAATAAGGAAACAAATCTATTCATAACTAATAATTTCTTTCTCTTTTGTTGTCGTGTTATAGTTTTAGACTGTGAACTTCTCAGAACAAATATTTTCTTGTACTGTAGAAGTTAAAAAAGGGGCCTCTAATGTTGGCAGATTTGAGGCATCTCTTCAGATAATTACCATCAGTAGTATGTACTGAAGTTTGCATAAAGACTGCAGCATCTAACTTCAGTGACCAGTGGAAGAACTTCAATCTTGTTACCACAGACAATTAAGTAAATTTTGCAGGGACAGTTTGAAAAACAAATATAGAAGGCCTGTCTCAAGAACAAAATCAGTCTCTATGGTAAAGAACACATCAACCTCTAGGTTTTAAATGTAGTTATGCAAGTTATGATGACCTAATTAAGCAAAGTCTCACAGGAAATGCCAAGTAATTCTCAAGTTAGTGTTTTTGCAGAGAGTGTAATTACAGTGCTTTCCATCCAAATCCCTTTTAAGTGATTTAAAGGTTATGGTTTGGCCTTCAGAAATACGAGCAGGAGGAGACGAAGGATGCTGTACCTCTTGCACAGGAGCCAGGCAGTTTACAGGTGGAGTACCAATCAACCAAGATGACCAGAGGCATTCAGGTTCTATATAGCCTGCACTTACCTATAGAGCTTTAGAGGACCTGCTTCAATCACACGTAGTCCTGGACTGCAGACTAGGCGTCCACTGCCCTGTTATGGTGAGAGGCTCTCGTTTGTATTGCTTAGTGTCTTAAACATAGCTAAGAAAAAACTGCTCCCCCCAGAATGAGACCTTATGTCCTAGTGAAGTTTTGCACAACATTCTCTCCCTGAAGGAGCATATCTGGCACCGTGAAAAGGCTTCCTGTGGGGATTATTTATTGATATCAACAGAATTCTATCCTAAGTAATTGGGTTCAAGGAAAAGCTTTCAAATCTGTATGTCTGCTGCCTGAGTCCCTTTTTATACTGGAGTACATGAAAAGCTGCAAAAGACTAGGATGCAACATATTAATTCTCAGAGAATTTAGTGCTACGTTGAATTAAAATGTGCTAGAATATAGTATATTTTAGTTTACCTAATACTGTTTTAATTCAGTATTCTAGTACATGTTAATTCTGTATAATGGTAAAGAACTTATTTATTTTTGGTAATAGAAAATAAAGTAGATGTTCTTTGGTCACTTGAAAATGCATTGTGGCAGTCTTGCGACAAAACACCAAAATGGCTGATATGTTACGATATAGACCTGTTTTGACAAATAAAAAAAATATTACTTTAATAATTTTGAGGATATAGATCATACTGAAGTGAGGCAAAAGCATGTTGAATTATGGAAATTAGATTTCTGGCAGATTACTGTGTTATACATAACGACTGAAATTCAGAAATATTCCCTGAAGGATCATCAGCCTACTGTAAGGAATCCTGGTACTTGCACCACCTCCGGAATTCATCCTCTCCCTCAGTTCCAACCTTTTCCTGTATCCCCATCTCTTCTATTTCACACGGGCCAAAATCAGTTGGAACTACCTACATTGAATAGGCAAGAGCACAGCTTGTAGCTGAAATATAAGAATATATATCCACATGTTTTTTCTCACTATCCAAGGTACATTCTGCAATCCTTCTTGAGCTTGAGATTTCATTCCAGTCTGATAAGACACAAGGTCTCTTAGCCTTCTTGGGAAACACTGCATTTGCACCATCCTGCAAGATGACAATTTTAGACATTGCTTGAGCCCAGTCCTGAAACAGTGCCCTGCTGCCAATATGTATACCTCACTAGGCTATGGGGGAAAGCATGTGGCTGTCACCTCTCTAAAAATGCTGTGGCAGAACTAGGCCACCCTTCTCTTCTCATTTTCAGGGCATGCCATGCTGTCACATCATTACTGGAGACCTTCCAGGAGGAAGGACGTGTTACACAAGAACTCCACAAGAAATTCTAGTGTTAGAAGAACAATTAGCATGTCTGCAACCAAACCGAAGCCCAACTCACCTACTGCAGTAAATTACATTTGTTCAACTTAGGGAAGGCCGAAGGTCAAACCCCATTGTAGTGCACAGCTTTCTCACAAGGGGAACAGAGGGACTGAGCTGATCTCTGCTCTCTGATGGCAGCAGCAGTACTTGAGGAAATGGCATGGAGCTGTGTAAGGGGAGGTTCAGGTGAATGTCAGGGAAAGGTTCTTCACCACAGGGTGGTTGGGCACTGGAACAGGCTGCCCAGGGCAGAGGTCATGGCACCAAACCTCTCAGAGTTCAAGGAGCATTTGGGCAACGCTCTCAGACATAGGGTTTGAATTTTGAGTTGTCGAGAATTTGGACTCAATGATCCTTGTGGGTCATTCCCAACTTGGGATATTCTATGATTCTGTGAAGTGCTATTCAAGCAGAGCAGCTTCCACCTTCACATACATATATCACACATAATCACAGTCGTTGGGTTTTCAGAAGCTATTTCCCTAATCTTCTGTCTAACTCTCACTTCAGCAGTGCCATTCAACTTGAATCACAGCTGTGTGACCCAAAAGCTGCCTAATAACTAACACTGAGCAGCAAAAGTCTGTCAGTTTTAAGAAGGCAGTAGCAGAACCTGCAAATCACCGTGGGAAAATAGACAGGTTCTTCTACAAAGAAAGCTTATCTTTACTTGGTTAGAAAAAACTTACTGGATCTGCTTTCCAGACCAGTTCTTAGGTATACAGAAATATCATAGGAATATATCTACTGGTTGCTTGAACTAGAAACTGAAAAGCATAACTCCATGTTTATTTGCTAAGTAGATAAACCCTAACTTCTTCTCAGCCTCAAATCCTATTCTTTTAGGGAACAAGCAGCTGAGCCACCTTGTTGGATCAAGAATTAATGACTCCCTTTCCAAACTCCATTGGCCCTGGCTCCTTTAGACTTGTGCTGTAGAGTGCACTTATGCAGAAGAAAAAGGAGGATTCTGTTGTCCATGTCTCTATTGTTAGATAATGCTTTTAACCATGGAGGCTTGCTAAATCCTGACAAGCATTCTTAGCCCTCAGAAAAGAATGGAAACTGTTCTTTCTGCTTGGAGTCAATGGTTCAGACAGGTGCATAATCTGATTGTACTGAATACAATGAACAGATTTTAAAAAAGGAGTCCTTGGCCAGTCTCCAAAGCTAACATCAGAACAGAGCCAAGAATGTAAGTAACAGAAAGATATGCCTGGCAGGACTGGAGGCAAGAGATATATCTCTGATAGCCATATGTGATGTGTTGAAGGTTTGGGGGCGGGAGGATGGTTGCTGCATTAAACTGAAGCAATTCTTCAGTGTCTGATCAGACTCTCTCAGGCTTAACTTTGATACAGAGGCTACAGCCTCATTTAGTTGAGCTCAGTGTTTTTAGCATCAAATATTGCCATATACCCAGTAAAAATATATCACTTTTAGCCTCTTTGTTTTTTGGTTTTCCTTCTGCATGGAGACATGGACAGCCAGTACCTGGTTCCCTACTTGTTTCAGAAATTCCAGTATAGTCTGGAGGTCACAGGAGGAAAATGTCCAACTTTGGAAGGTTTTTATAGATCATAGGAAACAATGGAGAAGACTGACATTTGTGTGACTCAGGTGTGTTTCTGATCAAAATACCTTCAGTCCAAGCACTGTGATATATTGACAGATATCACATCTTTACATATGTTTGGTAGTGGAGAGCTGTGGCAGGATGTGAATTTTCTGGGTAGGTCAGAAGCAGAGATGCAGCAGTGTGCTACAGGGGGTACAGGCAAGATCAGTTCGGGTGCTGCTTGAGTAACACTATAATGCTGAAACAAGAGTGTTCTAGATTGGGATGCTCTCATCCAGCCAGAGGGAGGAATGTAACATGAACATAGGTGTAGATGTCTGTAATAAATAGTTATTAAAAATTAACAGTTCCGTGGCATGGGCTTAAATGTTAGGCAGAGCTCTTCTAAGTACCCTTTCTTCTTTATACCTCTAGTTTTATCTCCTGCAAAAGAGAAGAAAACTGAAGTTTGTGTATGTTAAAAACCTCAGCATTACCTTATACATCTCTGCAAAGATGGAAAATTTGTGAATTGCGACTGTAACTGACTTGATATATGGTGACTTTTATGTTCTTCTGCCTTTCTCTTTTATCAGAAGGCTACAGAATGCAGGCTTACCAAAGAGTCCCCTCAAACATCGTTTGAGAACAAATCCTGACTTGTCTCTTTCCACAACTCCCTATTTTCACCCCTGGTTTTCAAAGATACTGAAATCCTTGTGATTCTCCTGCTCAAAAGCAACTACTTGCCAAGTAATTCTCATTCTCAGCAGCGCTTGCTTCCTTACCAGATGATTCATAACTTCCGAAAACTTCATGCTACTCTTTGTTCCTTCCTCTCATCTCAGCTCTATGTAGTGATGCATGTATTCTGGCATCTGTAAAAACACTGTATCTGCCGAGCACAGCTAGAGTCTCCTAGAAATTCAAAGGAAGCAAATGTGTGCAGACATTCTTCCCTGGACACAGAATTTCTTTGACATGAAAAACAAACAAGCCTTACTTACAGAAGATAAAGAAATCAGAGAAAAGTAGACATAATGGCAAAGATAGAAGCAGAAAAATAGTTGCACTGTGTTTTGCAGAAGCCATCCTGAAGATACAGAAAGGTTGTTGTAGTTCTTTCTTAATAGAGTTCCCCAGCATCTGACTTCAGTCAGGATTTGATCCTGGAATCTGGTATGGGGCCTCTATATGGCCCACTATACAGACAGATTTACAACAATTTTATTTCTATTGAATCAGACAGACCTGGAGCAAAGCATCTCAGCCTGCTTACCTTTATGTGAACAACAGCATAAAAATGCACCTTGATCACTGAGTCTAGTGATAAATGTGCTCATGGGTATTTTGGTAGGATTTGGGAGAATATCCTTTCATACCAGCTGTTCTATAAGTATTTCCCTACTGAATGTGAGAGAATTTGTCTTCCTAGCTTCTAAGCAGAACTGTATTATCCTCTAGAGGTGTTAACTTGGGTTTTCATATTTTAAGTGATTTGTTCAAGAAGACAAAGCCAGCTTGTGTGAGTTTAAGGCACATACATAAGTGTATAAGACAAGCTGACATGCACACAAATGGAAAAATAAGGGATTCAAGCATTCAAGCCCTATTTCCTGTGGGTTGTAAGGGTAGAAGACAGATTTAATGCTGAATGCTGGATACTTCCATGTCAGAAAAATGCTATCATTGTAAGGGTGTAAGTTAAATAGATGAAGGTAATTAAGGAAAGCATAGTTCTCAGGAAAAATAAATAAATAAATAAATAAAATAAAAAAGAAAAGAAAAGAAAAGAAAAAGAAAGAGAGAAAGAGGTGTAAGGTAAATCAGTCTTTTGTCCCTTGGACTTCATGAAGATTATTTTTATCCTATGGCCATTTGCAAACCTGAAGATGTAAGATCTTTGAACTGAATCAGTAAGGATTTCCAACAATTATCAGAAGTACAGTAGCTTCAGCTAGTGAGTCAGTCAGGGTAAATCACTACAGAAGTCAGTGAATTTTTGGATAACACTCCCTTAGCCCCAGTAATTTAGCAAGGCCATCCAGTGTGACATCCCAGTGCAATACTTTTACTGTGAAGTCTTATTTTTGTTTTAACTGTAATATTTTTCTTACACTATTTTCCAGGCCCTGATTATATCAAGCAAAAATTTCAAGAAGGAATGGAAGTAAAAGAAAAATCTGAAGACAAAGTTCAGGAAAAACCTCCTAGCCCAAAAGAGTCACCTCACTTTTATCGAAAAGGTACTACACCACCTCGAACCCCAGAAGCAAGTCCGAGGCAGAGCCCTCCACTTCCTTCTGAGCCTTCTCCTTCAAAACATCTGAAAAAGCAAAACTCCGCTTCTGGGGCAAAACTCAATCAAGAAAAAAGGCTTTTAGCCACGGAGAACATAACACCCATGATTAACAAGCCTTTATATTCAAAACCACCACTAAAGGAAGAAATGGCTGAGAAACACCAGTCAAAGCTTTCAGCCCGTCACAATCCTGTCAGCACAGAGAATGGGGAGCTGCATGGTCATTACCATGGTTATTATGTAAAAATGAATCCACCAATGCTTCCACGGGAGCTTGGGGAAGAAGATGATGAATATATCAACCCATCACCATCAACAGTTGCACGGTTACCACAGTCACAGAAGCCAAGCCCTGCTAGATCTGGGGGTAAGCCAGATGCCAAAGAAAACAAACCTGACACAAAAATTAAGAAACCAGAATTTGCTGCACCAAAGAATCCAGCTAATAAGGAGTCACATTCAGCCATGGAAAAAGAAGTAGTAAACAGCTCGGTGAGTACAAGAGAGCTTTTCACCTTTACCACTCTTTTACCTCTTACTGCTGAGCTTTGCAGCCTAAGGACAGGAAAAGCTCAGTCTTTGGTCAAATATTTGTGTGGATACAGTCTGCTAGCTAGAATTGTCTGTAGAAAAGTGAAATGAGGTGCACACATTCCAGTCCTTAAAACTGGGAAGGGACAGTTGATATAACCAGATACAGACAAGTTTTGAAATATAAATCTCAAATGCATCCATAAGTACAAGGGTATTGTTTATGCCTAAAATTATATTAGTGTGTAATTACTTGAGATACATATTTGCAAATATAAATATCTTTCCTTGTTTTTTCTTCAAAACAATATTTGATGTATCTTAGTGGATAATTGGCAGTACTAGAAGTTGCACAGCTAGGCTCTTGTCACGATGTAAAAGTTACTGTATATCCTGTAGCTTCTTCCAAAAATCTTGTAAAAAAAATGAAGTTTAAGAATTTTTTTCCATCACTTCTTCACGTGCCAGAGAAATGAAATGATGACAGTTGTCAGGAGTTGTATAACTTGCATTTACTCTCATAGGACATTTTAATGTAAATTGTATCAACACAGGAGCTGTGTTCTTAAATAAAGGTAATTTTGCAAGCCAGTTGTAATGACAAATTGTTTGGCATTCTATTAACATGATACAGTATTTTCAGGTTCAGCCAGCATATGTTGCATTTTTAGAGCTTCAGGCCAAAGAACATCATCAGCAAAATGCTGCCAGAAGCCTTTGTGAGCTCCAGAGACAACAGAGTGATTTAAAGAAAAGTCCATTGAGAGTAGTTAGTACAAAGATACTACCTCTAGAGCTTGGAAAGTTTATGAGCAACAAGTCATTGGAGACTGGAGGGTACTTGGGAAGTATCCCTGTACATACTTGCTCTGATCTCATTCTCTAAAGGTGCTTTGAATTACTCTTGGAGGTGGGATGCAGCCCTGCTGGCTGGCTGACCCAGTCCAGACATTCTCCAATTTTGATTTTCCTCTCTGTGTTGAACATAGCTCTGAAAACAGGCAGTTTTGTGCCAAAATATGAACTGCTTCCAACCAGACTTGGATTTTAATGTGATATGAAAAACTGAGCATTTTTCCTTGTCAGAAAATGGAGGAAAAAAAATTAATACTATAATTCAGATTACTTTGGATCTGAATGTCATTGTTGTTTAGAAATAATGGAATTATCAGCTGAGATGGAGAAAAGACTAAAGAATTTCTATACCCTGTTAAGGAAAAAAAGTTGTCAAATTCAGAACTTGTAATGATTATGAAACTGTTTCTGGCCAAGAGAAACTCAAGAATGTGCTAGTTGTAGATGCCAAAGTTAACCTGCAGCAAATTAGGAGATCTAGATAATTGTGATATTGTTATTTATTAATAAGCATTGCTTCTCTGAATCATTTTTGGTACTCCTGAAAAAAACAACAACAAAAAAAGCCAGCGTCTCATTATTAAGATAGGATAAACAGAGTGACTCAATTAAGGGATCCTGTTAGTCAAGCCCTGAGCTGAAGCAAAACAGTTGAGTTGCACCAGATTTCATTAATAAATAATTTCAAAATGAAAGGTAAAAGAATTTCCAACCAACATGTATTGTAAGAGACCTTGTGAGACAAGATTGACACCTTCAAAAGCAGAGGAATGATGCCTTCAATCAGGAAGATCATTTGATTTGCTTTTCAGTTATTTATTCTGACAAGAAAGCCAGTGTAATGCAAAGGCTAAATGTTACATTAAAATCATTTTAAAAGACTGACCGGTGTTTATCAAATAGTAATTGGAAAACGTCAGTAATTTGGTATTCTGATGAGACTGTTCTTGGGTTAATTCTGCTGCACTGCTTTATTAACATGCTTAGCAGTGACATGGAAGGGAACATAAATGTGTTGCCCATAAAGTTTGCAAAAGACAGAGAAGCTAGGAACCTGATAAAGAATGAAGCCAGCAGATAACCAGTACAAACTGATCCAAATCACCAGATAGCAAAGATGAAATTTAATTATCATCTGCAGTACAGCAAAACATAAGCTCAAACACTGAAAGGCAGTTGGTAGAGCCTGACCATGCAGGATGGGAACTGGAAAAGGCTGGTAGATCAGGATCAGGAGAGGTAACTGAGCATGAGCTCTCAGTCTGCTGTTGATCAGAAGCGTTAATATAATCCTTAGATTTAACAACAGGAAAGATTAAGCAAGAGTACATGAGAGTCTGCTTTATCTGGTTTTGGCACTAACGCAACAACTTCTGGAACAAAATACAATATTCATAAATCAGAGATTTAAAATGAAAAAAAAAAAAGAAAAAAAGAAAAGGAAGGTCCCATGAAGTGCAGTGAGAGTGATTAAAACACTTTCATTACAATGAAAGATTTGAGACAGAAAATCTGTTTGGCACGTTAAATCACATTCTATAAGTACACATTCTAAAATAGTTTACAGTACAATTTTAAAGAATGAGCAGCTGAAAGTTGATGCTAGACAGATTTAGATTAAAAGTCTTATTTTAAATTGCTATTAATGAGATTAATTAAATGCACCATCAGTTTTCATCAGTCCTCACTGAGTAGTTCAACAAAGAACATTTTGCCAAAATTACGTCCTTTAGTTTAACAAGAAGCTTATATTCTGTTTTGTGCAGATCAAACTAGATGTTCACAGTGGTTTTGTAATCTGCAAATCTGTATTACAGCTCATATCAGCCCTTTAACCTTTCAAATCTCACAGATATGACTCCTATCTAGGGCAATACAAAGCTGTCAGGCTCATAAATGTTTAGTGAGCACACAGAATTTCAGCCTGAATTGGAACATTTTCTTCAGCTCTGGTGAAAATAAGGGGTTAGAAGTAGTCCTTATTTTTCTTATGTTGCATCCTGACCAAATCATGGTTTGGAGCTGAGGGAGTTTTCACATCAAGAAACGAAGCAGCACACCTGAACAGCTGTTTATTGACCTTCTAGAATAATCAGGATGAGGACTGTGAACTTAGAGCTTGTTATCAGGAAAGACAGAGGAGCAATCAGGTGTAGCACGTTAACTACTGTTTACTGCTACTACAGCCCTCTGCTTCATTTGGAGCACAGTAATTGCATTACTCTTATTATCAGCATGTCAGTAAGAAGGGAATGTCAAGTTTAGGAGATAGTTTTTAATATAACATTTTAAAATATGTTTTTCAATGATATTTTCCATCTGTGTCTATACATTTGACTCTGTAGAATACATTTCCTAGAAGTGAAAAGTTGCTGGAAAAAATAACTGATTAGAGTACTTCTCTTCAGACAGTTCTGAACATTAAGATACTTTAGAATTCTACTGCTGCATTAGAGAATTATTTTGTTTTATTCAGTAATTGCATTGCTTTATATTCATTCTGACAAATTGTTGTGATTTGAAAGCACGCACCTGCATTAGATCTTCAATTAAAGTTTAAGAATACATTTGTTAGACCATAGAAAACAGAAACAAACTCTGATTCTTATGAAAAGAGTGAGAAAGCATGACTTGGATACACAAAATTTAATATATAACATTTAAACGAGCATTTCTATTAGACTGTCTGAAAGTGCTGTATGAAGTTGTGCTGTTCTTTTTCCAGGTTTCCCGTGAGAGTGCATTAAGAACATGGATATAGGACTTAAAATTTTTAGTTCTTCTATCCACGTATTTAAATCAAGGTTTTTTCTCACATCTGAATGAAACACAGACCTTTAAGACATCCATTTGCATTGATTTGGATTAAGAATGTTATTTACAGCAAAGTCTGTGGCAGTCGTTAATAAAATTTGTAGATTATATTTTCTGTGAATGTTACATCTTTAAGAATGTTATTGAAAATCATTTGTGCAGTCAGGTATAGTACTGATTCTGTAGGTATCCCTATTTCTGACATTATACTTGAAAAATACTTATACCTGCAAAACACTTGAAATACATCAAATGTATATCTTTATATTCTTATTTTCTACTATTCAAAAATCGAAGTTTAGAATCATTCCAGAGCTTCTGTGAAAGGGCAATAGGACTCTGTCACAATTTTATCAAGGTAAAAAACAAGGATAGAAACATGAACCAACGTCACCATTCATCAGCTGTTCCAAAGTAATTGATAGATTTTAAGAAATAGACTAGTGAATGGGAGGTAAATCATCCATTTTTTACCAAGTCTTAGGAGCCCTCTAGTTATACTATGTAAAGAATATGCTATAGAGACTTCATCAGGACTTAATGGCAAACCAATACTGTTATTTCTAATTGTTTGTTAGCAGCCTCTAGCCCCAGTACCAACTTGCATGCTCCTATCTCACCTTGAATGTGAGGTAGTTTGAGACAGTCTTGGATTTGGATAACAAATAGGACTGAGTTGTAAAAAATGTCATTGTAATGTCTGCTTATGTACACACATCTGATTTGTCTGACATGTCCCATGTTGCCTTAGGTCAGGTACAAGCACAGGTACCAATGTTCTGTGTATGATATTCCCAGTTTTTTGTATCGTAGATCAAGATTTTTAAGCTGCACAGATCTTTTAGCCTGGTTTTTACCTTTATCATTACATTTGCCTGAACACTACCCAGTGTGTTTCTACTTCCATCTCTTTGTTCACTTAACATGCAGTTATTAAGGAATATAACTACCGTGATGTTAGGAAAGTAGACCTCTATTTGCCTGATGCTAAAAAAACTCTGAGGAAGAACTTTATGCTAAATATAATAGACATTCATAATGCAATGGGATTACAGGAGCAGTCTTAACACTTCCTGGCTCTCTGTTTTAGGAAAATAACTTTCTTCCCTACGCATAATGAAACCTAATCGTATGGCTGTATTTTTAACTGCATAAGTGGCTGACGTATTAGAACATGGAGGGGCAGTTTTTAAGCAGGACTGAAGGTTTTCTGCTATAGCTTCTTTATTGCACCTGTTCTAGTCGCTCTTGGACTCCTCAGACTAATTTTGGCTTTTGCTATTTTAAGCCTTTGCAGGACACTGAAGTCTTATTTATGGGATTTGCTGTGAAGCATTAAATGTTTATTTTGTAGGTGTCTAAAGAGCAGGTAGTAGCTAATTGCATGATAATCCTGGGTTGTACAAATATTGTTTGATCATTTTTTAGTTTAACAGGAAACTGCTTTTCACTCAAAGTCTTAGTTATTAGACAAGGAAATACACAGAGCAGGCTAAAGGAGATGAGATTTACTTCTGTAAAGCATAGGCTCAATAGATTATTATCATAAAGATATTACACTTTTTTATTTTTCATCTTCATATAAAATTAACAACCAAGTTCTTAAAGTACTGCTTTATTCTGTCTTTGTATATGAGATTTCTTGATTCAGACCATAGTCTCCAGGGGTTTTTTTGGCCAAATTTATCCAGTATTACTGTGGTGAGATAATTAAACCCATGTAAATGCATGAGAGATGCATTCATAAAGAAATCCCTTCTTCCTCCACCAACCTTTCTTAAGATTAATGATGCTGCGTTGCTCTTTGAGCTGCAGTCCCAACTTATCCTTCCATCGAAAACTGTCTTGTCGCTATGCTGTAGAATGCTGTCTCAGGACATATTTTAGGTAATAAGTAAGTTCCTGGCTCCTTGAACTCCTGGTAGGTCTTCAGTAGGAATAAAGCAACTTGATTTTGATGGATTTTATTTTAAAACATGCAAAGTATCAGACACCCAAATCCCAGTGAATTTTAATGGCATAAGTCGTTGATCTACTTCACTGTTCCTCACAATTTCTGTGCAGTTTTAGGTTGGAGGTTGAACTATAAAGAATCTATTGTCCTGACTTTGATCAAACTGAGTCCCTGCAGATGCTGAATTCAAATCTGAGCACAAATGAGTAGTGTAATCACACTCCTTGTGGACAGAGATGTAACATTAACATGTATGTATTACTCTTGTTTGTCATATGAGTTTCTGGGATTTTTTTCAAAAAAAACTTTCATTTTCGAAAGAAAAAGTCACTCACACTGAGGGTATTGACATTAATACTCAGGACTGCCAAACTGAGAGATTTTTAAATGGGCTATTAATTCAAGTAAAGCAAGTTTTGTTGTTTAAATTATCCCAATGCGACTTTCTTCCAAATGTAGTTGGTGAGAGTCATCAGTTCTGAAAGAATTGGTGGGAACTTGAATTTCCTTTGCAGCAGGAAAGCACAGAAGATCCACAGTTAGCACAGCTGTGACAGTGCTAGAAAGAGAAAGAAGAAATGAAGCTCAAGTTGCACATGAACACAGTTAGGCGGCTTACAGTCCTCTTATTAGAAATGTGGCCATACCTGGAGTTGCACTCTCATTTTTTATGCTTGTTCTCCATCACCAAGCTTCTCATATTCTTTGGTGCATGGTGGCTCACTTCCAGTAGGAAGTAGGGAACGTGGTTCCACTTTGGTTCTGTGACCCAGTGGTTAAAACATACCGCTGGTAAGTGGGCACTTGGTATTCAAAATCCCTTTGGCTAAGGTAACCCTAAACCCTAGTCTTTAGTTTCCTAGTGAATGTTTTTGACATTCTGCCACTAGGCAAAAGGCTAATGTTGTTACTAATACCATTACCCCACAGCAAAATTTAAGGAGCATCCTATCCTAATGGTCACAGGCACTGGTCGAACTTCAGTGCCTATTTCCTTGGCATGTCTCTGAAGAGGTGCAAGGGGAACCTCATGACCTGTAGGGATAGAACTGCTAATTAGAGTGAGTCTTCCGCAAGATTTAAGCAGCGCTTAAACCATATTTTGTGACTTACTCAAGAACTTAGCAGTCCACATCCTGCCGTTTATCATACCTACTGTGTAAATGTGTGTTCTGGCAGATGTTTAAGTGAGTGTTTCAGGATAGAGTATGCGATATAATAGTGGCACTAATGATGTTCAGCAGCTTCCTAGTTTGCTAGTTTTCCTAGCAAAATTTTAATAGAAATTTATTTTAACTTCTTATTCCAGAAACTGCATAGGTATTGTTGCCATTGCCATAAAGCATAATGAACTTCTACAAGGCATGCCTCTTGTGAAAAGTAAAAAAAAAAATCTAATTTCTAATAAAATTAATTCACTCTAATGGTTTCTTAGTAGCCAGTAATCCTTAAGTAGTTCAAATTTCTGCAGAGAATTTTTGATGGGCTTTTTGTGATCTAGGAAATTATTGTTTGAGTAAAGGGATTTTCTGTTTCTACTTGCACTAAATACATACCTTAGCACGTACAAATGTATGTGAAAATATGTTGTAGTAAACCAAATACATTGACAGAAGAATGGAAAAATTTAGGAAATCCATCTGTTGAATACATTATTTCAAGTTGTTTATCAGAAAGCATCCATGTTCGCTAAATACTTCTATAAGATAAGGCTTTTCAACCAAGTTTCAAAGTGGATCAAAACAAGTTTTTAGTATTGCAGATTGAATTTTTTTTTCTTGTCTTTTTTTTTTTTTTTTTTTTTTTTTTTTCGTCTGTAATGGATATATTGCTAGGGATTTTATTGGAGTGGCAATAGTATTTTTTTTTCTTTTGGTTATCAAAAAAGTTGTTCTTTTCTTATGACACATCGCTATGCAAGACCCTGCTTCTGTCTTGTAATGGGTTGGCGTCAGAGAAGGAACCCACTGTATGGACAAGGAACAGTGCTCTGGCTTCAAGTTTGACTTCTTTATTCTCTTTTATTTTAAGCTGGTGCCATTCTTGTTTTTATGGCTTTGTTTACATTTGCACAGTCATATTTGTCAGACAGCTATTCTCAGTATGATTAAGAGCAGTGTAATAATATACTTACCTTTATTTATCTAGTTCATTTTCATACAGATGATATTTAGGTCACTAGAAAAGAAGAGTTTAACCAAGGCTACGTTTCACAAGCAGAGTCTGTGCTTTTGATATTTAGATAGTATTTCAGAGCAAAGTCAGATCCTGTTGTTGCTGTGCACTATGTGAAAGATTGCATTTTTGGAGATGTGGTTTAGTGGACATTGTGGTGATAGGTTGATAGTTGCACTAGATGATCTTTGTGTTTTTTTTTTCCAGCCTTAATGATTCTATGGTTCTATGATTAATTTCATTATCTTTGTTTATTTTCAGGGCCCTAACTCAGTCATGATTGCCCTGGTAATGCTGTTGAATATTGGTCTAGCCATTCTTTTTGTCCATTTTCTAACTTGATTGGAATTAGGAAAGGTAAGCAAGGTCTTGTTTTCATATACAATCACCACATCCACCCCCCCTCAAATTATAAAGATTGAATTTATTTGCATACTTTTAATGTTTCCTACTTTAATTTTAGCTGTGCCTGAATGTGATTCAACATAGTTATTTAATTATGTAACTGTTTTGACCCTTCAGTGAAGTCATGACAACTAGTGGTGTTAGCCCACAGTTCTCTGCAGTTGTGTCATCAGCCTTTTAAATGGCACCAGACATACTCAGACACAGGGAAGGAGGCTTGGCGTTAGGATGATGGGACGCAAGAGAGATGAAACTTGGAAAATTCAGCCAGGGGCCCAGATCAGTTTGTCTGCTGATGGTTTGTGGCTTTGGGGTCCTGTGAAAGCTGAAGCAAGCAGCCATGTCGGAAAGTAAACAAAATAATCTGCTGAAGCAGCCCCACCAGTGAAGTGCGTTGGCTTCTCCATCTGTTCCAGCAGAGTGTGACTAAACTGGAAATGTACGGAGCTGCACTTTCTGTTGATGGAAGCTAACAGCTGCCTTACTATTTTACCGTCTGATGTTTTTAGTGGGGAGATGGGAAAACGACTGCCAGAGGAATGTGGTCAGTGGATTCTGTTGCTGTGGAAGTGATTCCAGCGTTCACTCCTATCTCATTAGAAGAAATAGTTAGCAGCATCAGTCACCAGTCTTATTCCATTACCTGCTGCTTTTAACATCTCCCACAGTGTTCTGGGAGATTGAATTTCATTTGCCTGTGCATGATTCTGTTCATTTGTTGTTTATGAAATCTGATGTATAGCCATAATGTAGTGTGTAGTCCAACCTGGGGAGCGCTACCGGTTCTGCCTAGTGGCAGAAACAGAAGATAAAACCTTACTCTAATCTGAAGATGTAATTCTTAAATTCATTTTCCTAAATCTGAAGAGTCTATTCACTTTAAGGTTTAGGAAGCGATATACCGTAACTGCAAAAATTGATATCTTCCTAAAAGTGCTCAAATGCTTACACCAGTAGCAAGCAAAATTATTTTTAATTAAAAAAAATAAGAATCTGAAGTCGATATCAGCACATCCTGAGCTGGAGATGAAATACCAGAATAATGCAAGGAAGATAAGATGCGGAGTTTGCATGTTGATTTTTTTTTAATTTTTTTTTTTTTTTTTTTTTTTTTTAATTCTGGTGCTGTGATAATTAGTGATTTGAATTATGTTTCAGCACTGAGGTGTTTTGCCAGCATTTAAAATAAAGTCTTGTCTGAGTGCTCATTAATGCCAGTGACAGTTAAGCTAGCTAATGCTCATAATAAACTATTGTGACTTTTGAACACTAGTTCCGTGTTGAATACATTCAGGTAGAGCATTTAGACATGTTAAGTGATCGTTTATCGATTTGATGCCTTCAGTGTCTTTGAAGTCCTTTTATAATTTTACCTCAGCATTAAAAAATCCTCAAAATATTTTGTTTGGAAAGTTTGTCTTAAGTAGCTTCACAGCCCTTTGTTACAATGATGTGATCATGTTTCTTTTATGTGCCATTATACTGTAATTATTGTACCCTATATTAACCAAAAGCATGCTTATTTGCTGAAAATATGTGGTGTGATCATTTGGAAAGGAAGCATTTTAATTTGAAGCTGCAAAAAGCAAAGGGCTTGTATTACAGTTTATTTTATCTCTGTTAGACGGTATTTCATACAGTATAGTTTTTGAACCTGTTTGTAAACTTTATAAGTGTTTGCATGGTGTAACGGGCGACATTCTTAAAAGTACATTAGCTATCTTTTGATGCAGCATATTAAAGTACCGTAGGTGCGGACTGAGTAGAGTGCAGCGAAGCAGCTCCAAGCAGTGCAGTAACACCGTGGTGTTTTTTACAGAAGTATGTTGAGAATCCTGTGTTTTCACCAGTGTGGATAAAGAAGAAAGCAGAAAGAGAGCAAATGAAAATAAAACTTGTATATTTATTTTTTAAAGAGTCAAAATTGTGTTTTAAATTTAGGAAGGTGATTTTTAAATAAGAACAAAGTTTTAAAAGTTACTGTGTAAGCCTTGACGTAATGGACAAAATGTTCCATCCAACAGTGAAATCACCCCCCCCGTCTCCTTACGTGGAGAGGTAATTTTGTAACTGACATATTTAATTCCTATTAAATGTTTATTTAAAATACTTTATGCTCTGGAAATAATGGGTAACAAAGCTTATGAAAATGTTTATAAATTTAAGTAAGCATGTTAGTACCATTTATAAATATGTATGATTTATAAGCTTTTTTAAATCAAAGCTCAAACAAATTGTTGGTATTTTTCTAAAATGTGCACAGCTGTATTTTACATGAAAGGCTATTTATAATTGGTTGTTATACTGTACACTACATTTTGGACAGCACAATGAAGCCTGCCAATGTACTTAATAATGTCATTTTGTCTATTTAAAGTTTCTTGCTGTCAAAGAATGAACTCTTTATCTATGAGTTTATTTATAATTCTTGACCCAAAATGTATAATGTACAGTTTTCACAACTGTATTTGCTCTAATAAAAATAAGTTGGTTATTAATAGAGTTTCAGACTGGTTCTTCCTGTTTACAAATTGCTTTTGTCACTCTCCAGAAATGAATTTTCAAGCAAACTAAATAAAAAAGAAATGAGCCAGGAATATAAGTCTCGACCCATTTGAAATTATTGTAAGTTATTTAAAACATACATTAAAAAAAAAAAAAAAGACAAGTTTCCTTATGTGTCTTTTTTTTATGGTCTGATACACAATTTTGGATCTCTGAAATGTCGTATCTTAAATTATACTGCCTCTGCAGAGATGGTTTAGTTGATCTTGATTTAATCAGTGACTGATCCATTAGGAGCTGTCCTCGTAAGCAAATGCCTTATTTAGATTTCTCTCCTTCTCAAGGTCTTCACTGGTTCACGGTTAAAGTGAAGTATTACAAACCAATATTTTACACAGAGAAAATTCACCAGTACAGTTGCCTTAAGAGCACCACATCTGATGAATTAGTTCATGAACGCAGAATTTTATTTTCTGGTTCCTGTTCGGATCACTGGCCAACTCTATTTACATTCTAATTATAAAGGAGAGTAAGTGTTCCTGTTCACTGAAAACATATTTGTAGTAATATTTGAAGTAGGAGGGCTGCTCCAAAAGTAATGCCTCCTGTTCTCTTACGTTGGCGCATGCTGTCAGAGGCAGATACTGGTGGTAAGGCAGTAGGGGTTGAACCTTCCCGCCAGCATGCCATTAGAGAGGAGCAGTCTGACAAAATGGTTTCTGACATGGAAGTGCATACGAAGCAAAGGTGTGTCGCTGAATTCCCCTATGCAGGGGATGTGAGCACAGTGAGGCAGTGAGTGGTGCCTCTCAGCAGTGGTGGCGGTGGCAGTGGGTCACCTCCACTGGTGCGGGATTTTACGTGCGTGGCATACAGGCTCTTGTTCATCACTGGTGAAAAATGTGTAGCTAATGGTAGATCTCGAGATATAAAGTAGTGTTTTGTAGCTAAGAATTTCCTCTATCAAGTGGTGTCATTATTTTGGTGTCGTTATCTTTGTATCTGTTGTAATTTTCATGGAAATAAATACGAGGAATTACTTTTGGAGCAGTCGATGTAATTGTCAATTGTCTTATTTTTTTAAATTTGATCACCGTGAAGTTTAATTTTAAGAACTTCTATTTTCTACATGAGAACCCACTCCCTGCACTTCAGATAGAGAAATGTATGTTCTTTAGAATCTTAAGCAGACATCACTGAGCTGCCTTTCCACAATGATTGCTGACATTTTGAGATCCACGCAATACCTTTACGTGATCAAAAATGCAACTTGAAGTACTTCTTCAATGAATATGAATATGATAATACATGCAGGCGTCTTAAAAGCAACAAGCAAAAGATTTGCCTGAAAATAGAAGAAAAGATGTTTTCACAGCCAACTGAGAAATCTCATCTTTCCCTGCCCATAAATGTTGATAATTCTTAAAAATCAACATGGACGTAGAAGTACATTTTTGTTCTATGATTTGTCAGAAAACAAATAGTTCTTCTCTGAAATATTTATACTGGTGGCTTACATTGGTTGTCAGTTGAAGTGGAGAAGCACTTCCTATGTCTAAGAAAAAAAAACAAACATGGGCACACAATTTAAAGCAGCAAGATTTGCTTTACTCTACTTCAATGTGAAGGATTTTTTTATCAACAAAGTGCTTTCTCCATGCATAGCTGCATGTTGGAATAATTAATGCAGCTGAGTGCTGACTTAGAAAGGGGTAAACACCTCTTCACAAGCATCTGATAAAAAGTTTTGAAATATTTACTTAACTTTTAATTACATTATGCAGCCATACAAACCTCTCTGAAGATACAGTTATGCTAGATTAAAGGATACTGACAGCACTCCGTATGCAAAGATAAAGGCCTGCAAAAACTGCTTACTGAGATACAGTAACATTCTTAACTAGTTGTTATTAATAAAACACGGTCGTGAATTATATCTGAATGGCTTTACTTACAGCTCATTTGAGCCACTTAGGAAGGGGAGCCCATTGTATGTACTGTTCTCTTATGGAAATGTAATTCAGCAAACAAAGCAAATGAAGAGTGGAAATTAAATAAGCCTTTCAAATGAAGTAGTCTTCTCATTCTCTCATTTAATATTCACAGAAAAAGGAAAAAATAGAAATGGGCTAAGTCTGAGCATGAAGCTGCATATGCCAAGTGCTGTAACTGAGCCATCCACGGAATCCATCTCAGGTTTTTTTCTCCTGAATAAAGAATCTCCTCATTAAGAGACATTACGCCTCCCATCTTTGTAGGACGTAATTTAGTTTCCATACAAAGCATCTTTAAGGAAAACTGTCTATAATGTCAAAGGCTTTTTAGGAGGAAAAAGTAAAACCGTGCCATGTTGAAAGGTGATTGCAGCGAGTGCAGGGTTGGTCTCTTCTCACTGGTGACAGGTGATGGGATGAGGGGAAATGGCCTCAAGTTGCAGCAGGAGAGGTTTATGTTGGATATCAGGAAAAACAGGGTTGAAAGCACTGGAATGAGCTCCCCAGGGAGGTGGCTGAGTCACCATCCCTGGATGTGTTTGAAAACTGTTTGGATGTGGTGCTCAGGGACATGATTTAGCAGAGGATTGTTAGAGTTAGGGTGGTATGGCTAGGTTGTGGTTAGATTCAATGATCTTCAATGTCTATTCCAACCTGAGCCATTCTATGATTCTATGATTCTGTGTCTAAATAGTTTATAATGTGGCCATCACTGGAACAGTTGAGTATACCCCTCAGCCCCATGAAAATGATGGCAAATATGAAGCATGCAAAACAATTTTAAAAATATCTTATGTTACTTCATTTTGTTAAATTGTTGTTTTTTTTTTTTTAATCCAATCGTCTAAATTTCATCATGTCAGTATGTGTTTGTTTCAGGTAATGTTTTTCATCATCACTTGGGATGGGTTATCTGGGGGGTGTAGGTGCAACCTGGCTGTATATTCAGTGCCATTTCTCCAAGAGGAAGGTTTTGAAGTGATTTCTCAATGATGGAAAAATAAGTATTTCCTTAATCAACCTTTCAGGCAGCTTTTGTTGTAATTTTTCTGTGCTGCCTCTACCTTTTAATTGCCTTTTATCCTTCACTGCCCCCACACCCTTCTATCTGGCAAATTCAGCTCATTCTCCTGTTCCCCACAGAAATCTATTTGCCACTCACTCCAATAACTTACGGTTTTCCTGTTGAGAACACTTGTTCCAGTTTAACTCAGTATGGCTATGGAAGGTATTTCTGTTGCAGCTTGTCCTACACTGAATTACATGTCATGACACAAATCCAATTTGGTCCATTTTTCTGCAGAGTACTGGTGCTAGTTTATGTGACTGTATTCTAATTGCAAAGCTACACTCACTGTCTCCAGTATCAGGACAGTGATTGAGCCACAGTACTTAATGAGTTGAAGAGAAAATGACTGAAAATCATGCACAGAGATTTATGAGGGCTCTTCATAATTCATTGAAACAAATGGTGTCATCAGCGAGGGAAAAAATCTGCTGTCGCCCAGGTTGTGAACTCCACCACAAATGTCCACAGTAGGATTGGGAAAAGGACTGTACATACAGCTGGAAGATGAAGTGCAACCAAGAACACTGAGGAGTCCTTTTGAGGGCTGTGGTTTACTGTGACTGTGCGGTATGGTGACTACTGAATTTGGTACACAAACTTGTGGATTTTTAGATGGAATAAAATGCATCTTGTGTTGGAAAATCATTTTTGCTCAATTGCTTCAGCTTTCATATGTTTCCCTCTATGTCCTACTTGCTCATCAGGAAGCTTTATGGAAGCGGAGGCATGCATACCTAGACAAAGGCTAGGTTTTATTTTCTTCTGTGGCTTTGGGATTAATTAATTAGGGAAGAATAGATGACAGAGAAGAAATTGCAGGCATTAAGGTATAGCTTTTGAACTCTTGCTTTTTTATGCTGATTTACCTGAATTAGAAAAAAAACCAATGGAGATAAGTCGAAGAGTACAATTCCAGGTATTAACTCTCACAGCAATAATTTGTGTGGTAATCCTGAATTCCTTTGAGGTGAGTCCTTGAACGTGAAAGAAGAGACTTACCTTTCTTGAATTTGTAACTGGCACAGTTCACTGAAAAGCATCTTGGTAAAGGCACGGTGTTAGAGCACAAGTAACAAATCTTGACCAGGAGTGTTGAGAACGGCTGCCTACATTTGATGTCCTCGCTCTAAGCTTAATGACCTAAGCTGAAACATTTTTCAGCATTCCACTCAAAGATGTGTGTGGGGAAGGGAGGTGGGAAAGTGGGAAGAAATCAGGCATTTCTCCAGGAACTGCAGCCTATGAATCTTGCCTACAACTCTGCTGTAGGTTGAAAGCATTTAGGGCTGGATGTTGGATCAGCCATTAGAGCTAAAGGCTCTCTGTGTGGGGTCTCTGTCAGAATCCAACCCCAGGTCTGGTTCCAGAGGCACACAGGTGAAATGCTGGAGCTAGAAGGATGGGGGGAGGGGAGGAAGTTCGTTAGAAATTGGGCTGCATTAACTCTGGGTTAATTAAACCATTATGTTCTGTACTTGCAGAACAGTGTCGTTAGCTGTACTTAACATTGCAATTTTACTGTATTCAGGACATGTCCCACAGAATATCTCTGAAATGTCATAGTTTAAAATAATGGTGCTTAATTACTTAGCCATTTTTAGCCACAAAGTACTTTTATCATATAATTCCACCCAGTCTTCAAAAAGACTGTATACTGCCTTCCATGTTAATTGTGACAGTTCTGGATTTTGTTTAGGCCACTGATGAGAAAGTCACGAAAGTAGGGGATCGGCTACCATGGAAACAGGGAAGACATTTGAGCACCAGCAGCATTCCGCAGGGGCTAGGATTAAAAAAGACATTCTGCAAAGAGAAAGTAAAAAGGCATTTACATTTCAGCCGATGGCTTCCATGCATTCCTGCCATACCAAGGCAACACATTCCTGGCATTGATTGCAACAAGCCTCCACATGTGGCCATGACATAGAGCAGAGCATGCATTGTCAGGAGAGCTGGAAGAGAGTGTTTAGGAAAAAGGAAGTGCTGGCATGTTGAAGCTGAAAACAAAAGAGAGTAGAAAGCAAGGGAAAAAGAAGGATGGAATAGAAAAAGCATCATCAGGAGACCTGATGGAAAAGGACTTTACGGAGAGAAAAAAGAATACAAAGAAAAGGGACGATACTGGATACGTAATAAACTGAGGTTTATTTTGTAGAAATGTGAGGAAGTTAGAAGGCTGGAAAATAACCATCTTTGGTACATAACAGCTGATCTAGAAAGCTGCTTTCTGTGCCCACAGAGATTGAGACAAAAACAGATGGGTGTAAATTGCATGAAAATTGAGATCTGTGTCAGGCAGGAAGAAAAATTGTATAATTGTAAGGATAATGTCTTTCAATTAAATAACTAAGAAGACTGTAGGATTTCAAGGCAATGTATTTTTACTCTGAACAAGGTCACACATTGAAAGACTGCCAGTTAACCATTACGAATCATTTTCTATGATTCCTGATATTTCTGATGGAATCTGGGCACTGGGCAGAGGTATGATGGAAGGGCAGCTGGAGGACTGGAGAGTGAGCCCTTCTTTACGTGAGTGCACATCCATGAGGCTGAGGGAAGCAAAAGGAGGGTATACTGCAAAAAAATGAAATAGGAGAATGCAAGGACAGAACAGATGGTAGGGAAGAAAACCTGAACAATAGAAAGTTAAGAAGAATGTGAGGATTTGACACATGAGAGGAGGGGATAGTTGACCAAATTTAAAAAAAAAAAAAAAAAAAAAAATCTGAACTGTGAAGGATATGTAGTGCAGAAAGGAGAGTAAGCAAGAAGTGGGCTGGGAGTCCTACAAGAGCACCATGCTGAAACACAGCCAGGGAGCCTAAAGAAGACCTGAGCAGAGAACCAACTTCAAGAGTGCACCGGCTCTTCAGCAGCAGCACATCCCCTTTGTTTTCTCAGCCAAATACATCCAATGGAATTTCATACAATTTTTAAACTGTGGGAATAATTGAAGTTTTCAGGAGGTCTCTTCTTCATTAAATGTTCAAAGAAACATCTGTATTCAAAGCCCATAGAAAATAACAGTTTGTTGTTGCAGCAGTCTTGATTTCCACAAAATAAGTCAATAATGCAGGCAGAGTTGCAGTATTATTTATTGACTTTTTGCTTTAAACCACTCTAAGAAAACTATTTTATCCAATGGGACTTTCTCTCTATTAATATAGGATAAAACACACAAGAAAGAAATAAACAACCATATAATAATCATGCAAGCTGCCTGTCTGAAATTCAGAACATTAGCACGCAGCTACAGCTTTGCTTCTCTGTGAGCATCTCAGACAACAAAAATGCTGTTGGTATTTACACTGATTCGCTGCTGTACCAAATGTTGCATATGCTCTATAGACTCTGTTATTGTGAGTCATGCAAAAAATTATGTAACATTTGGAAATACATTCAGTCATCTGCTTGCTACAGAAATACTGCTAACAGATTCTTCACTCTTTTATCTCTACAGTCTTTGTCATCCTTGTTAAGTGTTATTTGCATGCAACTTCCTCAGAGGGAGATGACTCATAGCCAGAGAGTAAGCTATGATGCTCTGTTGGCACCAATGGCCATATGTGCTGCTAATAAAGTGTTGTGTTCACCTTATCCTTGACAAAACCATGTATTTAATGGGCAGATCATAAATTTCACCCTCTTTCCAAAAAAAAAAAAGTCAGTTGTCCAAAGAATTAGCATTCTCCTTCTCCCTGACCGTGCACCTTCCGGCCTGTCTCCAGCCTGACCAGGCTGGTGGAAGAGTTTTCCCCTGAAGACAAACAAATCTGAGATGGCAGACAACTTTTAATCAAGGATTCCTTCCAATAACCTACACCTCTTCTATCTCTGACTTACCTAAGTCATCAGCTTATGCCAGACCCCACAAGAATATGTGGGCACCCACACACCTCTGAGGGATGGGTGCATCACCCAAGCCCCACCTCCATCGATGTTGCTTTATTGTGGTCAGATGACTAGTGATATCCAAATGACAGCTGGAAACACTGCTTGCAGCTCCACATTCTGGCTGATTGCACACACACAGCACAAGATGCAGCATTTCTGCTGCCTCCTCAAAACCAGAAGCCCCTAGCCCAGAGAGCTAGCTCAATGATTTCATGCTTTGTGCTCATGCACGGGTCCATGCTTTGCATGTATATTTCAGACAGACCAAAGTCATTCATTACTCTTCATAGAAATGGAAGGGTGTTTTTTTATTTCTTGGATGTTTTTAATACAAGCATAAACACAAACCCACTGTTGTCTACTGATGTTTCTTCTCAGCCAGACAGAAACAGCAATTTTACTATTTTCTGCCTGTATCAACATTTCACTCAGTTGGGCAGCCTGAAGACAGCAAAGGTGTTCCACGTCAGTGTGGACATGTGATGCTCATCCTTTACTGAATAGACTGAGCACTTGCGTAGCTCAATAGCTGCCAAAGTGGTAATATACCACATGCATAGAGCACACATCCAGCTGTAAAGTCTGTCATTAGTTCTGCTGGGCACTTGTACAAATATTTGTTTATTCTAGCCATCAGAATGTCTTCAGTGGTTGTTTGAATTGAAATCCTGGAGTGTCTGAAACAAATAATAGAAGGCTGGCCTCAGCTGGCAGGAATCTGAGCATTAAGTGTTTGAACACATGAGATGCTGTGTTATAAAGGAAAAAAAAAAAATAGAAAAAAGAGAAGCACTTTCAGTTCATCTTATGGCTACACGTTAATTGCCTGACATTTCCGAATCCCAACTTCACCCTCCTTGTAGTCTTCACATTAAAATGAAAGAGAGTGAAAACACTTGAAGAAGATGTATTTTCAAGCTTGGGGAGAAACATGACTTGAGTTAATTTTTGGTGGAAATTACCTGAGCTTCCAGATTACAGCTGCATGTCTGAGAACTTCAAAGATGATTTGCATATGGAAATGTTGTGTCTACTGGAGCTGAGTGAGACTGGCTGCACACAGGCCTACTGCAACCAGCTAGCATCCTCTGTATACCTGACAGGGCTCCTTTCAGCTCAGCATTCCTGGGAAATCCAGCCACCCTTGCTTGCAGGATTTAGGGTGCAGGACCAGCAATGGGATTTACAGTTGCAGGGCAGGAGCTGCAAGCACAGGTGCTGGGAAGCAGCACTCTCAGCTCAGCCCCACAGCACAGAGCACATGGGCTGGGGCTATGCCTCCAGAGGAGGCACTGATAGATGTGGAGCACACAGCAAGCACACACATGTGCCAAATTGCAGCTGGGTGGGCTCTCTGCACCTCAGAGCCAGGTGACTGCAGCATGCCATTCATATTTGGTGCGTTAGATCAGAAGCCAATTGCTGTATCTTGGTACCTATGGAGCATTTTCAATATTCCAGCTATGCATCTACCAAAGCCCTGCTGAAATTCCATGAAATGCTAATGGCAAATTAAAACAAACATCAAGGATAACAGCAAAAGTTTTCGCTTGTGAGATGAAAACAGAAGCAAGATGCAATTCCATCCTTACAGTTTGCACACGTGACCAGGAGTGAGGCTGGTGCCAGGTTCTGCCCCGTTGTGCCTATTGAGTATCCCTGTGTTAGGAGGGAATGTTCTGAAGAGCTGGCTGGCCACTGGCATTTGGGAAATGAATGAATTGTGCTTGCCAGGTGCTTGAGAACAACTTTTGGCACTCAGGAGCTGGCATGACACAAGTGCACGGGCTGTGTCATTCTTCCCTATTCTCTTGACCTTCTCATTGTGTCGGGGGACTGAATACAAGCCTGTTTCAGAGCAGACGAAGTGTGCTGGGGGGTATTTACGGGTGTTTTTACAGTATATTCATTTTAATGACATAGAGTGGAATTATGGGGTTTTATTCCAAAAAAGACAGCAGTGGAGACCTGAAATGTGTCTGGAATACGTCCTGTGGAGGCACCGGGAAAAGCCAAGGAAAGCTGAGGTAAGAACATTTGAACAGCTTACAGTTGTGCTTAATAGCTGTATGACTGCATCCTCCTGCATTACTGCCCAGACCCTAAAAAAGTGTGTTGACCACTTTTTGTAACACGAATTCTTGAATGTGTTCAGTAAAAAAGTATTGTTTCCAAAAATTATGACACAGATAAATTATTTTTGCAGTCTTGAGTTATCACTGTTGTTTACTGAATGCGTCTAACCCGGAATGATACAAGCCCCATTACTACAGCCGATGGTTTCGTTCTGATTTTCAAAATGCCGCTCAGTTCATCTAACCTTAATACTCACCACTGCAGAACTAATCCAAGTCAAGCACGAGATCAGATCTAATGCAGCAGGCTGGCGCACTTTGCTCTGGAATGAATCACATTGCCTTTAAATCCTTCACGATCCGTGTCCTTTAAAGAAGACACCATCTCTCTCCTGAAGAAGAGGCTTTGTTCTGGGAGGCGCAGGTACCACACATGGCATGTCCACATCAGAAGCTGTTCCTACACCTTCCTTTGCTGTATTACTTCAATCTCCTAAGTGAGAAAATTAATATTATAATTCAGTGATAATGGTGATTAACCAGAATTATTTATGAAATGCAGAAAATGTGATAGCAGCCAAACAGAATTACTGGCATAGAAGGATTGGAGTTCTTACAAGCTGATTTGCCTTCTACAAGGAAATATTATTTGATTCTGAAAGAATGTTGGCTAGCAGCTTTGGATGAATGAGTGATGCAAGTGGAAAAGCCAGACCAGAAACAAGAGCTTCCTATGTCTCACCTGAGCATCCTGGGTTTTTCCATGTTTTTCAGAGATTCACATAATTTGGCCTTGTGGTACTTAAATGAAAGGTGAATAAGAAATGTAAAATGCAACATTTTATTACTGAATGTGCAAGAGGCCCCACTCTATGCTAAATTTCCTTTTAACTCCTGAAAGACCACTACACATTGGACGTCAGTGCAGAATGTGCCATGCTGGCCCAGCTCCAAGGAGGAGCAGCAGAGTGGGCAGATGGTAAGTATTCACACCATTCAGTCTGGGGGACTTCAAAGGGCTACATTTTCATCCTGCTCGTTAGTGATGTGAAAGTTACATGTGATAGTCTTAACCTTAGCCTTTCCTTCATCTCCCTCTTGGCCACCAATAAATCTCTGGTATTTACTGAAATGTACAGCTTTTTTGAGGACACAAAGTTTCTAGACATTGTTTCTCCCTGACTTCACAGAGACTATTCTTGTCATGATCATATGACTTCAAAATGAATGCCCATCCACTTGAAAAGTTCACGTAGATCGAAACTTTAGATGGCTTGAAGTCTCTCATTGAGAAATGCACACATTTCACCAGAAAGTATAGAAAATTTAAGCTATTATAACACACAAACAAAATCAGAGTGTAATGAGGGTTTAAATAATTACTTGGAATCTAATAAAAAGATAGAAGATTACTTATTACATTAATTCAATTGCATTAAGGATGTAATTAGCATCTGCTTAATCGTAGTGTTATTGCAATTAAAGAATAAAAAAATAAACAGTCATCCAAACGCAAGAGCACTCCTTCTGGGGAGGAAAGGACGTATTGGTGGGCATACACATGTGCACATCTGTCCAACTTCAGCTCCACATCTCCAACTTTCAGCATGTTTGCTTGAAGATTAGACTAAATTAAGATTAAAAGTGAAATGAAGCTCTCAAATTTGGGTATTTCACAACCTTTGGAACTGTGCCTAAATACAACCTCCCCTCACATTCAGCAAAATTCAAGTCGGGCTCTGCAGATTCCGTGACTCCGGGCAGATGCAATGGTAAATGTTGGGATGCTCATCTTTGAGATAGAAACTGAAGTCTTCCTACTAACAGATTTGGGATAGCATTTGCAAAAGGAGCTACATTTCACTGGAAGAAGAGGGACATGAGCTTTAGCATCTTCATGTTATTTGAAATGTATGTAATACATGTAAGATTTCAATTTCTGAGTAGCCACTTTTGCCTATTTTACACCTTTTCACAGTAATATGATCTATTCCAATGGAAACTCGTGGCAGTATCTTGATTTTCCAACACTATGCCTGGGACACTTCACCATACTACATTTTAACAAAGGTATGGAAGTGATCTATGGAAGTGATCTTACCCACTGAGAACTCGTGCACCCCTTCCATTCAAAGCTACCCCTTTCAACACAAGATTTAGATGAGTAATAGAACAGAGCAGGCATGTGCATTATTGTACCATTTAAATCTTAAATGAAATAGCTACCAAAGCAGAAAATGTATTTTATGTACATCAGAGATTTCGCTGATTCATGAGCAGAGTGTAAGGGTGAAAGTGCTTAAAACCACTGTCTTGCAATGGCAGCATCCCCTTTACAGGCACTACAGATGGAAATCATGTTCAAAAGTAGAACTAATCAAAGAGGTTAGGATAGCAAAGCCAGGTGTATACCTATATATATACTTATAGATTCTATTTTGATATCTCTCAGGTTTAAATCCAGGAGTGGGCTTGAGTCTTGTTTATAGGTCTTTGAATAAATCCACATACTCTCTCACTGCTCATTTTGTTCGAAACAGAAGAGTCCATTTGCTCTTACATTAAATGGAAAGATAAATTAGTAGAACAACTCACTTTCTTTAGTCTTTTGAATAGCTGTGTTACATTTCTGTCTTATTCTCATTTATTTTGTCAAGTTCTCTTCTTTCTTACAGTTTATTCATATGGTATTCCAGTTCTTTTCATCCACCCATCTCCCCTGTTCCTACAGTATCTTTTTAAACTTAGTTTGATCACTGCTGACCAGGTTATATAAAACACTGCTGTTTTCAAGAGTATCCTCATCCCACTGCTGTTGTGAAACATCATTCTCCTTTGCAGGTTGTGTTGCACTTCCCAGAGATCTGACTTACTCCAGCATCACGCTTTGCATTAGCTTTTGTTTCTCAGCAGAAATGTGCCCTTCGCATGTGCAGTTCGCTGCACAGTTTGCTGAGCTGCCTGTGTCCCCAGAGTTTCCTCCAGTCACACCACTGAGCTAACTACATCCGCTGACTCCCAGCATCCCTCTTTCAAGCAGTGGATTTGCAGAATGAAGTCTGCAGACAACTCTGAGCCATAGAACCACACTGCTCTGCCTTCAAATCTGGGTGGGAATGGAGTCCAGTTATGTGTCCTACTCTTGGTCTGGAACACTCTCTGCTTGCAGCTTGGATACTTGGTGCTTCCTTGGCACTTTAAATCACTCTGTGAGTCCTGCTGCCTCTTCGCAGCTGAGATGGAGGCTGGAAGCAGCTCACATGGGGCTGTGCTCCTTGCAGCTGCTCAGGAGATGTGGAGTATCATTCTCTCACCCACCGCTGCCAAAATGATTCCTGCCAACTTATGCTAGTGGCCTTGTAATACATACATTTATATGCGTTACATCTGTGGAGCTGCACAAGAGCATTTTAAATAAATTTAATTTGCACACAGAGCACATTAACAGAAGAAGAACATCTGCAAAAGGGAACCAGTCGGAGTGTTCCCTAACCTCCAGCGAGAGAAGTGGGCACAACAGGCAACTTTGGCCAAGAACCTCACAGGCCAGCTATATCAGAAGGTGTGACAGCAGTCAAAATGACAACACCCTGCCTATAAAGTCCAACACCACGTCAACCACTCATCTTTATCCTATCTATCCTGCAAGAGGTCTTCCACACCTCCCATGGCAGTGGGAGTGAGACTCCAGAGCCTGCTCCCCCTATGCATCAACCTTTAAACTGAGACTTAGTGCTGAGTTATCTCTAGCTGAGACAAGCTGATGCTATGAGAAACAAAATGCAGACACTTTCCTTTGATTAGACAGAGAATGTCTTGAGCAGTGTGCCCCACCTGAGCTGCAGAAGGGTGCTGCTGGGTCAAAGCTGCGGTTACTTTCGCAGATAGCCGCTTTCTGCACTCTCCTAACACGCTCAAGTTTCTGAGACCTACAAATTTCTTTCCCGTAGCCAGTGCTCATTTATTTTCCATAGTATTTTGAAACCTTGCCTGGCATCAAAATTCTTACTATTTATAGTTTTATGTGCAACATAATATTTGTTTCAACCGCCAATAGAGTTGCTTATCGTAAATGTCAACGGATTATTTACTATGGCAAATTAATTAGTTACATAAATGATTCTCTTTTTAGGGATGAGAGACTGTTAATGCTTGTTGGATTACTTGAGCATTACAATCCTTTGAAGTTCTTTAGCATTTTAGGGTATTTAGTTCAGGACTGTGCAACTTTAAAGCATCCAGTGCAACAAATATCACAGAGCTCTAGCAAAGAGAGAGTTGTGCTTAACTCAGGCATTAACAGTACTCTGGCTTGAATGAACATGTCAGTTGTGCTAAATTACAATGAAATTCCCATTAAAGCTTGAAAGATGGGAACACACGATGAATTTATTTTGATCATAGCAAATACAGAGACTATCTGCTATGTTAGTAATGATAGGATAGCTCCAATGAAGTATCAACAGCTGTTGCTAACTGTCTAAATAGTGGTAAATTTTTACATTTGTGCCCTAAAATAAATTTTTAAAAGACAAGGAAGGAAACTACAGACAGACATTCACATGGGTTTGTATTTTAATTCCCTTCGATGTTCTGGATTATAGTAATCTACATTTTATTTGCATTTTGAATACAAATGCAAACAAATGATTGCATAGCAAATGTGTAATTGTTGATGTGAAGGGTACAGTTCTCCATGAAATATGACAGACTATGTGCTCACAGATGGCACCACTAATAATAATAATAATAATAACAATAATAATAATAAAAAGCAGAGGAAGAAAGCCCAGATGCTTTCTAAGCTGGCAACATGTTGTGGTGTAATCCAGCAGACAGCTCAGCACCACACAGCTCACTGCCCATTCTCAGAGGGTTGAGGGAGAGAACTAGAAGAAAAAAACAACAAAGTAGAACTTGTGGGTTGAGATAGAAATCATTTACTAACACAGAAAGAGAAAAGGGAAATAATAAAAGTAATGATAATAATATGTTATATTTACAAAACAAGTGATGCACAATGCAGTTGCTCACCACTCATCGATGCCCACACTGCCCCCCAGCCAACTCCCCACAGGTTTTAAAGTTTTTACACATGATGTCATACGATCTGGAATATCATTTGGAGTCTATTTGGAGATACAGTTTTTTCTTCCATATGCAATTTTGCTGTATTCCCTTCCAGCTGAGAAACAATGGAGTTGTGGTTTTGTTATCAGACTTTGTCAGTGTGCCCTAATTTCATAAAGTTGGCAGGAAACAGCTCCAAAAACATCACTGCTGCAAAGCAAGGCTGAGCTACACAGCACATCTCAAGGAGCTCTCCCCAGTGGGGATGCCTGGGTCAGGTCTGACAGCCAGCCCCAAAGAGCACACAAACAGGAAAACTGGGAAACAGATGGAGCTGAGAGAAAGGGAAAGGAAAGAGCGTGAAGCTGGTGAGCTCAGCAAACTGATGTGATTTTTTCTAAACCCAAGGAGGTCTTCTACAGGAAGGATTGCAGTCTGCAGCAAGCACCTGAAACCTCCTCATGTCAGGGGATCTGGTAGCACAGCTTCCCCTCTTAGAAATAATGGAGTTGGTAGGATTCTTTTAATATGAGAAATGTTCTGTCCAGAACAATTTACTTGCCGTAACCAAAGCATCCTGCAGGGAGCTGACATGAGCTCTGTGTACACCTTCCTTGACGTGCCCCTGAGGGTACCCACATCAGGAGCACAGAGCACCCACCTCAGGAGCAGACACTGGTCCTATTTGCAGACCTCCACTACACCAATTTTTTCCTTTCCCTCACAAAACCAGAGTTTTAATCTTCATCTCTTTTCAGACGGTGTCTGCGTTGTTTCTTTCTTTCTCCTAGATCTCAGAATTTTGTTCTGAAGTTAAATTCAGGTTAGCAAAATCTCCATGGAGCACTGCAACTGATCTGAAAGGTCCTGGCTTCCCCAGCCTTGGGTTTGGATGCAAGCAGAACAATTATATTCAATTATTGAGCAGGCACCGTGGGTACATGAAAGGCATCTTCAACCTTAGGCCCAACAGAATGAGAAGGTATACATATGTTGTACATTCATTGCTTGCATGTTTTGACCAGTTCTCTTTTTTTTTTATCTTGCTCGATTATCATAGGCTGAAGTCACATTAGCATCAACACTGCTATGGTAAGAAAGAAGGAGAAGAAAAAAGGAGAATTGTTGCTGTCTGATTGCATTCTCATTCACATGTATTTGACAAATAGTTGTCTAGTACAGGGAATAATTAGTGAATTTAAATCACTACTACAGTTATCACCACTTTATTGATGCTACTTATTAACTTCAGGCCATTCTGAGAGTCTGGCACAGCACTGCTCAGGAAAACAAGCAAAACAGAGGCAGTACTGCTAAGTTTTGATTGCAAAGCTATCAAAGACTTCAGAGAAGATGCATCCCCACTGCTAAGGTAAGAAACAGGATCATCATGTGATCCAGCTGATCTGATCGATTTGATTAGAGAGTCTCTCCTAACAGCAAGTCTCCATCTAGCTGAAAAGAGAATCCCACAAGAACTGAAGAGGCTGAGTAGTTTTGAGTTAGTTCTGCCACTGACTACAGAAGTGTTAGAAGTACAGGCTATTTTCTGGTGGCTCTGGGTCTTATGTGTCCAATTTATCTGCTTAATTTGAAATGAGATATGTGTGAACCATTTCATGTAAGCATTCAGCAGGAAAGAAGCATGTAACTCAGTTCAAATTGTTAACAGAAACGAGAATAGTCATCAGACTATTAAAAAATATATATTTGGAAAATTATGTCATGGAAGCAAAATTTGAAAGAATTGATCTGTAGCAGATACTGTGTCCAGTACCTTCAGAGCTTTCTGAATCTTTCTGTTGGGTTGACTGTATGAAATATAATGTGCATCCTAAGACAAGAAGCATGTAAAAACTCTCATCATTTTGACAGTTATTGCTCATCAAATGAACATTCACATCTAACCTATCGTCTATTGGACCTCCATCCACATGAGACAACTAATAAATACAAAGATAAATTAGGGTGTTTACAGTCTCAGCTACAAAAAAAAATACATTCATTAAGAAACCACGTGTATGAATGCATAGTAAATAGAAGAACTGCTGTATGAAAACAGTAGCAAATTTTAATTCTCTGTAGATACGACCAGGTCCTAGGTAAACTCTTTCAGATGATATGATTCATTCACTGCATATAGTATTGTCTTCAAGAATTATGAGTTTTCAAGTTCAAACTCTGGAGATTTTACCAGAAATCCAGGACAGGTTCAGCTGACAGCTCCTCTGTTAGCTAGTCAAACCATGCTGTGCAATGAGGATACCCTGCAGAAAACCAACTTGAGAAGGATCTCAGGGGGTAAGCTCAGGAATTCCCTGCTACTTCCTAGCAGCTACAGCTGTGCTGCACCAGTAGTGCCTACACTGCTCCCAGGGGTATCTGCTCAGCTGGGTCCCACTAGTCCCCAAGGATACACATTCTCCTACCTCATTAGACAGTCTACTCAGGGAGCCCTACGTGAAAAAAAGCATTTGTAACATCTAAATGCAGGAATGTCCACACATTTCAGGTGAGACTGCTTCAAATTCACTGGAGTGAACATTCAAGCTGAGTAAGTTTCAGAAAACTGATGGCTAATCCAAGATGAAAGATGGTTTATTTACATTGCCATAATCAAGTGTATGCTAAGGAGTGATTTAAATAAGGCTTGTCACAGGATAATGCTTTTCTTGCAGGTTGCAGAGCAGTGTAAATAGGCAGTTCTCAGCAAAATGTCACCTGAATTCCCTCGTCTCTATGTTCTGATAGAATCCTGTTAAATTTGGCAAAATGCTGGTCTAGACTTATACTGGTAATCAAGGATGAGGATCTGTATCCCAAATGCTATTTGTTCTGGTGTTCTTTTCATGACCTCTGCACTTTGGAGAAATCCATGTTTATCTTTCACTGTGGACATTTTCAGGAGAATGACTTGGTTTAAGTGCATGTTATGGGAAAGATGTATCCAGAAAGTGTGACATCTCATCCTGAGATGGGTGTTTGGAATGCCTGCAATGAGAGGTCTGATGGAGAGAGTGCTCTCTTCTTCTGTGTGTCTACTGAAGGAGCACTGAGCCCTCCCTGGGTCTGGGCTGTGTGTCACAGAATCTCAGAATCACAGAATGGCCTGGGTTGGAAGGACCTGAAGGATCATGAAGTTCCAAACACCCTGCCACAGGCAGGACCACCAACCTCCACATTTAATACTAGACCAGGCTGCTCAGGGCCCCATCCAAGCTGGTCTTGAACACGGCCAGGGACAGGACCTTGCAAATTCTAAAGGAGAGAGGAACAGCCCTCCTCCATAAATTCCCCTATTACCTGAGCCTAAACTGAGGCTGGTTTGGGGTTTCAAAGATGGACATTTTGTGTTTTTACCAGGAGATTCTACCTCTGGGAATTAGCTTGAGAAAAAAAAAAAAAAAAAAAAAGAAAAAGAAAAAAGAAACCTCTCATTTCCATTGAATTGTTCCTATTAGTTTCCAGAAAGCCAATAATGTAAAAACCTGTGCAGAAAGCTGCCAGTGTGCACCTAGAAATCAATGAGATATTGATTTACTTTTTCTAACAACATTCACTCTATTCTTTTTGGCTCAGTGGATGCTATATTTGGGTTACTTCAAGAAGACCCATTAGGTGAGCATCCCAGACCCCTCATCCCAGCCAAGAAGCAGGCACCTGAGCACTGCAATGACCTTTAAGCCTGAGCACAGGGCTAGAAAAGCAGGAGCACTGCTGTGTGCCTGTGGATTCAATCCAGCAATGTGGTTTCCAGCATGACTGTGAAGGGGTTGAGGTGAAAGAAGCTGCTGGTTGTGCTTGTGCTCCTGGGGTACACCTTTGCCTTCTTTAGGGTGCTGGTCTAGTAAAAGGGACTGTGGTAGAGGTTTGTATTCCAGAAGTAAATAGAGGTTAATTTGTATTTTAAAACGATTGCACTTGCGAGGAGAGTAGAAATGTATGGCTCTGACGAAGCACTTTGAGACTGCACTGTGTCTTACTAAAAAATTATACCACCAAAGACAGGCCTAGAAAAAAGTCTGATATAAATAGTCAGCAAATGAAGTGACTTTGCCGATGCCAGTTAGCAAAGCCGGTGTTACATTCATTTCTCAGGCACTGTCTGGGTGTGAGAGCAGCAGATTTGCTGTGGCGAGACGCTGACGCTGTGCGGCTGTGCACTGGTGAGGTTGGCTGGATGCTATGTTGTGGGTAGGCCATGCAGAGAGAGCAGTGACCTGCTGCACTGTGTGCGAGCAGTGTGTCTGCGGTGTGGGGATACAGGAAGGCTCCAGCACGGGGATTTATCTGATTTCTGTCTTTATCTGTCTATCCCTTATGCCTATCACTTAAATACACCCACGTCCAGAGAAAAATGCATCAACAGCTTGAAAAGCTCACAGCATCCTACATAACAGCTTCTGTCAGAAAGTAAGGAATACCATATTAAGTTAAAACTTCTGTGCGAATAACACTGATGTTGCATACAGAAAAATGTTTATCCTCCATTTTGGGAGCAGTGTCGTGAGATCTGCATTGATGACAACCACCAGATTTCACTTAGGAACTTATTTTACTTAGTATCTTCAGCATCCATATCCCTTTCTTCTTACACAGTATTTTCATTTTAAATAGGACACAAACACCAGTTTTTTAATAAGTGCTTTTATTTCTGCACTGTTACATTGAGTTACTTTAGGAATGTAGAAAGAAAACTGCGAAACAGTTGAATTCCCAAGGGGAATAAAAAGTACTCAAAGTACCTCATTGATGTTTGTTATATTCTAATTGCACTGAGTGGACACAGTTTTCTGAAGTTAGATACGAACTTTTAGGAGAAGCCTATAGGTGAAAGGCTGGGCAGCACGCTGCAGTCATGGCCCACTAACAGAGCACCCAGTGGTCTTCAGGAGCTCGGTATTGTGCTTTGCCTGGAGCAGTCCAGCTGCCAAACCCCATACCAACCTCACAGAACAGCCCTGCAAGTAAGACTTTGGGCTCTGTTCTTTTTATACTACCTAAATGTTAACCACCCAATTGGCAGCTCTCATTTTCCTGTTACAAGTCTTGGATAATTTCATATTCACCACTATTTCTTTTGTGTCTGCCAGGACTAGAAAGTGAGACTTCAACTCCCAAAGCTGCACAGTTCCATTAAAAATAAGTACGTAAATCAATAAAACATTTGTCTCTTGTGGTTATAAAGAAGAGAACGAAAACGTGGCATTTTCAAGCTCAAGAAAATCCAGGAAGTGAGAAAATCCAGGGTTTTACTGTATTTCGAAATGTTAAGATTTTGACATTCTGATTTATGCGTTTTGAATGTCTTGGGATGGAAGTCCTATAACTTAAAGACAGACTTTTAGCGTGCAGGCTGTGTATCTGAAAGGAGACTAATTTAATCAGCTAAAGAGAACACTTAATAAGCTTCTTAAAAAAAAGTGGAAAGAGTGTCTCAGTTCATATTTTACTGTCAGACCAGCACAATTCTGGTGTAAACAATGAGGAGTACATCCTGAATTCAGTTTTCTTTTCCTAAAGCACTGTGTTCATGTCTCGTAGCTTCCTACCAATAATTAAAATGCCAAATATTGTACTCATTTCTTAATCTCACTGCCTTATTGTTTCTAAGGCCGAAACAGCACTCTCACAGATGTCAGTAAGCTCAGCGAAAAACAAAGCAGTTTCACAACTGAGCTCTGCGTTTTTAAATACTTTTTCTTTCTCTTTTTCTGTTACTCTTTCTTTTCCCCTTATTTTTCTTTCATTTTCCCTTCTATTTATTTCTCTTTTTCCCTTTCTTTTTCTTTCTTTTTCACTTTCTTTTTTTTTTCCTTTTTCCCTTTTTCCTTTCTCTTTTTTTCCTCCTTCCTTTCTCTTTTCCCCTTGCTTTTTCCTTTTTGTTTTAAATTTTCATTTATTTTTTTCTCTTTCTGCAATCTTTTGAGAAAGATTTTTATTTACTTCTAATAACAAAAGCTTCTACCTCTTTATTCCAAACAGAGCCATTGTTTTTCTGCATTTCAAAACATTGAAATAAAATGACATTTAGTGGGAATTTCAGATTCAATGTGTTGGAGAACTTAGATTTCTAGTAACAGTTCTAAGGAAAAGACGATAAAGTTTTATTTTGTTCTTCTCATTTCAGAACTCCTGACCTTAAGAACACACAAATAATTTGTACTTTATTTGCATCCTCCATATTGGAAAACAGAATACTGTAACTTAATAATCAAGATAATGAATACCAGCCTGTCTCCCAGTAGTGCTGCTGAGATTCTTATTAATGTGTGTACACCATGTGGCACTGCTGCATCCTGAGCTGTCACTGTGTGAGACTGCAGCAGTTCCCCAAAATCCCATGCTGGTAGGCTAAAAAAATTCAATGCACTGACATGCTTAAACTTCTTTTTCCCCACATGCATACTTTGCCCTCAGCAGCACTGAATTTCATCTGCCTTTTACATTCATTACTGTAGGATCTTGCTACAGCTCTTAATAATCAAATTTTAAAAATTATTCTGTGTAATTTCGTATCATTAGAAATATTATCACTGCTATACTGTCCATTTCCTCATAAATTTAAGAATATAAATGAGGTCCTGGTGATGTCCCACCGATGAGCTCCCTTGAATATATATTGTATATAGAATCACCGTGTCTCAAATTTAAAATGAGTTTTGAGAAATGAGAGGATCGAAAGTTAATTAGTAGCAAAATGATAGAGATGTCATGCTTTCTTTTCTTTGCCCATCTACTAAATCCCTTATGACTGGTGAAGTTTTGCAGCTTTGAAGAATAAAATAGCAGGAAGCAGGCATGGGGTTTTCTGTCTGTTTGAAGGGCTTTGCTCTTCAGAAAAAAGAAAAGAAAAAAAAAGGAAAGAAAAAAAAAAAAACAATCCCACGAAAATAAAACCACTCTGGTCTCATTTGCATTTTAAAACTTCCAAATGCTACTGTTCAGATATAATCACCAGAATACAGAGCATGTGGAGGGATAAGAGAGAGCTCTTCTCATCTTTGTGATGAGACTTAAAGAGAAAGGTGTTGGAATTTCCCACATTTGGGGGTTCATAGCACTAACAAGGCTGAGAACTCACCAAACAGAAATGGATTTTTTAACTTGCTGTCCACTAACACCTTGAGGCTCAAAGATAACCAGACAAAACATATTATCTTCAGTAGAGTTCCATACATAAATTTGCACACAATACTAAGAAATTTCAAAGAGATCCAAAAATCAGGTGAAAAGAAAACATAACAGACCCATCGGGGGCCCCTTGGGCAGCATAAATCGTGAGGCAAACAGAATAAAGGGATCTCCAGTCACCCTTGGAAACAGCTAGCTGTAGCACTGAGTAGATAGTAGATAAGCTTAAGTAGATAAGAAGGAACAAAGATAAACCCATAGCTTGCAAGTGAGGTTCTCCTTTTGCTTGGGACATCTCTCAGGTTACTTTTTGAGCTGTCAGAGCAGCACTAAGGACAAAGGCACGTACAGGAGGGCAGAGCGTGGCAGTGACTTGCAGAAGGTCAGAGGGTCAGGGCAGAGCTATAAGCAGATCCAAGCTTCCCACTTCCCTCTCAGCACCTTCCCCCACTTCTGTTTCCTGGATTTTTCTGGGAGTCTTGTATTTAAAGGCAGCATATAGAAACCACATAGGAGGCATCCCTCTTGTAACAGTGGGGATGCTGAGCTGCAGCTGCTACCTTCTCACTCTGCTTATCTGGTCTGTTCACTAGCAACCTGCCTGCAAACACAGAGGAAAATAATGTAAAGCAGAACAATAACTACAAGGAGGAAAGGGGGATGGAGGGTAGGAATGGGATTTGTTTTCTGTCTGGCATAAGACAGCTATTTTTTTCAAACTGTTGCTTACAACCAAGGAAAAACATGAAGTTAAATGTAAGATATGAAGCATTTCTGAAGCTGCATTATGAAAAAGTACAATTAATCCATGCTGCGTTGGTTGGAACTGGAGTCTCATCCTTCTCTTCAGCTATAAAAGCAAGACAGCCCAACCCTTAATTACTCCATGCTGCTTCTGCTGCAAGAAATAAATACCTTGTGGGTTTTTTTAATAATTGATAGTTTTGTCATTCTTGTAACTTAAGACTTCATCCAGTCGATGAACCAATTGCTCAATTAAGCTGTCTCTTGACTTCCCAAGCTTGTCAGTTCAACAGAAACATGCTTGGCTTCCTCCCCATTCACAGTGGGGGCTTACACTTGTTTTTGTTTCAGAATCAGTACTTCTCTAACGCCTGAAGATACACATTGTTGGAAGAATGCTGTACACTTCACAGTACACTTAGTCCAGTGGAATTTGATTCCATCAGAGAAACAGAAATAACTGATGATCTGAGTGCAATAAATCAGCATGCTAGCAGCTTATTTCTGTGGGGAGAGGGTAAAAAAGCCAGAGTTTTCTACTTAGACTTACAATTTAGGAAAAAAAAGTCTTCCTGAACGATAATGTTATAAATTCTAGAAAAACAAACTGAATTTAACCCAAAGATTGCATAGAGTATTAGGAATAGTTGAACTGACCTCTCAATCACTCTTGAACAGTGTGACTTCTCATCTTGGTAAACATTTAGCTGTAATTACATGATGCAGATCATGCACCGCTGTTGACAACAGCATCATACAAACCTGCTCATGCAGCACATGCCGAGCACATGGCAGAGGAGAGAGGAAGAAAAGATGAAAATTAGAGGAGATATTAAACGACTTAACAGGGGTAAAACAGCAGCCAGCACCTTCTATAACATAAACAAACGCATTGCCCAGTTTCTCTTCCCTTGCTCCTGGCATGGACCAAGCTTCCTGCAGTTTGGAGCAAAACTAGAAGAAAGAATTCACTTCAATTCAGACTTTGTGCATCACAGTGACTCCATTCTAAGTTTTGCCCAAATATCAAGAGATGCTCATATGGCACAGAAACAATCTAAAAGTGGTACAGAAAAAAATAAGCACTATACACGACAGTGAAAGAATGGTAACAGTTCAGAAACCAACAGATGTCTGAGGCTCATTATTCTAGAATTTGTTATCCTGTCACAGTGACATTTTCAGTATGGAAACAATAATTCTATAACTCAGTCAGTTTGAATTACTTTTATTTTTAGCATCAGTAAGATATGCAGTCTTACAAAACACATTTGATAAATATCTGGTAATTAATTCCTTTCCAAAACACCAAAATCTAAAAAACTACCAGTATAGGCAGTAGTATAGGCAATTAAAAAAAAAAATTTAAAGAAGATATAGGAAACTAGTGATTCACCACAGACATGGTCTGATAACAGGAGGTTATTTTTTGATTCTTTAGCAATAACCAGTAGGGTCAGATCAATTTCATCAAATTGAAAAATTCCTTTATGATTAGTAATGATCTAGCTTGTTTTATTTAAGATAAGATTCATTCTTCTACTGTGAATTAGAAAGATAAGCTCACACATTGCTGAATTGTAATTGGAATGGATTGCTCTTTGCAGAATCTTTATCTGCACAGTTGCACCCATCACGTCATCATTTCTGCTACTTCTTGTGTTTCCCTTTCATTGGGTTAAAAAAGCAAATAAATATTTACATAGGTAAAGCTTGGGATGTGTGATTTCACCTGGAGCCTCCCCACAGTGCTCTGTCAGACTACCACCACAGCCTCCTGCTCCAGCTCCCACCCTGCACTGTGAACAGCCTGCAGTGCTGGGCTTAAACTCGGGCAATGGCTCCCGTGGCATGACACACTGCACAACCACTTCACTTTTTTCTCTCCTGGGAGCTCCACTGACACTTCTGGATAGGTTTTCTGAACAGTTCTGCAGCTCAACTTCTCTTGTAGAGATGAGGGCAAGCCCTGAGAGGGCTTCCAGCTTCTTGCTTCAAGCCAAGTGATGGAGACTTCAGAATAGCAAAGGCAGTTAGGAAAGAAGCAAAAAATGCAAATCCAACATTCACTGAACTTATCTTTGTTGTATCTCTACAGATGTATTTATAAAAGTATGGCGAACCTCCCTCTTCCTCTGATTTTACCTACACTTGTGAGAAAATTCCTCCAAAAAAGGTATTTTTACAAGGGCTGTTCAAAAGTAATAACTTCTATTTTATTATGTCAGCTCACAAGTTCAGGAACAGATGGTGGTGGTATACAATAGAAACTGAACATTCCCACCAATATCCAATGTTTTGTTGCCATGTGACAGGTGACAGCAGAGTTACAGTCTGACAGAATGGCGTCAGACATGAAGGTGCATATGAAGCAAAGGTGTGTCAGTGAACTCCGCCATGTGGAAAAAAATGGCACTGAAATTCATCAGTGCTTGCTAAACACTTATGGAGACCAAACAGTAGATGTGAGCACAGTGAGGTGGTGGGTGGTGTGTTTCAGTAGTGGCGGCTGCGACACGAGAGATAAACTACATTCCAGATGGACACGCACAGCTGTCACGGTACAAAATGAAGAGTGTCTTGATCAACTCATCCACTTGAACTGGCAGATTAAGATTAGGCAACAGAGTGTATGGAGCTGAATATTGGCTTCAATGCACTGGAAATTGTGGCAATGTTACAATATTGCAAAGTTTGTTCCAGGTAGGTCTGTCCCATAAACGCTCACACAGGCACAGAAAGAACACCATATGTAAGTTTGTCAGGCTCTATTAAACAAATATGTGGCTGAAGGTGACAGTTTCTTGGATCACATCATTACTGGCAATGAGACATGGTGTCACCACTATGAGCTAGAGTCAAAATGGCAGTCCATGGAATGATGACATTCAAATTTCCCACCAAAGAAAAATTTCAAGATGCAGCTCTCAGCAGGTAAAGTGATGTGCACTGTCTTTTGGAATAGGAAAATGGTGATACTTGTGGATTTCCTGGAACCTAGGCAAACCATCAACTCTAACCATTGCATCATCACACTGACCAAACTGAAGGCTTAAACTACCACAGTCAGTCCAAAGAAGGACAACCTTTCTCTTGCAACACAGTAACATCAGGCCCTGTACCAGTTTGAAGCCCATGGAACACACTACCAATCATGGCTGGACTGTCCTACCATACCCACTGTATAGTCCAAATTTGGCACTTTCTGACTTCCACCTTTGGGCTGATGAAAGACGGACTGCATATAATCATAGAATCATAGAATTACTCAGGTTGGAAGGGACCTCAAGGATCATCAAGTCCAACTGCAGTCTAACCATAGTACCCTAACTCTGACAACCCTCTGCTAAATCATACCTCCGAGCACTATGTCCAAATGGTTTTTAAACACATCCAGGGATGTTGACTCAACCACCTCCCTGGGGAGCCTATTCCAATGTTTAACCACCCTTTCTGTAAAGAAGTGTTTCCTAATGTCCAACCTAAACTTACCTTGGCACAACTTGAGGCCATTTCCCCTCGTCTTGTCACCTGTCACCAGTGAGAAGAGACCTACCCCGCTCTCACTGTAAGCACCTTTCAGGGACTGGAAGAGAGTCTCCCCCTCAGCTGCCTCTTTCCCAGACTAAACAGCCCCAGCTCCCTCAGCCTCTCCTCATAGGGCTGATTTTCCAAGCCCTTCTCTAGCCTCGTTGCCCTTCTCTGGAACTGCTCCAGTACCTCCACGTCCTTTCTGTACTGAGGTGCCCCAAACTGAACACAGTACTCAAGGTGAGGCCTCAACAATGCCGAGTACAGGGGCAGGATGACTTCCCTAGTCCAGCTCACCACCATTCCTGATACAAGCCAGGATGCCATTGGCCTTCTTGGCCACCTGGGCACACTGCTGGCTCATATTCATCCTACTGTCCATCAGTACACCAAGGTCCCCTTCCATCAGGCAGCTTTCCAGCCACACCTCCCAAAGCCTGTAGGGTTGCCTGGGGTTGTCGTGACCAAAATGCAGGACTCGACACTTGGCCCTATTGAAACTCATGCCATTAACCTTGGCCCATCGATCCAGTCTATCCAGGTCTCTCTGCAGTGGCCTTCTCCTCTCTGGCAGATCAACACTCCCTCCCAGCTTGGTGTCATCTGCAAAGTTACTGAGGGTTCACTCAATCCGCTCATGAAGATCATCTGTGACGATGTTAAACAGAAGCGGCCCCAGTACTGAGCCCTGGGGGCACGGCTTGTGACTACCTGCCAACTAGATCCAACTCCATTGACCACAACTCTTTGGGCCCAGCCATCCAGCAGAGCATACACCCATTCAGACCTTGGGCAGCCAGCTTCCCCACGAGAATGTTATGGGGGACAGTGTTCTAACTGCACTTTGGCTTTTCTAATTTTCTCCCTGCACAGCTTCACTACATACCTGTAATCCTCTTTAGTAACTTGCCCACTCTTCTAGAGACCATAAACTTTCCTTTTGTTCTTGAGTTCCAGCCAAAAGTCTCTGTTCAGCCAGCCCAACCTCCTTGCCTGTCGGCTCATCTTCCGTGACATGGGGATGGTCAGGTCCTGCACCTTTAAAACAATTTCCTTAAAATAAATTCCCAGCCTTCCTGGGTTCCCAAGCTCTCCAAAACTACCTCTCAAGGGACCCTCTCAACCATGGTCCTAAAGAGGTTGAAGTCTGCCCTCCAGAAGTCCAAGGTGGCAGTTCTGCTGACTCCCCTCTGTGGTTCAACAAGGAAAGAAAAATCTAGCATCTCATGATCACTTTGCCCTAGATGGCCTCCAACCTTTACATCCCCCACCAGACCTTTTCTGTTAACAAACAGCAGGTCCAGGATATTGCTTCTCCTCGTCGGCTCCCTCACCAGCTGTGTCAGGAAGTTATCTCCCACAGACTTTAGCAACCTCTGGGACTGTTCCCTGTCAGCTGTATTATAGTTTCAGCAGATGTCTGGGAAGTTGAAGTCCCCCACCAGAACAAGGGGGAGTGACCTAGAGACCTCACCCAAATGTTTATAAAGCATCTCGTCCACCTCTTCATCCTGGGTGGGTGGCCTGTAACAGACTCCCACAATAGCATGGGCAACATTTTCCTAGCAATGACACAATCATAACAGCTTTTTAACAGTGCAGATTGGTGCAGATTTTTATGAAAGTAGCATGTAGGCTCTTGTTCATTGCTGGTGAAAATGCATAGCTAATAATGGTGACCATGTTGAAAAATAGTGCTTTGTAGCTGAGAATTTGCTCAATCGGACAGTGTTATTGTGCTCTTTTGTATGTGTTATAGTTTCCATGAAAATTAATAGGAGGCATTACTTTCTGGGTGACCTACACATGTTTTGAAGAAATTGAGTACACAAAAAGATGCTGGTTTGACTTACTGGAGAGTTAATGTATTGTTTTCATACAGTATTTTCCAAATAGTCACCATTTTGGCTGCAGGTTTCATTTGTGTTGTCCTTTCACATGCATTGAGATAAATACATTTGAATGACAAACACCAAAATACCTGATTTTTGAGCCATTTCAGCCATTTCAACACGGCCTGACTTCCAGTGTCAGGGAATCGTGGGTGCTGCATACTTGAGGAACATCAACAGCCGCAGACATTACGCATTGGCAACACATTCTCTCACCATGGGAACGGAGAGGATCGCAGGCCTGTTTCCCTCTGTTTCCACTCTTCTGCATCTTTCCAAGGATGCTCCAAAATGGTGACCAAGCGTAGATCACTGCCAACCACCCTGATATCTTTTGGAGTTTCCTCCTTCCCCGCCTCCATCTCACACAATCATCTTTCCTCTAAACTGTACTTGCAGGCTGGTAGGGATTCGGCCTCAGATTACCACCAGAGTGTTTCATCACAGTATTTTGGAGGACCCTTGCCCTGGAGGAATCCTGCAGACTTCCTGCCTGCTCACAACAGGAACAGCAACCTCCAGGCTGAGTTTTGTTGTCTTCATCTTCTCACCATCATCATTTGCTGTTAAGCAGGAAGCCTGGTTCATTCTGTGGCGTCGTAAAACCCAGTGAGACAATAGTCCATGTTGAAGCCTGGCTGATCCTGCTTCCCACCACCCTGTGGGGATGTCAGCTGCTCGTGGTGGCACAGCAAAAAGCTCTCCCTAGGACAGTGTAATCACATTTGTCATCTGAAAACTGGAGAAAGAGGAGTGTGGAAGGGTTAAAGCAGAGAAAAACTTCCTTCTTGTGGGAAGCATGTAATGGAAAGATCATTCAGAAGAATGTAATATGTTTGAATAATATTCAACATAATATTGAGAAGGAAATATATTCAGTAATGGTGTGTTACAAGCTCTTTTCTGAGAAACAATATATTCTATATATTTTCTCCAAAAGGTTTCTAGAAGGAATACTGTGGCAAATTATAGAAAAAGTTAGGACTAAAATGGAAATGGTGGTTAATATGTAATATGTTAGAAAATAATATGTTATCCTGTTAGCCTCTTCTAGTGAGTAGTGCTACTGAAGACCTCATGCATGTAATCACAGAATCGCAGAATGGTTTGGGAGGGACCTTTAAGATCATCCAGTTCCAGCCCCCTGCTATAGCAGGGACACCTCCCTCTAAACCCTTTACATCCTAATACAAAACCTCTTCTGTCTGCATATTTGTTTATTAACCAGCTGCCTTCCATTCTAACAGAAAAAAGAAAATGGTTTATTATCTTCAGCCCTGATCCCTCCATCTGAAATACACATGGACACCATTAAGGAATTTTTCCATGCTCATTAATGCCAATGTGTGTTTTCTCTCCCAGAGAAAGAATATTAGCAGATTTCCATGACCCAGTGCTGCTTTCTTTCCAGAGGCCTGCTGGAAGCAGCGCGGCTCACACAGCCGCGGGCTCTGGCATCCCCGTGCAAGGGCTATCAGTTTGCATTAGTCACAACAAACCTCCTTCCATCTCGCGGGGCCTTTGCACAGAACAGTTGCTGGGCGAAGGCTGCCTCGTTCTTATCTCTTTTGGTTGCCAACAAAAGAAATTATAAATGAGTGGCAGGCAGGACCGCATTCTGGAGGGGGTTTGTAACAGAGACTTTGTCTTCTGGAAGCTGGGCAGTGAAGCTTTTTCCTGCAAATCCCAGGCACAGGGAGGATCATTTTCTATATCTGAAAGGCAAGCATAGAGGCTTAATTATGAGTAGTGGAGATCTTTCACTAATTTCATCATCTTGAAAGCTATTTCTCAGGAGACTGGGGGCACAGCTAAAAATGTCTCGCCCAGTCCTTTAAAATTGACATTAAAAAAAAAAAAAGTGATTTTTCTTTAGTCAGGAAAAAAAAAAAAGGAGGGAGAGTGGAAGGGACAAAAGCAAGGAAATTTTGCAGCTTTTTTTTTAGGCATCAAGGTCATCAAGAGAACTTCCCAGAGCACAGGACTTTAAAAGACTGTTCCAGAGCTCATTTCTTTATCTTTCCTCATCCGGGCCTCAAATTCTGCTTCACTTTTAATTTCAACACCTTTTAATTCCAGAAGCACTGCCTATTCACTAGCATGTATGTGGTCATATTGAGAGGTTGGTCATGCTTTAGCAGGTGTTGGTTAACAAATATTGCTGTACATTCTAATCTAGACCAGATACAAGCCATTATTCTTAATCTCATTTAAATACAGGATAGGGAAAATCTTGCCATATTATACATTGAAGTTTGTTATAGCACTAGCCCTGCACAGATAAACATGTTACTAACAGGGCTGCAAAATAAGTACCGAGGGTCAACAAAGAAAAAACGTGAAGTTTGTTTCTGGGGCTAATTTGTCTCCTTTGACAAAGTAATGAGATCAAAGAAAATGATCTCTTCCAAACCAACAAAAGCGTTCTGTGAGAGGGATCACCTCATTAGCTCTGAATTTTATCTCTTTGTGTGCGTTTCAAAGGAAATACCTTAAAACAGAGTACTCTGAAGATAATTTAAAGCACTTCTTACATTTTGATTGGTTTACATCCTGCTGAAGATCAGTCAACAATGTCAACAACAGCCAAAAAAGCACACGCAGGAGCTGCAGAGAGCTCATAAACAGCACTGGGTACGAAGGACAGAAAAAGAAGCGGGGGAACACCGAGTTTGTAGTCATTACTCTAGCATTAATTTACCAGGTAATTACATTTACATAGCTAGTAAAGTTACTAAGTAAATCTCAGAGAAAAGGAAGGAGGAAGCACATTACAAGAAGTCCACAGATCCATTTCAAGACACTTGCAACTCCAAGCAAGACAGACTGACCTACAGACCACATGGGAGAGCTTTGGCTGCTCCAGAATGCTGCTGGCAGCTGTGCTGAAGGTCCACACTTGCAGTCCATCTGAATGGTTCACGAGGTCTGCAGCAGAAGTGTTCAAGATGTTTTGATCTGTGGGCTGCTAATGTGTGACCAGTCTCACAATTTTAAACCTGTTTGTGCCAGATTTGCATCTCAGAGCTGCTTTTGGCTGGCCTCAATGGCCCTGGCCCATTGGCCAGCTATCCACCACATGCTGGGTGCTGAGTCTACAGGCACAGCAAATGGCAGCAGAGATAGTTATTAGATAAAACACACTAATTCACACATAGTGATGCTGAATCAGTCATCCTGCAAATCCCTAGACGTGGTGCCTGCATTAATTTTAGCAGAAGGCAATTCCTATAACAATAACATTTCTAGACAACTGTGATTTTAGATAGCAATCATTTCTTTTCCCAAAAGTCCTTGTTCAAATAAAGGGGATGACAGACAAGCACATGCCCAGTGGCTATTTCCCCCCAGCCTACAGCTCCTCAAACAGTTAATGAGCCATTTCAGTTCTTCTGATATGTGGCACAGAGGAATCATGTGAGTTGGATTAGCATGATCTGTTTTGCCATATTTGTTATTTCCACTAAGTTATGTCGTACTTGTATTGCAGAATCACAGGATCACAGAATAACAGAATTGTGAGGATTAGAAGGGACCTCCAGAGATCATCAAGTCATTACCATTATTTACATTTAATCCTGACAAATTAAATGGATCGGGGCATTACCATGACAACCTCACAGAAAAAAGAGGGATATTTCTGTTCAAGTGAATGGCTGAACAGCTGCCTTCACAAGAAAGCATCATTCAAAATCTCAATTTTTCATTCACTAAGTAGGGGTAATAAGAATCGCAGAATTATAGAATTGTTGAATTGTAGGGGCTGGAAGGGATCTCCATAGATCATCTAGTCCAATCCCCCTGCTAAGCAGGCCTCCTACAGCAGGCTAGGTAGGCACCCAGTTGGATCTTGAATGTCTTCAGAGGAGGAGAATCCACAGCCTCACTGGGCAGCCTTTTCCAGAGCTCTGTCACCCTTACTGTGAAGAAGTTCTTTCGCATATTGGTGCAGAACTTCCTGCTATCCAGTTTATGTCCATTTCACCCTGTTTTGCCCCCAAAGACCACTGAGAAGAGATTGGCCATGCTCCTTTGACTTCCGCACTTAAGGTATTTATAAACATTAATAAGAACACCTCTCAGTCTTCTTTTCTCAAGGCTGAACAGGCCCAGATCACACAGCCTTTCCTAATAGGAGAGATGTTCCAGGATCTTTACCATCTCTGTGGCTCTCTGATAGACTCTCTCCAGGAGATCCCTATATTTTGTACTGGGAAGCCAACAGCTGGACACAATACTCCAGGTGAGGCCTGACCAAGGCAGAGTAGAGGAGAAAGATCACCTCCCTTGACCTGCTGGCTACACTCCTTTTAATACACCCCAGGATTCCATTGGCCTTCTTGGCCACCAGGGCTCACTGCTGGCTCATGGCCAACCTGTCATCCACCAGGAGATCTATGAGTAAAAATACAATGCAGGAAAAACTACTGATAGGCTCAGACTACTGTGTGTGAAGCCATCCATCACTGACTCAATGCTTGCAAGTCCTTCTCCATTTGCCTGAAGCTTCTCATTCTCTCATCATCTGGACAGGGTGAGAATTGTTTATTTGTCTGGAGTGCAGCTGAATCCAGGCACAGAGCTGCAGCTCCTAAGCATTAACAGAAACAATACATTTGCCCTCACAGCATGTCAAGAAACATGGTCTTATGTGCTTTGCTTAAAAATAGTTGTAGACAAAGCAGCAGAGGAAGAACCAGAAAACTTTGAAAGGCAAATCCAGCACCTTGTTGGTTTACTTGGGACACTTGGCCGTAGTCAGAGTGGCTTCTCAACCTCTTCATGGCCCCTGGACCTCCACATGCTTTGGGGAATTGTCATATCAGAGTTCTGCCTGCGTGAAAAACTGTCAGCTTGCAATCTGAAAGCTCATCTTACTGATACTTTATCCCCCTGTAAAGCTAACGGGGATGAATATACAGCACGCCTTATGAATGCTGCCTTTCATCATCTCCTCCAGTTTCAGTCACTCTCAGCAGCTCTGTTCCAAGAAAGCTGGACAAATAACCAAATGCCGAAGTGTATGAACCTGAAAGTCTGACACCTCACTACTTAGGTCTTACTTAGGTCTTCCACATGAATCTTTCTCTACCCATGGCTCAGTAACAGCGCTGCAAATGGTTTGCTATTCGAGCAAGAATTTAAAAAATCACTTGCCTTCCCTACAAAGCCTCTTCTTCAACTAACATCTGGGTCATTTAGATGGCTAACAGGTTCACTTTTAACTGCAGGAAAAAAAAAAAAAAAAAGAACTCCTTCAGATGAGAGGTGCCTAAATGTCTTATTTATCAAAAGTGACAAAACTTCACTCACTTAAACAGGACAAGTTGAGCCAAATAAACCTCAGAAAGTTCAACAAGGCCAAGTGCAAGGTTCTGCACCTGGACCAAAGCAATTCTAAGGACAAATATAGGCTGGACAGAGATTGGACTGCAAGAAGACTTGTGGAGGACTTGAGGGCTCTTGTTGATGAAAAACTTAAAACAAGCCAGCAGTGTACACCTGCACTACGGAAAGCCAATGGTATCCTGGGCTGCATCAAAAGAGGGGAGCCAGCCAGGCGAGGAGGTGATTGTCCCCCTCTATTCTGCCCTCATGAGGACTAATCTGAAGTATTCAGCCCAGACCTGAGGCACCCAGCACAGGAAAGACATGGAGATGTTGGAGCAAGTCCAGAGGAGACCATGAAGATGGTCAGAGGGTTGGAGCACCTCTTCTATGAAGGAAGATTGAGGAAGCTGGGCTTGTTCAGAGGCTAGATTTAGATTAGATATAAGGAAGAAATTCTTCATTATGTGGATGTATTGTGTTGTAACTTGGCAAGCATCTCAGCACCACATAGCCTTTTGCTCACTTCTCCCACTCCAAAAAGGGATGGGGGACGAGAATAAGAAAAAAAATGTAGAACTTCTAGGTTGGGATAAAAACTACTTACTAGGATAGAAAAGGAAGGTAGAAATAACAATAAAAATACATTTATTTACAAAACAAACAATATACAACACAATTGCTCACCACCTGCCAACCAATGCCCAGTCAGCCACTGAGCAGCAGCTGCCTCTCTTGCCATCTCCCCTGCGTTTTGTAGATTTTTTCACATGATGGCATGCGTATGGAATATGTTTATGTTAGCTGTCCTTATTCTGTCCCTTCCCAGCTCCTTGTGCTCTGCAGCCTCCTCACTGGCAGAACAATATGAGAAGCTGAAAAATGGAAACATTGGCTCGGGACAGCACTGCTCAGCAGCAACTTGTTGTGTATTTGCGTATATTTGTGTGTTACCTACATTGTTTTTCTCCTAAAGCTACAACATAACAGATGCTATAAAGAAAATCAACTCTGTCCCGCATGAAACCAGGACAGGGAGGTGGGGCACTGGCACAGGCTGCTCAGAGAAGCTGTGGACGCCCCATCCCTGAAAGTGTTCAAGGCCAGGTTGCGTGGCCCTGGGTAACTTCATCTGGTGGCAGGTGTCCCTGCCATGGAAGGTGGATTGAAACTAGGTGATCTGTAAAGTCCCTTCCAAGACAAATCATTCTGTGATCCTGAAGCTAAACCAGCCTGAAGTTCACTGCAAAACTGACAGAAAAACTGGGATACGGTGGATTCTCCAATCTGATTCTTTCTCATCTTCTTGGAAAGAGATTCTTGCTTTCTGCGAGCAATCTAATTACATGACAGGACTGTTAGGTTCTCAATTCACAATTCATTGGAGTTTGACTTGTTTTAACTGGGTAAGAATAGCAATGGTAACAATTAGATTTCATAAAGCATGCTTGTAAAACAATGTAAGATTGCAGAGACTGTTTCCCACTGTTTCTGCCCTCAGCTGAATAAATTTACCTTGAAGACAAGGATACCCAAGTAGTATAGGTCTCTTACGCATTTAACATGTATTACTTTTATGTGACTCTCTTCTGACCACGGGAGTCTTGGTGTCCACATGGAAGGTATGGACAGTAGATGCCTGTGCTTAGGCAATGGATGGCCTGCTCAGCTGGAAATGGTAAAGCCAACATTTGTTAGAGGAAGTAAAAGAAATGCTACAGACAATTAAAGTACTAGATGAATAGCACCACAGAGATTAAGATCAAGCAGCAAAAGCTTGTTTGAGCACAATGACCTCTCTAGATATGCTCTTGTTGTCAACACTGGACAGCTTATTGCTGCCCTGCTGCAGTTCCCACAGGATAAGCCCAGTCCTTGAGATATCCTATCCTTGGTTCAATAATCACTGGCAACAGGTTCTCCTGGTTTCTCCTTCACTGCTTTGCAAGAGTCCACACCTAATACAATAGCACATATTGCTGTCTTCATTATTTTCTACCACCCTGTATGTAATTCTGTGATTAATTACTTTCATCTGTTACACGATATCAAGGGATGCACAGGGTGCCACAGATCCCTAGCCTCAGCACAAGCAGCAGGACTCAGCCTCTCAAGGCATCAAGCATCTTTCACACATTTGACAAAGTCACAGAGAAAATGGAAGAACAAGTTTGCTTTCTAAGCAAGACTTTAGAAGCTCTTATTTCTCTGTTATGCAATGAACTTTCTTTTTCCTTTTTCTCCTCCCATCAAAAAGGTGTCCCATCTACTTTGAGTCAGTTTTTGTTACTGCAGTGTTTGTCAACATCTACTTTATACAACTGAAAAGCAAATTTCATTCCACGGCTTTCCTAATTCACTTGTTGTTAAATCTAATCACTTTTACTTCCGCACACACTGTAGACACGTTTCAAGTGGAAAACCAGCAGTAAATACTTTGATTCTATGATGCAAAAATTTGTCAGTTATAATTTTTAAACTTCTGTTTATTTCCACCAAACAAAGACATTTCTAGGCCTTATTAAGTGAAAAGAACATGATTTAGCAGAGGGCTGTTAGCATTAGGGTAGTATGATTAGGTTGCAGTTGGACTTGATCATCTTTAAGGTCTTTTCCAACCTGAGCAATTATGTGATTCTATGATTCAATGAAAAGCATTGATAATTCAACCACTAGCTCTAATTCCAATGCTTATCATCCAAATAATTGTGAAAGTAAGTATTCTTTTTAAGTTAAAGGACATGGTGATAACATTTTTTCTTATTCCTGTAAACATACTGCTTTTGTCACAGAACTAGATTTCGCTAAAAAGGCATTGCTGGCAATACTAACAATTCCTTCATCTTTTCTGTAGGATTTACCACAGTTCATCCATTGCAAGATACATCTTACATAGAGAGTATCGTTTTAAGTTATCTGCAGGACAATTACTTCGTGTGCTTACATCCTCAGAATCTTAGGTGATATTCTTCTTTACCATTGGATTTATTTCTCTGGCTATGCTCATTAAAACCTAAAAAATTATCACCAGCCTTAACAGTTTGTCAGGTTTTAAATCCAATTAATAAAGGATTAAAGACAAAAAGATCAAAAACATCATGCTAAAGAAAAGAAGAGAAAAACAAGAAGAAAAAAAATTCAAAGATCAAAAATGTCGCTTTATTTCTCTGTAGAATTTAAATAAATAAATGACTCTGTATGATATCAAAAGATCTGAGACTTTCCAATACTGTCTAAAAATGCACTGCACTAATGCTCATTTTTATAATGAGGATGCTAGAACAAAAGAAAATGGTAGTCCCTGTGCTACCTCTCCTTCCATAACTTCTAGGTAAGACTTAAATTTCACTTTCAACTCTCCCATAGGTTTAATGTGAAATGATCAAGCTTGATACATAGATGAGGTGTTCTGTCTACAAAAGGAAAATTCCTGTTAGCCCAGCAGACAGTGGTGTGCTTCTCTCAGCAGGACTTCCCTGCACCTGGTGGGAAAGGCAGGCCTTAAACCTGTGCAGGACACGCATCATACCACTTCTGCCTCTGCATCCAGGTGCAGGGGGTGCAAAACCACTTATTTTTGGCGAAAAATACTGACAGAGACCCACTGAGGTTTGCTCACCTGCACACCAAGGTTTTCCCCAAGTGAACCAAACGCCCATGTGTTTTGTTCATTTCCATGAGGACAATTCTTGCCAGATATGACCAAGTTCCTGTGCATCAGAATGTGTTGCATGCAGCCTGGGTTTTCTGGACAGACGTTTCAAAACCTAACCCTACATATTCTTGCATAAAAGAGGCTCTTTTATCTAGTACTTAGATACAGTGGTTAACTGAAAACAAAGGCATTTTTCCTGTTTGCTAAGCATTAGACTAGAGGGAGTCCTTTCAACCTCAGGATGACACAAACAAATACATCATACAATCCCTTTCCTTAGATGAGGAAATTCCATGTTAACGTTCATATTTTTATTCCCAGTCTTACTGGAAGACTGTCCCAAACACCAATTCCGTAACATACAGAAGTCAAGTAGTTTGGAGACTAAATTTTTGTTACATGGATGTGTTGTTATTTATTTATTGAAAAATGCAAGGAAGACATCCTTAAACCTCTGAGTAATTCCAAAAGGACCACAAACAAAACAAGAATATGACTCTGTACCAGTAGCTCATGCAAAGGCATCCACTAGATCCAGGCCCCAAGTTAATAAGCAAACATTATTTGTCTGTTACTACAGAGCTGTCTAGAAGCAGGAAGACAGTATCCCATTAAGGAATTTTACCAAACTGTGTCACTTATTGACAAAAGTATTTGTTATTCATGAATTAGAGATGACAAAGGAATGCTAGAAATATATGTCCTTTATAGTTCTGCATTTTTGGCTTGCACGGAAGTTCAGTTACTTATATGTCACTTATATGACAAATTCTCGTGGCTGTGAAGTTTCCCCATACCTTATAACAACAAATGGGAAGTCGCCAAAGGACTGAAAGAGCATTTATGGTTTACTTCATGTACGAGCTGCTGGGAATCCATAATGCTTCAGTACCAAATATTTTGTTTGCTGTGGAATACAACGACATAGAGAAATGCTGGTCAACCTGATGTACTTGCAATGTTTTTTCATTCAGCACTGAGTGTAAGTGAAAAAAGTGGCATTGTTCACCACCTCCCAGAGAAGAAGGAAATCCACATAGTTTGGGAACTGAAGATGTGCTGATGTTCAAACTTCCTCAAAGGTCTTGCAGGCAGGGGGCAAGACAGTGTCTGGTTTGGGTGCCTGACAGGAGCTGGAGACACTGAAAACCTTTGTGTAAATATCTGAATTGAGTTTACTTAAAACCTTCCTGTAAATACCTGAATCAAGTTTCGGTACCAAACTTTGATAAAGGAAAGTCAACAGTGTAGGAAAGAGAGAACAAAGATTATCTACCTACATGGAGCCAGATGGGGAGTAAATATCACAGCAATTAGTGGATCCTGGAGATGCAAGACAGGGAAGGAGAAAACACAATAGAATAGAGCACTACTTCTGACCTATGGGCTGAAATAGCAGGTGTGATTTTCTTAATAAAGCATGGGTGGAAGGATGGAGGTTTAAGTGAGAGGAGGTATAATTACAAACTTCGCTATGACTGTGATTCAGATGTTTATGAATAATTCTTCACACTTTCAAAAAATCCCCAGGGAAGGAAGATTTTCTGGTGCAAAAACTCACTGTGCCTGTTCTGATATCACAGATAGAAAACCACAGTTGTGCTAACCAGTGAGTTGATCTCACTAGATGGATTATGGAGGTCCACCAGAGAGAAACACAGAGCCAGAACTGTCAGCTGGCAGATGCACTTAAAGAGGACCAGGAGGGTTCTGCCTGTAACAGCAAGAGTATCTCTTATTTGCAATGAAGTGAATCAGCATCTGCAGTCCAGATGGTGAAATGTGAAGGGCTGCAGTGCCTGTGAACAAATGGGAAACTGAATAAGATGTTTCTCAGGCTGAAAACACATTCTAGCAGACTTTAGGCTTGCTTGCAATAAAGGAGCCTTCCAAGTTGCTGCCTAATAAGAACAAAGTCTTTCCCACTTCCTGGGAAGGAATTTATTATTGATTCTCAACAGAACAAAGTAAAACGACACAGCCATCAAATACTGCTCACAGAAATGTATCTTCTGCATCACAGCTTACTGCCTTTTTACATTCTTTCTAACTTAAAAATTCATTCACAAAAAAATTAGACCAGATCAGAGCAAAGAGAGTGCACTCTTCCCCTCCCAGTATATGCTCTTGATGACGTAATGGATCATCTGCAGGTGTTACTACTGCTAACAGCAAAACAGATGAGCAGATATTATGCACGGGAGACAAGTTGCATCAGCAGTATTCCCACTCAGCAAGAACCTATCTTTTTTGCTCTGTTACTGAGAGATATAGATGGTTTCTGGCAGAAAACAACTGGTAGAAAAACAATGGAAGAAAAAAAGTGATTAAAGGCTTTTTGTTTCTCCTGTCCAATTCTTCAACCCTGTTTGCAGTCAAAAACTTTTTTTTTTTTTTTTTTTTTTCAAAATTTCATACTACAAATTGCATCAACATTTGTCTGCTTAGTGCTTGGTCAACAAGGCACTGCCCTAACCTGTAGCAGACAAACACTCACAAAATGCCATGGTAAAGCAGAGCCTCAGCCACTTGCCATTTAATTCACTGCTGTTGGAAAGAAACGTTACACTCAGGCTATCACAGAGCACATTTTAATGTAGAGCTTTACAATCACTTGGAGGTCTTAGGAAAGAAAATAAAATAATAACATAAAGCAGCTGGCCTATTTCTGCGTCAGCACATTGCTCGCTCCACCTTTCACCTGAACGTCCTGTGCCCCTTCTAGAAGTTCCTTAATTAACCCTTACTTTATCTTACAGCTATCAAATGTAAATTAATAGTTGTCTGGGGTCATCTTTCCAAGGTTACGTTGCACAGCGTTCACCTGCTCTTGTCTGTCAAAATTAATCTGGAGAGTGCTGAGTTGCTCCATAAAGTACGTCACTTGAAGATACCGTTTTTCACCTATACAGCAGAGCGTGATCTTAATTTGGGGTTAATGAAGCGAACACCAAAGTCTCAGGGACTTAAAAACAAAACACTCTACAAAATGCTTTTTTCCCTCTGGGACGGAAGAAAAGGGTGAAAATCCCTTTTGAGATTTCAGAGCCTCACAACTCTCTTTTTTACACACGGTGAGTTTATTTCAAAACAGCTTTCATTAATAAGCAACAGAATTCCCTTAACTGACCTTAGACATATGCAGGCTCCCAGATGGTAAGCAGTACTGCTTCAGGCTAAATAAGCAAGTGATGTGCAGTGTATGAAACGAGCAGAATCCTTCTCCTGCTCTCAGTCAGCACAGCTGTGAGTGACAGCACACAGCAAGTGACCAACGCGCACCGCTGCAGCGCTGCAAAGGAAGTTTTATTCCCCTTGAGCCATAGCAAATACAGCCGTTCAGGTGTAAAGCATTTTCAAATGCATTAGTACTTGTCTGTTGATTCCCTGAGAACAGATATCCCTCCTGTATGCTTGGGATAAGTCTGAGGGCTACATTTGCTGTTGGAAAATAGTAAAATTTGAGGCTATGAATTCTTGCTTTTATTAGTGACTTCTCAAGTAAGAACTGAGAAACAGATTGAATGTTATTACACAGTGGTAGATGGGAGTAAACTGTATTTATACAGTAACCCCTCAGCAATCATGAGTTAGCAACTGAGGAAAGCAATTATTTTAGAGCAAATACTTTTAGTAAGTATAATATTTCCCAGTACAAATTTCCACCCTTTGGACCTGGAAAAAAAAATGTAATAATTGAAATGAATTGCTGGATCTTGCTGGATCTATTTGGATTTTAAACCCTTTTTTTTTTTTTTTAATGGGGAAATATAAAAAAAGACAAGGAAGGAGGAAATGAAACAAAACTAAATCCAGTGAATAAAACAAGATTTTAGAGATTTTCTGATTGGTTTTATAATTTTGCTTTTCACTTCCAGATCAACTTTAATTAATAATTAGTATACAATTATATACTCATATCTAATCAAAAACAATAATTAATCATCTTAATCATCTTAATCTGTTACATTATTTATGTAAATAAATAGATCATGCAAATTCATAATACATAAATGCAACAGAAAAATAAAAGCATTTCATTATTTATTCATGCTTCTTTCTTCGTTAATTTGGAGGTAAAAATACTTCAATTTCCTATCAAAATGCAAATATAAGAACAATATATTAAGGATTCCACTTGCAAGAAATACCTCAGTTTGCACTTAATGGCAGCCAAACCTCAAAACACGCCAGAGTAGTGCCATTTGTGCACTGTAATAGCTTCCCTTTTCCTTCCAAAACACAACCACATGGCATGCATATGCTCAGAATCACATCGGTAAGCCCTAAATCTGGCTCCAGAAAAAAAAAAAATGCTATCAGCAATGAAACAGGTTTTTGTTTCTGCTGTTCCCTTATAGCTCTTGGTTGAATGTGAAAGTTATGTCCACTGCTACGGAAAGTTTGTACTCGTGTTTGCCAGACATGGAGAATTCAGTGAATCCACTCAGCAAAATCACATCATGATTTTCTACCTTCCCATCATTTTTTCCATTTTCTCAAGTCTGTTTATTTGTCTGAACTCAGCTACTGTTCTGTCATTTGTATCATGAAATAAACAAAATGTTTATGGAGACTAACTACTAGGCACAGACGTGCACACACTTGCTCTCAGGTACATAAGCAAAAGTAATGGAAAATTACAAGTTTCTGCACTGTGTTACACCAGAGCCATATGTAACAGGATCTGGAGAAGATAAATTCCTTAATCAGGGTACAGAAACAGTTATTTTAAGTAAGGCAGGATGTCTGGAAGGATCTGGCCTTGAACATGACGAAGTGATATTTTCTGCTTGTTTTGTTAGTGAAGAGGAGATGAGTTGGCTGGATTGAAAAACCATATCTTGTTGGAACCCTGAGGCTAGCTAATAATTCACGTTTCAGTTTCCAACAAGATGCTATTGATAGACTAGGTGTGTTGTACATGCTTACTGTTGCCCTTTTCTGAGCAGAATCAACTCCACAATGCTCTGTATCCTGGGTCTTACATAGCTAGCAGAAATTCTCAGCTGGTTTAAGTGGATGTAGCTCCATGAATTCTTTGGGAACGTGTCCAGTTACATCACTTGTTTATGTAATTTGAGTTGATTCATTTATTATCAAATTTATTTGAGATTTAGGCAGATCAACCTCACTCTTGCCTCCGCTATTGCCATGTAATTCTGGTAGACAGTAATACTGGGAACAACAGCCTTTTTAGATCTGTCAGAGACAACTCGCCTTGGTGGCACTTTGATGGCAAAAGCAGCTATGAACTGACAGTGCAGCAACTGCAAGGGAACCATAAGGAAATCATGTTTGAAACTTTGTGACCATATTCTGCGATTGTTAATCATTACAGTTCTTTGTCCATCACTATTAAAAACTGCTTTTGAAGATGAAGGGGTAGGATTTTGGGCACTACTGCTCCAATTAGAAGATCAGAATCCCCATTTCTCTGATCACTAGAACTTCTTTCTGAAGTTTGTATGCATGCATCTGTTGCAATGTCAGCACCATTCATCAGTTTAAGTATTTCTTTCCCTCCCTGGCATTTGTACCCTTGAGGTTTTACTGGAAAACAATTAATTTTGCTAAGCTAAGTAACACTTTTTTAATACATTCCTAAATATCGTTAGTGTCACAGCAACATAATTTTCTGCAAGTATTATAATGTGAATTGGCCAGTCTTAATTATGCAAGATCAGGACAATAAACAATCTTCAGGAAAGGTCTCACCAGTACTTTGCAAAGGGTCCTACATAGAGGAAATCATTCCTGTGAAGCTAATCCTTATGGAAATGTCTGCTGTGAATGAACAATTTGATATATTTAAATATAAGTGCTCTCCTCCCAGTCCTGCAATAGATGTTCCTGACTTCTTTTTTCCTTTGTATTTTCAACAGATGAAATCCTGTCATGTTGCAAAAAAACTGCTGCTATTCTTCCCTAAACACGTGAGCTTGCACTTCATAGCGCTAAATTCAATCCTAATTCTGTTTCTCTATTTACCGGTCATCCCTTGCTTTCCTTGTAGGAATCATCTCTGTCATAAATCATGCTGTCAGCAAATTCCATTAGCAAACAAACGCTCTCTGTGACAAGGCCATTAACGAACACATTAAACAGGACTGAAGTCAGAACTACAAACAGTGCACCTTTCTGATCTGAGAGACCTTTCTAATACAATCTGCAGTTGTCTTATTGCTAGTTCCTCAGTCCTTTTCTCCAAATGAAATGATAACTTCTCATGTAGTACTGTATCAAAGGCATAAGTGAAGGCAGTAGAGTGCTACCCTCTCTAGAAAAGGTTATCAAAGGCAGATGTCTAGCTAAGTCTGTCACAGTCTCTCACACTGAACTTCATCCCTGTATTTAAATTCCCCCTTCAAAGCATCTTTTAAATCATTGAGTACTCTGAAGTCGGAGCACCACACACCAAGTGACCTAGGTGAGAGTGAGGGTGAGGTTCAGCAAAGAAACAGAACAGTCTTCTTACTTTGCAGCCCACTTCAAAGAGAACTCTAGTCTTTATTTCACTCCTCAGAGAAAGACCTTTGGCTGTTATCCAGCGACTGGTAGCAAATCAGACTGAACCATCCTCATGGCTGCAGCTATCACTGCTCCCTCACTGCAGTGTAAAAGCTATGGCTGCCTGCTCTGGAAACAGTGCCCCCAGACTCCCTGTGCTTCCCTTCAGAAGGGCTGATATGATTCGGGTCCTCCCAAAAGCTTTTTCTCAAGAAAGTTCATGATGCAAGGAAATTCTATGTCTCCTCCGTGATGAAGTTTATTTACTGGCTCAGTAAGAACTTCTATATTGGGTCTTCACTGCTCATCCAAAGTGAAGACAGAGATTGCATTGTTTTGCATTAGGTCAAAGTCATATGGGTAAATAACTCCATTATTTAGTTATTATGATACTGGATCATTACTAGTAATGTGTTCTGCAGTCCATAGCTGGGAAGTAGAAGCTTTTAATCATAACTCCCAGAAGTCTGCATCCCTGCTGACCTATTACAGGGCACCCTGTATACTATAAGGTCATAGCAGCAGCTCTATGGTCATCTAAATCACTTTTCCTATAAGCTGCAGCTGCGCTCAAAACCATAATAACTACTTCTCATATCCCTTTTCATGCTCTTCTTTCCCCCTCATACAATCTGTCTCTGTCTCTTACTTCCAAAATTAAAGCACCAAGCATTACCAAAGAGCAGTTCAAGTATGTGTGACGGTTGCCAGAGCCCATCACACTGCAAACATTGCCTGAACAGCTGAATGCCTCCTCTGATATACCATAATGTAAAATTCTGGAGTTGTCGATGTTGTCACCATCACTACTTTCAGCAATAGTTGTTAACCAGAGTAAGATTACGAACAAAATGACACACAAATTTGTGAAATGTTCCTTTTTTTTTTTTTTTTTTTTAAAGATCTTGGAATGGGTTCAGAGGAGGGCCACTAAGATGATCAGAGGGCTGGAGCACTTCTCCTGTGAAGAAAGTTTGAAGGAACTGGGCTTGTTTGGCTTGGAGAAGAGCAGGCTCCAGGGAGACCTCACTGTGACCTTCCAATAATTGAAGGAAGCATTGAACAGGAGGGGGAACAGCTGTTTACAGGGGGGGATAGTGATAGGACAAGGGGGAATGACTTTAAACTGGGACAGAGGAGGCTTAGGTTAGACATTAGGAGGAAGTTTTTCATACAGAGGGTGGTGATGCACTGGAACAGATTGCTCAGAGAGATTGTGGATGCCCCATCCCTGGAGGCATTCAAGGCCAGGCTGGATATGGCTCTGGGCAGCCTGGTCTGGTGGTTGGTGACCCTGCACACAGCAGGGGGTGAAACTGGATGATCATTGTGGTCCTTTTCAACCCAGGCCATTCTATGATTCTATGACTCTATAATCACTAATAAAGCTTTCTTCAGTGTGTCTTTGGTGGCTAGCTAAGACTTAGTCCTCTTTAAGTCTGGGTTTTATGCATCTTTCTTTTAATGATCTCTTATGTGTCATATTTTTCTTTCTCACCTTATAATCTACTTGTTTCTGAAGTGATTCATGAGTGACATCACCTCACTGCTGTCTCCTCTCTGAATGGCTTTCAAAAATGTTGTCATAAACTGAGAATAAAAGAAATTTATTATTTTTATAGACAAGACTCATGCGAACATGTTTCTCACCATGTCTTGCACAAGTAATTATTGCTGTTAAATGCATCACTACCATTTCCAGTAGAATCAAACCAGGAACAGAACACAGCTGTGCAATAAGATGATTTTTGAGATACGGATTTTACAGATAATGGAGATTACAACATGCTCAGAACTTCCTGTATTAAACATCTTCTTAGATCAACAGTAATGGAACTCTTTAAAAGCTAACATGTTTTTCAGCATTTGTGTCAGTTGCTTTCTTTTTATGTGTCACTCAACTTGAACAGTGACAGTTTCATTTGTATTTCAGCCAGTTCTTTTGTCAGACAGGAAACCTACATTGCAGTTGTTGTGTTGCAAATACTTAGAGAGAGCAATTTGAAATAAACAATTCAAATAGGATTTGAAAGAAAATCTTCCAAACCCCTTATCTTAGGGTTTGTACAATCTAAGGCTGTAAAATTTTGCCCAAAGCTGACATGATGCATCTTCCCATAGATATTTAAAAGATGCTTACTGCATGGATACCCTTCAGCCTTTGTACAAAATATAAGAATGGAACAAAATTTAGTCTTTCCACTTTTTTTTCTGATTCCTCCCTACACACCAGTGAAGATTATAAAAGTAAAAATAGTGAAAGATTGCTTGTCTGGAGAGGAGCTAGATTTGATTTTCCTCCTTAGCCTAGAAGATTTAATGCACAGAGTAGAACAAACTGTTATTTCCCATATTTCTGCTCAGCTGCTGCTCCACAACAGGTAGAAAAGGAGCTCCATTATTTTCCGAAGGTCAGTGTAATCACAAGTTGGCTTCAGTGATAAACTTGATTTTTCTGCCACACATAAACATGGAAATGAAATATCTCCATGCTCTAGAATTAGTGCTGTGTTGAAAAAATATCTCAGAACATAGAAATTTAGCTATAACAGGTAATAATTTCTGTTTAAAAAAACAAAGCAAAACAAAACAAAACAAAAAACTAAATATGTCTTACTGCCCTAGTATTTGGAAAATAGATAATGTTGATGTAGCAGCTATTTATCCCAGATATCAGACCAGAAAAGAAAGGAGAATGCTGAAACACAAAGAAGAAGGCTGACACAGCTTTGCTCCTTGTCCACTGCAGGAAAATTGCTGGGAAGTTGTTCTGGGGATACTAGGAAGGGGGGAAATAATCAGATCTCGAAAAAAAAACACTCTCAAATTATTTATTTTAGTACAACTGAAAAGCCAGATTAGAGTGCTTGCCTCAGCTTAGTATCTCACATTATTTCCCTTGAAAAAAATGAGAAATGAAGACAGGGAAGCAACCAGAGCTCCTGCAGTCTTGGCTCAGGAAAAATCTACAGCTGCAGGGTAGCGGGTGTCGGGTATCACCACAAATAACACTACACAAAGTGCAACTGCTGGGGAAAGATAGTCAGAACAGTTGCCTCAGAGTGACCTCTTCATGCATCCCAGTCACAGAGATTATGGAAATGGTGATGTGAGTCAGCATTGTGCTCCCTGGGAATTATTCATGACAATTCAGATTCAAAGTCTGAGTCTCTCACATTCTGGGGAAGTTTAACTTCATGACTTTGAACTACTCCATCCTTGTAGAATTACAGAAATGATTGCTAGATAGTGTGGCCAGGGAAGTTAAATATTTGAATATTTGATCAAAATATATGCAGCTTAATGTAAATCTTCTCGCTCTGCCTCATAATCAGGCAAGCTGTTTGTAGTGGAATATATTTTCAATTGATCTTGTCCTGACTTTCAGCTAAGTTTTAGTACAATTTCTTCCCAAAACCATGGATATCACAAGTTCTTGTGATTGTCAAATTCAGTCTCTATACTGTAGGATATTCAGTAAGATCAGTTTCAACTTCTTCCCTGACAATTCAGGGCCACCTATCTAAGGGAATAATTCTACCTTCATATATAAATAAAGAATCTGAATATTACAACCACATTCAATATGAGGGAGCACAAAAGCAGTGCAAATCCAGAGGCAAAAAGCATAGGTAGGAAAAGTATTGAGGAGCTAGATGAGCTCTACTGCAGGCCTGTTACAGCAGACTGTTATTTATAGCATAATAGTAGTGCACATGCATTCCCCGAAATCCAAATCTGGCTTGTATGAAACAGGCATGTGTCCAAAGGTGTTTGGACGGAAGCTGGGACAAGAAATACAGACATGCTGCAGTAGGAGTTCAGCTACTGTTCAGCTGTCTTTCCTTTCACTCAGCATATTTCCTAGCTTCATATTTTTCTCTTAATTTCCTTTTTCTTGGCTTGTGCATGAAAAAGGAAAGGGTCTTGGGAGACAAGTGTTTCACTGGTACTGAGGAAGGGGCAGAAGAACACAGCTGGTGAATGTGCTTCACAGTACTAGCTGGCATGGCAACATGGGCATGGAAGCCACTTTCCTTCATCAAGTACCTCGCCTCACATCTGTGCAACATCCCCTTCCTCCACCTTCAGAGATCCAACAGTGGTCTCACAGAATGCCTTTGACTGACCTGTTAACTCTCAAACATAGAAAATAATGAATGTAAAGGATCAGTGCACAAATAATTGATCCTTTCAAGGCTATTTAAAGCTAATTATAGCACTGAATGCTAACAGAAGTGTCTGTTGGCTACTACCACATAAAATAATGTCAAAAGCATGTTTACAAAAGAAAAAAAAGAAAAAAGATAAATTCTAAAACCTGAAAATGTATTTCACCTCATCTCTTCCAAAGGCAGTTTATGACACTTTGATTATTTGGGGCAAAGCAGTGTTTCAAATACAAACACATTTGTTCAGTCCTCTAAAGTTGGGCGCGTTTCCAGCAAAAAGATGATCACCAGCATTAGTGTGCACCTCCAGTAGGTGGGGTGTCACTGAATGTGTTAGACATGTCCTTACTCTGACAAGCAAAAAAGATGTGTAATTATTTCAGAACCTTTCCTTTACTTTCCCTATATCATTTCTGTTCCTTCCGTGAATTTTTTTTCCAGAAATAATTCAGCAATCTAGGTTCTTGCAGCAAAGAAAGTAACAGCAAAAACTGTATTTCACCAAGAACTGAGTGTATCTGGACTATCATCACAATTTTTTATTAAGCCAACTCATTTTTAGAGTTAATAAGTTCAAATAAGTCAAATTCAAAACTCCACTGGTCATCACTTTTATCAGCAAGTATCAGGTGCTGTTAAATTTGTTAGCCTCTTTCACGAAGACTCCTGGATAGGGATAGGTTTCATTCTCGTACTTTTGCAGGTAACATTTCCTCTCATTTCATATCCAAATGATGTAAAGTCCTCTCGAAATTTTCCACAAAAAAGAAAGAAAAACATTCTTTTTTTTTCCACACTAACCAGAGTGGATGATAACAGACACTTCGCATGTGAGAGAGAGAAGTCCAACCCCAAATTTAAACAGAGTACTCCTAGGACACGAACCCAGGTTATTCCTGGTAGCTGACCCAGCCCTCTTTGTCTCTTACTGTATTACACAGAAGAAAAAAAAAAAAAAAAAACTTCACTGGGAAAATTTGATTGAAGCTATTGTGCTCCTGCTGGTTCTACTTGTTTCCATGAACTGTCATTTTCTAGCAAGGAAAAGTGGCATCTGAAACACTTCAGAAGTAGCAGTCCTGTGTAGCTACTTATTTCTCTCCATAGACTGCTATTGAGTGAGTTGACAGCTATCTCTGATGCAGGCTCTGCAGATGCCTGTAGATAGAAAAAATGAATCTCAGCCTGTTCAAAGCTGAATCACACTCTATGTAACCATGAATGAGTCTTTGAGATATAGGACAATCCAGAAAGCTCTATTTCAGAAATATTTCATGGATGAAAATCATTTTTCTGCCTACACTCACTCTCTACTGAATCAATCAGCAGTCTTCAATATTCCTGAAGAAGAATTAGACCCTTGATATGAAAAGAGAACATTCTGGCAGAACACAGAGTGCCTAATATTCATGAACTACTATTATTTTTCTTTTTCATTTAAATAGAGATCTCCTTGTACCTTGCTCAGATGGCACACTCAGAGCCTCAGGCAAGCCTATGCAGTTGGCTCTACAGCTTGCAAGGCCTTGGCTACATTACAAGTGTCATATTTTCTCACAGATAAATTGTTCTTTAGCATTGCCTAAGTAATAGGGTTTCCATCAGTATCAGTTTTGCGTACCTCCTTCCCCTTTTTCATCTCCCTTTTATCATACACACGCATTAACTGTGAGCATTGCAAAGAAGCTCTATTTATGTTTTAGTTCCCCTGAGTCCCCCTTGCCATCTCCAAGGGAATGGATGGCATACAGGATCAAGTTCCATATTCCACCCTCATGTCTTTTTTTAGCACCTGCTTTAAAGAATCTAAGGCCACAGTGCAACAGACAAGGTTCAATGAGTATGCACAGCACGTGTTATGCAGTAGAATGGTGACTGAAATGAGCTGTGCTCTCCCAGTATGCCCACTTCCATCATCCATCCCTACAAGTCCTAAGACTTTTGAGGAGTTAGCTGAGGTGATGGAATGGGGTTTGTGCATGCATCAACGGCAGAGAAGTGGGTTTGCAAATTTCCAGTAAGGAGCTGACTTAGGTGCACCGACAAGAAATTCATTTTTTTTTTGTTTAGCTACGTGATCTCTATTATTAAATCTACATTTTCTTCTTTGCAGTTCTGAGAAAGGATAGTTTGACACTAATATGCAGCCTCTTTTATCCCCAAAGAATTTTGTCCTCCTAATTAAAATACATTCCTCTGTTTAAATGATTCCCCTGATGACATAAATTATACAAGGCATGAATGGCAGGGCATCAGGCTGTAATGTCCTGAAGAGATAGATGGAGCAAGGTCATGCAAGGTTATTACTTCACTTATGGACAGCACACCCTACTCTCTCCTTCCTAAACAAAGGATTTCAATCTTGCTTTATGAAATCCTGACTTAAAATCCTCCCTGCCCCCAGCAGCCAGCCCCCCTCTGCTGCATTATGACTGCTCTTCAGCCCACGTGCCTTCCAGTCTGAGCTACCCTGTCCAGCACCACTCCAGCCGAAGCCCCAGCTTCTCACCCCATATCTGTACAGCATCTGGCATTAAGAGGACAAATAGAAAACGGTACTATGGCAGCCTTCCTCACCAGCTCCTGAAGCTGAAAAAAATGTGAGGAATCCAGACAGTGATTGATCTGTTTCTTTAGGTAAGTTTTGAATAAATGGCAGCTGTCTGATGCTGGATGAGAGTAGAAGAGTTTGTTACCCTACCCACATCCACAACAAAAATAAACCCAAGATTTACCAGAATAGGGAAAGCCATGTGAGCACAGGCTGATGTTTACAATATCAGCAGCATCCAGCTTTCTCCAGTTAGATGACACCAGTTAAGAAAGCCAACACATTGCGCAGATTTTTCTGTTTCTACTCCCAACAATATTACTGCTGATGGGGGCTAGGTTGAAGGCAACAACCTACCAAAGGAAACTTTAGCAAATGTGCAGTAACATGGCTGCAGCCCAAGTCACCATTCAGAGTGTAATTCCACTCCACTGAGGACTCAGAAGGTTTGGTTGCACAGATAAACAAGTCACTATGTTATCCTGAAGTGTAACAAATGCCACCACAATGCTGCCTGCAGGAGAAGAGACTGAACGCAAGATTCAAGCCCAATTCCTACCTGAGAATGCTGAAGAAAAAGAATCTCAGCACTCTGCCAGGTGCTGCCTTTTCACAAGCAGCGTATACATCCCACACTTGACCCAAGGCAAGTCTTGAAGATGACACTGACACACTGATGGTTTTCTCTGTTCATTCTTAAACAGAAAACGTTAAGGGTGCAAGCAGTGGGATTTGGATTCCCTCTACTGTAATCCAATGGAGTTTAGACAAATCACTTTGGGTATGTCTATATTAAGAGAGTAAAGGCTCAAAACACCACAACAATTCCTCTGGTGCCTCTCCAAGCCAGAAGAAGCAAGAGAGAAGTGCAAAGCAAACTTTAGTTCACTGATGGCATTTGGAGGCGTATTTCCTTTTGATATAATGTCTCGAGTACAGTTCTGTATCAGCATTTCTGTATTTTTTGAGCCCCGTACTGTTATATCCCTGCACCACCATCCAAGTTCGCCTAATTGAAAGGAAAATAAAAATAAGAAACAAAAAAACATAACCCTTTGATGTTCACAAGTGGGAAGCAATATAAAAGCTCCCAAGAAATATTTTGCATGGCATGATAGCCAGTGAATGCTAACACAGCCTGTGACATATACCTTTCATTAATGGTCTTGGAAAATCAATGACTCTTGGGTTCTTAAGCAAATATACATATATTTTCATTCTGAATGAAAAGATGGAATTTCCAAAGGGTATCAACTGAAACCCACAGCAGAAATGTAATTTGTCATACAACAACACTGTGAAATATTTCACAGCTAAAACTATATTAACATGACAGAATCTGAAGCCAGTTAACACTTCCCCATTAGAGTTTTACTTCAGTATCACTCTTGAGCAAGATGTCCTTAGCCCAAACAAACGCGTTTATTGTTTCTTGAAACACTGCAAATGTTGCCATCTACCTCCTTCCCCTGTCATGCTTCCTTCTTGAGAAAAGTTCAAAGCCACAAGTTAATATTTGAGTCTCTCTTTGAGTAGCAGAGGTCAAGACATCTACCAGCCCCAGCTGTGCATTCCTAGGCAGAACGCTTGCAGTCTACTTGCAGCCATACAGTGAGTAGTCAGGTTTTCTCTTGGACTGTAATTACACCTCTTAGGGAGATAAATCAACATAAAGATTAATTCAGGGTCAGATTATGACACAGGAACTCATCATAGCAAACACAGTTTACTCCTAAATTCAGGTTCTTTCTGACTCAAACTGAATAACAATTGATATATGGAAAGTGGCATGCTGCTTGTAAAAAGTTCATGAGCTGAAGAAGCAGCAACATTCACAGCAAATCTCAAGCACTGTCAGTCATCCATTGAGTTCAGCTACTTAGTGTGACAGTCATTACAAGAGTTTTACAAGCACTTACTTAAATGCTGTCCTCAAACAGTTACTTGCTGACAAATCAACAGTGCATGGTCAGTGAGGTGCCATTCTGGCTACTGAGCAGGCTAACCTCCATGAGAGTTATTCAGTAGAGGCAGTAAAGCTGTAGCATTTATAACATGACACCTTTAAGTCTTGCTTATTGCTGTATTTTTATCTAAGGGATCACTCAAAGAAATCAGAATTTTGCAGCTTATTTTATTCAGAATGAAAATGGTTTCTGCTGTTTTGTTGGTAAATCTTTGTCTTCACTAGGTCAGAACAAAGTCTTTCTTGAAGAGATGATGAATCAACAGCAGTGTCTGCCCAAGTGTAAAGGACCAATGAAAAACACTTTCTGACTTCCTGTGATATGTTTGGTATCTTTTTGCCTTAATCTAACCAGGGGTATTTGTGAATCTGGTCACCACTTTCACAACCACTTAACACTCAGCCCTAAATGCTTTCTCCCCTTACCCAGTCTATCGCATTTGACTGCGTGTCCAGAAGTCTGTTTCTGCCCAGAATGTGGCCCCCTGGAATCATAGATGTACAGGCAACATACAGCATAAACACAGCTAGTCTGCCTCATGTGGGATAGATGGGAGCCACTATCCTAGGGCTGCACAGCCGTCCAGACATGTCTGTGGTGCAAGAGACATGAGGTGGGCAGTAATGTTCAATGGCTTGTCTAGGATTCCTGCATGTAAAGCAGCTCAGGTGGAGTAACTTTCAGGAGGACTGGGTAGAGCAAAGAAGTTGAATTAGTTTTCCCTGAGCCCTAAGAAGGTGTCACAAACATCAGCCACTCTTCCCTATGGATAATGAATTGCACTTTTATACTCACCACTCATTCACTGCAGACTATTATGTAAACTATTTGTGACACTTGCAACATGACAAAGCCACAAAACCTAAATGCACTGTCACTCTAAAGGTCCCAATGGAGACGAATCAAAATCATAGCTCTAAATAACCTCAGATCACCTTTCCTGAAGGAAAGGATAGGCAGTAAAAGCTGGCAGCAACACGAACCAGATGTCAGATCAGACCCTCCCCATTCCCCATACTCTTTTCTCACTAGGACCACAGAGTACTTCCCCTTTCCTTCCCCCCTCACCCCCCAGCTTTTCTTCTTCTTCTTTCCTTTTTTGCAAACAACTGAGAATTGCTGCATCCCCACAGCAGTTTTCCCATGACAGGATGCTAAGCGCTACTTAAAGTCCTTCATTAACCACCTTCTGTGGATCTGACAAGTGGATCAATGCAATAGGAAAGCAGAAGCATCAGCAGATGAAAGCTGGCAAGCCTCCTTGGGCCACTCGAGGCTATCTGGGCTCAGCTGCTTGCTCTGTCAGAGACTACCATCCCACATCAGCAGGAGAGACACTCAGCCCCAGATCCCACACTGCCTATCAGGTAGTGTGGCAGACCTGGCAGTCAGGTCATTAAAAGGCAGATCCCATTAGAACACTCCAAAGCAAACTCTGTTGCTTTATCACCTCCCTGCAGAGTTGTTTTCCTCACTGTTTCTTTTACTTGCTATTAAAATTGCCTTTTTCTCACTAGACTACAGATTGTTTCTTCTTATGTATGTTGTTTCCTTCTGTGCAATGAAACTGAATAGAGCAACGAATCTTTCAGTGTACATTTACTGTTCTTGCTACCAGTCACTCTGCCAAATAATCACTGAGGCTCAGAGGGGACAAGTAATAAAAAATAAGAGGGAAATGCAGGTGAATTCCATATTCACTTATCCTTGATAGTGATATTACCACTAACAGTGCTAGTGAGCTAAAAGTGATCTATTGCTCTGTTAGATATAAATAAGGGTTGGGCTTGACATGCTTTTGAATTAAGCTTCTAGTTTGGCAATCAAAGTGTCTTGAGTGCATTCCCCACCCACACTTTAACCCTTGCTAGTGTAGTCCTGACACAAGCACAGTAGCAACAGCTGAACGTGAAATGCCTGTACATCCAGATATATCAAAGTAAACCAGTCTTGATCTGAGAGAGTGGTAATTGACCTCAGGCATACAAGCCAGAAGGCTTAAACATGACATTTTGGTAATTGCAGCTTTTCTCAGCAGCAGCAGGAGAAGGAAAACATTTATTGCATGCTCCTAGAAATTCTTAGCAATCAAAGCCACTGATAGACAGCATTGGAGAGGCAGCAGTGGAGTCAGTTCTAGGAAGCAACACCTACTAATGAAAAAATACTTTCTGTTAGAGAGCTGGGATGCTCTTACAGACCGCCTCCAGCAAGCTTTCATGCCAAACACCAAAGAGCTGTAGCACTGAGCATTTTTTAAGACAGAAAAGGAAGCATTTCACTGAAATCTACTGAGCAGATATATAATGAGCTTATTTGGCTCAGTGATTACTTAGTGGCAGTTAGTCTTTATGTTTGCCACTTCCATTTTTCTTTTTGTTCTTGTGAACCAAACTAAGTTGACACAGCCAGGAACTGTATTATGATTCATAACTGTGGGACTAAGAATCTATTTTCATTGACTGGACAACAGACAGAAAGTGACTCTGCAGCTGACTCCCGGGACAGCATGTAAGATATGTGTGGTATGTGGTAAGCTTTGTAGTCTTCTTTGGCAGAGGAAAATTCCCTAGATAAGGACAATGGCAGGAAAGAGAAGGAAGTACCAACAGAAAATTTTACAACTGCAGAAGTCATCAAAGAAAGATGAGGTTTGTGTGAGGATCTTATCTTTTATGGAAAGCATCATTCTCTTAAGCTAAAACAATAAGTAGATGTTTGAACATCTAAACTTGGATCATTGTGCCTCAAGTTAAGCCACAAGCACAGATGCAAATAACCCTACTTCACCTCTGGTCTTTCTGGATCAAAGTATGTCTCAAGGCAGATCTTACAACACCTACAGAAATAGTGACAGTCCAAATCAATCAATCAATCAATCAATTAATTAATTAACTCTTATCTGAAAAGCTTTGATGATTTTCCAGACTTTCTTCCTGAAAAGCCAGAGCAGTGCTCTCTCCTTTAAAAAGAATAGTATTGTTACTCAAGAAATCTGTAAATCCCCAGTGATTTACAGGTACTTTTATCCATATGTGGTGTATCAATCTCGTATTCACTCAGAATTGTAGACTTTTTGAAATCAGAGATTCTCATTAAATATCACCTCCTATTTGGCTCTCCCTGGCTTATAGAACAATATATTCAGCAAATTCAACTTCAGGATTTCATTAGGCTAAAAGAAAATGAAGTATGGGCTCAGTCACCTTTGTACAGATTAATCTAGTGAGTTCTTTAATTCATCATTTCCCTAGCAATAGATCCACCTCAGAGGGTTTTTTGGTAAGCTGATGTGTTTATATAGGTTAGTTGACTTTGAAGGCACTGCCAGATAGCTACTATGCAAAGCTGCAGGAGGAGAGAGCTGCAGGGGACAGCAGGCTCAGGTGACAACAGCCCTTATCTGTGTCCTGCCTGAATATTGCTCTCACAGTGCCCTAATGGCAACGCTCCCAGCATACATCAGGTTTTGGTATGAGCAGGACCTGATGCAGTCACATCCCTTGCAATAGACCAAACATCCAACAAACTTCTGCCTCAGCCAGTGGACGTACTGGTGCTCCTCACGCCCAGCTAAGAGCATGGGAAAGATCCTCTCACACAAGCCAGGCTTGGCAGTCTGCTATAAGGTAGCAGTTGGTGATATATGCTTTCAGCAAAGTGAGATAAGTGATAAACATGGATATAAAAGCATATTAACATCAAAACTAATGAAATGCAACACAATAGCACAATGGTCATAGGATGTAACACAAGACACAATATGCCATTTGCAGATGGTGCATGTCCCATAAAAACATCATACCAATGATGTCCAGCAGATTGTTCTATTTCTGTTGCAATTCTGACTATCCAGCCCACATCATGTTTGATAGCAATGCCCACCTGTTTTTGGCAAATAATAGCCTTTTTATATTTGGTGTTGAAGATTCCAGTCCTTCATTTTGAAAATACACTGTGTCACATATTATGCCTAAGAATATGGTCCAAGTTGGAAACTTACAGAAGTAGTTTAGGGTATCCAGAATGAGTTACAGCACTGCTCTAGCATATTATTGCTTAACAGAGAAATCTAGATTCAAATCTGTCCAGAGGCTAAAGGCTGCAGATTCTCTTTCATTCCCCTTTTTCCTTAGGTCCTTCTCTCATGAACGTATAAACCCGAGTGCACTACTTTGACAGAATATTGTGTGGAACCTCTTCCTTCAGATTTGAGTCAAATTCACAATCCATTGAGTATCAAGAAAAAGGTAAAACACATTAGTAGGATATGGAAAGTCTCATCTCTGTTGGCTGTAGGCAGGACAAAGTTCAGTAAATGATATGCCAAACTGGAAAGGCTGATGAACCATCATCTCTCTCCATTTCATCTTGACAGCATCAACACCTTCATCTTTAAACGCTTAAATTTTTGTCGCTAGCACTGCTGTATGCTATTTTCTGAACCCAGAAAATAATATGCTTTACATATCATAGAAGAAGGATTCACTATCTACTAAACAATCTCCAAATTTGAAGCGAAATGCAGCCCACTAGCCTGTAATTTCTTGGAACACTGATCACATGAGTAGTGTATTAGTTTTAACACCAATCTGTGGAGATATCAAATACCAGTTAAAAGAAAGCTGCCCAAGAATTCCTTTTGAGAAGTAATATATACAAGTCCAGCATGACTAGAATGCACTGAAATATCTACATTTAAATAAAATCCAGTCTCATTAGGTTGCTTATTAGTTTCGACCACACAAGCTCATTATTGAATAAATAGCCTATTAGTGATTAGGTGAGTGTTTCAAAACTACAAAAAGAATAGTCTTAATGCTGTAGGACTTATATTGGATTATTTTCTGCTGCAGCATAAGTTCAGATTAATTGTTAATGTTTTTGTAGAGGAAAAAATATTCTATCCAACCTGCAGTGGATCAAATGTGCACCAGAAAAGTGCCAGCAGAAAAGTGGCAAAGTCTTTTCATATCTAAATAAAGTGAAACAGGTTTGTGTCAGCTTTCACCACACTGGATTTGTCCAACTGATGTAAAGCAATATAAAAATGTGTGTTTGTTTTGAACTGACCATGATCAGTAAAACCAAACGCAGGAGACATTTCTGAGAGTCCCCAGTGTGTGTGTTTCAGTGAACTGGCTCCATATTATCACAGGATTTTTCAGCACTCTGGGTGTAGTAACACTCTAAGCTGTGGCTGCTTAGCACCTCTCACCACAAGGTACAGCCTGCAAAGAGAAATAACTTCTTGACAGCTTTCCGCAGGTCAGAGGGCTTGGTGGGTTTTTTTGTTTGTTTTTGTTTTTGTGTGCTTTTCATGAAATTTAGAAAACATTTGAGTGACCTTCTGTTTGTATGGATGAAATCCTGATCTGTACAGAGAAGGGCAGAGGACTAATTAGGTTTTTCTGCCCAGAGGTGGCTCCCACCCCAATGAAGTCCATGCACTCTTGCTACAAGGGCAGGGACAGCCTGATATAGAGAGAGTAAAAGGAACCTGTGAAACCCCATGACTACATCAGGCCATGCAGGAGCTTGAACTACATCAGTTCAAACTGCATCAGTTCATCACTAGTGCTGAAACGAAGCTCCAGCTTTTTTGCTATGCCTGCTGCTAAAGCTTTTATGTATACAAACATACATTCATACACACAATCTCTTTGATAAACTGCTATGTTTATTTCTGTTTGTGTTTAAAAATAAGTATTTCTAATGTGCTGGTTGGAACAATCATTTTTAGCCATAAGTATCATGCTCAAAAGCTGCACAAATTTAGTTGAAAGCTTTAAAATAAATAAAATTTAAAGAAGGTAAATAGAATAGCTGGGACTTGTCTTAAAAAGAAAAACATAAAGAATGCATAAGGGAATGTAGTTGGTATAGGGGTGATAATCAAAGACAATTGCAGAAGAAAAAAAAAAACACTAAGTTAACACTACGCCTGTAAAAGAGAATGACAAAATTAAATCTGAAAGTAAAGTTGGCGGATATATAACATTGCTGGATATATTCACAGTTTCAACCCAGAGAAAAGCAAAGAAACATATAAAAAACCCATAAGATAAAAGAAAATATGCTTCTGGTTAAAATAAAATTAAAAATTATAGAAAAAATGCTTTCTGTTTTCTCCCGAATTTGGCTTCATATCAAATGTCAACATGGGAGTGACCTTGCATTCTAAAATGTGATAGATCCAGCAAGTACTGTGCCACTTAACTTTTCCACCTTTGCAAGGCAGCCTTGGGCTGTTCTCTGTTGTGTGTTGCTTTCTCACAGTGTGAGTGCCCTTGGCTGGTACATACTGTTAATCGTTGCTTTTTAATTTGAATCACGGCTAGTTTCTTGAATATTTAAAGCAGCCATGCTAGAGAGCGAAATGCTCTCAGGCATCAGAAGCTGCCCTCTTTCTTTCCAGTGAAGACTGCCATTTCCAAGCTTTACTTTCAGGCTGATGTAGAATTATGGGCAGAGGTGCTCACAGTTGTCTCTAGATCCAGGTAACTCTCCATTTGTGTACTAGTGGTTGAGTTAACCTCCTCTTCCTTCCTCAGTGCAAACAGGGAGTAGGGAAAAAGGAAGGCTGTCAGGGTGACCCAGCCCCCAGCTAGTGCTCACAGAAGCAGCTCAGGTTCAGCAGAAGCACGTTGGTGGGGCATACAGTACAGCAGGCCTTCACTTCGCTGATGGACCTTCACACCACTTGTAATCCAGCTCAGGAGGTGCCTAAGCAATCATGTGCAGCTTTAGTCACAGAGAGGGTACAAACTATGCACACATCTTTGAGTAAGGAATTCTAATTCTCATCCCCTGATGCATGCTTCCTCAGTGGCTCAGCATCTCTGATGCTGCTTTTCCTTACAACTCTTCTTGTATGACCTCAATCACTCTCCAAGTTAATTAGTTTGACTCTAATCAGTAAGATAATTAACATCTCATTTTAAGCAAGAAAATAGTTCTCTTCATTTCAGTGCTGTATTCTTAAATCTGACCTTTGCCTCCAACTCAATAACTCTAGAAAAACTTCACCTGATAGCAAATCCATGTTCAGTGCTGACCAGGAGTGAGAATCCCAGTGAATTTTAATATTAGAAGGACTTTCCAGCTCTGACTCAGAAGAAATACAGTGATCACTACATGAATTACTGTGTAAGTTTCCTTTGAAGATGAGTGTATAATGGTGACTATTCAGTCAGTGCACATTGTTGGAAAAAAACCTTCTTCAAAACTTCAACCTCCTGTGTGGAGCTGAGTAACCTTGAGTCCTTTTACAAGTGAAAAACAACTCTATGTTGCAGGATATTTTTATGCCATAAGTAATGTAATAAGGCAAAGTGAGGAAAGCTGCAAATAGAGGCATTTTCAGGAAATGGGAAACCTTTAAAGGGAGAGAGTTTCAGAAAAATTTAGGCAACGTAACTTATCTTTGGGAGAGATTTGCCTTCACCTGTAAAGCTGAAAGAAGTCATATTTGTCTTTGAAAATGCAAAAGGAGCATAGATTTCTTGCATTTCATTTGCTAATAGTCAACGAAATCTCAGGGGGTAAAAACTTAATCTATACCCAGCAATTTCTAACATTACTGACTATCTGAGGCTGATTTCCACATAGTTTAAACAACTATTCCTTGGTACTTTAACTCAGTTGTCAGTAAAGACATTTCCAGTACAGCGAAACTTTGATCATGAGGCAGTGACTGTGATGTGCTGTGCCATTCAGATGAGTGCTTATTTTTCAGTTCCTTCTCTAAGACGATAATAAGCTTACAAGGTACTCTGTAACTTCATGAAGACTTCTCTTCATCAAAGCAAAGATTTCTGCAGATTTTGGGAAAACGTGTGAATTGCACTGCCTAAAAGGTTTTAAATGATTGGGTTATTAAAGACTGAATTGTAAGGATGTAGCAGAAAGGGGCACATTAAAAATGAGTGACAACGTTTCCCAGTTTGAGCACATAACAACACAGCCTTAATATTCTCCTTGCATTGTTTGGAATTTCTGCATAAAATTTCTTGAAGCGGTGACTTTCGGTTGTTTGACAGATTCAAACTGACAGTCTACAGGTGAATGGCTTTCTGCCACGTTACTAGTCTTGAGTCATTCAGGAGTGCAGTGACAAGTACATATTATGTGTAGGCACTCATCTTACCAAGGGCCAAGCAGTAAAATCCTCCTAAAAAATGGCTTCATTGACTTAAGCAAGTTTGTGTCATGCTTCAGGATGCATAGAATTTGTTCCAAGTACAGAGCTTCCTTTCACATTTGATTGCTCCTTTTTTATTCAGTGAAGATAAGCTCTCCTAGTGCTGTAATTTGTAGAGCAGTTGTTGGTTTCACAAAGTGAGGCACTAACTTACAGCCACCTCCATCTTTTATTCTAAGCCTCATTCCAGCTTTGGAAGGGTTACCAAGATTTTAAAAGGCTAAATGAGCAAATCCCATTTCTTTCTTGAATAATTTGGTATTTATATTACTGGTTTAAGTAGTCAGATTTTACATCCTTTTTTTTTTTTTTCCCCCAACAAAATGTATAGAGTAATTACAATCTAAAACATGCAGTCAACATTGCATGGTTTGCTTTCATATTCCTGAAGGGAATAATGCTCTCTTGACAACTCAGAAAATGTGTCCTTTTAGGATAACATAACTTTTTATTATTTGGCATATAAATTAGCAGTACCTGGCTTGTGTGGAAATCCCTACTGTTCTGCTGTAACTGACCACCTCCAGTAATAGGGCCAAAGCTTCACCCAATGGGGAAACCTTCACCTTCAGTGTGCTTCAAAAATTGTTTTTTTCTTAGATTGGTTTCTTCACCTTCAGATCTAGCCTAAAGATAGAGAAAGTAATCACTGAAACAACAATAACTTTGTCTAGGGATGGCATTAATGCCCTTGTGTTACAATATTTTAAATAACATAGCCATGTACTTCATTATGGTGGAAGATAATAGGTTCATTTTGCCTACAATCTTCCGCTTGAGAGAACTGTGATGTCCTTTGGAAACATGTAACAGCATTGCAAAAAAGGCTGAATTTGATGTCAAATCTATGTAACATCAGCTTAAGCATCAAGACAATTTATAGGGCCAAGACCGATCACAGGCCTTTGGCTCCACTTACAGCTTGATTTTACAGCAAAATCCTCCTGCTTAGATTTTGGAATATATCTCACTGTATTGTGCTATATGATTTTCAGGCTGTTAATGGATTACAGTGGAAGTCACAGTGGGAAATAAGAATTAATGCAGTTTGCCAGCCATCCTCAGCAGAAGGATATCTCACACTCTTCCAAACCACAGTCACCTGGCAGTGTAGCAATTCTAGGCTGCTCTTCGGAGATGTCGAAAGATCTCATTGCCCAGTACAAAATTTAGGGATTTTGGGGTCACTTTCCTGGGGCTTGACGCTTATTATGGGCTTTGAATCTGGTTGTTAATAATATTTCAAAGAATACTTAAAATATTTTTTTACTAATTTCATAAATATTTATACAGTAACAATCAGGGAAGCAGCTACCCTGATTACAAGCTACTTTCAGAAGACACTAATGCAATCCAAATATTAAAAACAAACAAACTGATCATTATAATTGTAGTTGCTAAATACCTTGACCTTATGCTTAATTTTAGCTCTTCTCACAAAATGGTGTCTTAGTCATCCTTGTTGTACTGACAGAACGTTCAAAGAAAGTCTTCTCTTTCCAGTAAATCTAATATTGCTGTCTGACTCACTGATACTGCAGTGTTTTATCTATAAATATTTAAAACAACAATCTGCATTTGATTATATATTTTATGTAACCGTTTACCCCACCTGTATTGTTTTCCTTATTTTCCTCCACATGTTCAAAGATTAAAACATGTTTATCATTTTACTCAATATTTTCTGCCTCCAAACACTGATTTTTGGTGAAGGAGCAGAATGTCACTAGGACTGGCTGACACTGTTGATGGAGCAGCACTGAAACACAGAGCAGTCATGTTTCTGCTCCATCCCAAGAAGGACAGCTACTGTAGACTTTGCTGAGGCATTCCCTCCCTTGCTTCCTTTCCAGTTTACAGGGATTCAGGCTCAAGCTTTGTGAATCAATGAACATTTATAATAGAATCAATTCCATCCTAGAAGGAAAGATCATTTGTTTTATCACAGATTTCTCATTTACAGTCAAAATCATTTCCATTATGACCACAATAAGATTAATACGTATAAAAATATGTCATTGAGTATCTCCACTACAATTTGTTGTTCTATTAGGGCTCACCAGAAGGTAATGAATCAGGCTGAAAATTTCACTAAAATCCTAGTGCGAGTCATAATGGGCTGTGAACTGTTCTTCAGCTCCATGCTCAGGTGACCAAATTCCATCTTCAGCCCAGAGCAAACCTTGTGGATCTCTGATTGCCTCTCTCCATGGAGGGAGGCAGCATGTGGATTAAATTTTAGTGTGCAAAGAGAACTCATCAGTTATATTTATTAAAACCTTTCCTTTATATAAACTGAGAAGTTAAAAAAATATACGATTTGGTCTGCTCCCCAGGTCATTTTGTTTCCTACTGTTCCTAAAGTCTTCATGTTGCCTTTTACAGACAAGTTGCAGAAGGAGGTATATAACGTCACTTATAGTTGGGCTGTGCATGTGCATCTATTGGGCATAGCAGACTGTCAAGTAGAGCTAAATATGAGTATAATAATCGCAGCTTGACTTCAACCTTGTCAACAAAATCAAGATGACTTTTTTTTGGCACAGTCTGTCTTTGAATAGTGCTAATATGACAAAAACATAAAGCAGAAAAAATGTATTTGTTGCTGAAGCATACAATTTTGACAATTTCTTTGAAATTACTAACTTCTGAACAACACTACTCCTCAAATTTAAGCAACTTGGAGCCCACTAGTTTTAAGTTATTTCATCAACATAGGTAGATAACATTCTGAAATTAATTATCAAAGCGGTGTATTTCATTTTTTTTACCTTATTAGTCATCTGTGAGTACTTTTTCTCTACTTTAATATTTAGAATCACAGAATCATGGAATTGCTCAGGTTGGAAAAGACTTTAAAGATCATCAAGTCCAACAACAACCTAACCATACTACCCTAACTCTAACAACCCCGAGCACCAGTTTTGCTTTAGACAAGCAGTTTCTTCAGGTTTCTTTTGTTTGCTCTTAGGAACTCCTTTCCTCCGTAATTAAAATATTAAAATCTCCCAAACATTTATAGGTGAGAGCAACTGTCTATGTAGCAGCCAGAGTCACTGATATGCAGCCATGAGAATCAGAAATTCATGTTGCTGGTGGCAGTCTGTTTTTCTGACAGTCATATGTGCAACTTTCATTAATGATGATTGTTCATCTACTTTTCCAAGCTTTAAAGAAACAAGGAAAATTACACTATACGAAACGTCCCAGGCATGGGACAGACTTCTTCAATGCCACACAGTCTGTTCAGCTGGTATTCAGAGGTGAAATAAAGTCATCCAAAAATAGAGTTAATTTAGGGTCAAAGTGAGCAACGGTTTACTCCTGAACGCACTGCATTGTCTTTGATTATTTACTCCTTTATGTATCTTGAAAATTAAGGGCAGGTTTTTTCAGTTCTTATACTTTCAGCAGACTAATAATGAAAATTTGCAGTGTTTTCTGTATATATCTTTAATTGTCGTCGGGATTTTTTTTAAAATTCCTTTGTTGAAACTGGTAACCTATGTCACTATATGAAATATAAAAAAAGAAAAAGAAAAAAAAAAAGATGTCTAAATGGATTCTGACTGAAAACAATGTATACACGAAGTAATCCAACTTCCAAATCCATACTGAAGTATTTCTGCAGGAGAGATGTCAAACATGCCCGAGAACAAAAACCTCAGTGGATGCTCCCGGCTAACAGAAGTTACACTTTGGGAAAAACTATCTACTCTGTTGCACATGAAGGCTTTGTGCAAAATGGGGAAAACAGGGCCAGACGGAGACCTTTGTATTTAGAAAGTGATCATTCTGTCCTTTGAGCAAAGCGCCAGGCTTGCTATTAGAACTTACTTTCTTAGTTACGGCAGTAAGAAATTTAATTTTAAAAACACAGCACATTTAGTAGCTATTTAGGCTAAAGCCCAAGAAAGAAAAAAAAGGCAGGCAGAAGCTTTGGGAAAATGTTATAAGTTATTGGGCCAAATATGTATATCATATATATGCATGTATATAAAGCATATATATTTTATATAGATACATACTGTGTATATATATATATACATATATATATATACAGTATTTCTTGCCAGTAAAAAATGTATGTGGGGCAAAGGAGGTTACAGACATACCCATCTACAGCAGGCGCACAGTGAGGCCGTGTCTGGGATCCACAGACCCGATGCGTGTGCACAGGGACTGCTTTCTGGGATTGCCAAAGCCCACTCATTTCTAATGCAAGTGAGGAGATCTTCCACAGCCCCTTTCGCTGTCCTCTGTTCCCTGAGCTCTCTGAGCACGCCAGCTCTCCCTGCTCATCCCTTCCCATTACAAATGTCACATCCCCATCTGCTGCCCCTGAGCTCGCTGTGCTGGCAGGCTCACACGGGCAGAAGCAGCAGCTGACGTTATTCAGCCCAGTGTGTCACACTGGCAATCCAAAGGCAATTACTAGCATTTTCTGCAGAAAAAAAATGGAAAAATGCTGCTGTGTGTCCCTTTTAATGCCTCTAGCGCAGACCAGGACCTACCTCCAGCATCACCATGTCCAGCGCTTCACCCAGGCACAGTACAGCTTATCTGCTCAGGGTGACAGTGAGTGCTCTTCTCCAGCCAACTTAGATGGTGGCTGAATGATTGCTTTTGCCTCCCAGAACCTCCTGAGGAGTAAGCTATGCTTTTGTAATACCTGAATTATGTAGAATTTTCCTTCTGTCCCCATCCCAAGTGGTGCCAGCAGCTGTGTGTTACCACGGTCAGCAGGACTTCCCTTGTGTAAAATTATCTGTGCTTCTCTGTTTTATCAAATAATAACACCGCTCAGAAAGAGTCCTGAAAAACACATTTTACAGGAACTGCTTCTTCTGATAATTACATATTTGGCGACAGAGGGTGAGGGGGTGAAGAAAAGCTATTTTCCCATCTGCAGCAAATCCTGACAGCTTCTTAAAAACAACAGTAATGAGGGAGAGAAAAAGGAGATATTTGTGAAGTATTTCAGTGTTGGATTCATGCTGTAGCTGCACACTGGGCCTTCCTTGATTACTTTAATTTTATGGCGGGGAGTTTTGCACAGCTAACTGGAACTCTTGGCAAAGTACAGATATGTCAGAATCTGTGGTTCTCACTGAATGTTTGAAGGCAAAAGTACTCAGTGAATGGCTTATTTTACACAGAATCTGTTCAAATTCTGACTGAGCCATGACTGAGCCAGGGGATGAAGAAAAAAAAAAAAAGGATCAAAAGTTTGCTGACCCAATAAATGGAAGAAAAAGGAAAAATTAAAACATGTCTTTATCAATGACTCAACACAATGAGTTCTTTATCTCAGTCTTCTCTGGCAGTCCTGGTTGATGAAAAACTATGAGCTAGCAGTGTGTGTTTGCAGCCTGAAAAACCAACGATATCCTGGTTTCCACTAGAAGAGGGATGGTCAGCAGGGAGAGGGAAGTGGTTGTTACCCTCTACTCTGCCCTCATAAGGACCCAGCTGGAGTACTGCATCCAGGTCAGCGGCCCCTGACACAGGAAAAACGTGCAGCTTTTGGAGAGGGTCCAGAGGAGGGCCATGAAGATGATCCAAGGGCTGGAACAACTCTCCTATGAAGACAGGCTAAAGGAAATGTGCTTGTTTAAGGCTGCAAGGAGACATCACTATGGCCTTCCAATATTTAAAAGGAGTTTATAAACATGAGGGAAATCTACTTTTCACAAGGGTAGATTGATAATGATAGGATGATGGGGAATGATTTTAAACTAAAAGACGGGAGATTTAGATTAGATCTCAGGGAGAAATTGTGTACTCAGAGAGTGGTGAGGTGCTGGAACAGCTTGCCCAGAAAGGCTGTGGATGCCCCATCTCTGGAAGTGTTTAAGGACAGGATAAATGGGGTCCTGGGCAGCCTGATCTATTACCTGATCTATCAGCTGGCAACCCTGTCCATGGAAGGGGGTAGGAACTTGATGATCCCTGAGGTCCCTCCCAACCCTAGCCATTCTATGATTCTATGGTTCTGTGATTCTTTACTAAGTACAAGCAATCTCCTTTGTCCTAACAGACTCCTCTTTGTTGGGAAGCCCTGACAGTGTGTTAGGAAAAGTTTGGAAGGGAAGCAAGTAAAATAACAAATTTTGTCAACTACAGGCACCAACAGAAGAGAGAAAAGTACTGTAGCAACTCTGCCTGGAGTACGGGAGCAAAGTTCTGCCTTCAGCTTTCCCGTCCACACTGCAGTGCCTGGGTGACACTGGGGCATGCTGCCTGTATGAACCTGACCCTACAGAAATTCTGCCTCCTCCTCACAGGAGGGAGCACAGTGCAGCCGTCATCAACGGTGCAGTGAGTGGAAACATTCAATTATGGGCAGAAGAGAGGCCTAATGCCTTGGGAAGGTCTTTGCTTTATAAAGTTGTGGCTCCTGCACTCTATGTCGCAATCCTAGCTGTTGGCATGTGTAACCATAGCCCTTCAGCTGGAGCCACACTATAAAAGTCTGCTGCGTAAGCTGCTGAGCACAGATGGTTATCTGTAAATATCTCTAGATACAGAAACACTAGTTCTACCTCTACCTACTGTAAACTTCTGTAACATCTGTAAGGTATTAAAACACAGATTTATGAAAAAACATGGGGCATGTATTTGATTCCAAGTTACTGTTGTTTTTCTCCCACTTTTAGTATCTGTTACTAAATAAACATGGCGCTTAGTCTAACATCCAGAATTTTTCAGGACAACAGTGAGCTTGGAACACTGACACTAAAACCCTTTTGAGGTTTTGTCTTGCTATTGTTGGACATGTGAAAAGGGTACAAGAGGACATCGTGGTGAAATTGCTCCATGGACAGGTAATAGTAACAAGTAAAACAGAAAAAGAAAAGTAGAATTTGGTTATCATTCTTTCTGGCTGCATATTAACTGAGGTTTTAGGTTAAGAGGAAACTATTTACAGCTCTAGTAACCTGAATCAATCTTAAGCAGTAACACTCAGTGCTCAGAAGATCCTGACATGGTCTGAGGACTGATTGCATCTCAGATGTTTTCTACTGCCACTTGGATACAATTGTGGCTTCTTGTTTCCAGCCAAAACACAGTTTTGCTTCTTATATTTTTATTGATTTTGTCTTAGATTGTCAAACTAGCTATTTTGAAACTGTTTTTAGTATTTTTATTTCTATGCTTCACCCCAACTCCCCTTTTCTTTTTCTTTATTTAATTTTTCCTTTCCTGGTCCTCAATTTTAAATATTTCTCTCCGTGTGAAGTGAGATTAAAAGCTTTACTTCCACTAATTTTCATACTTTGAGCAGCCTGAAAGAGCTGGTTAGTTCTGATTTCACGGTTTTGGTCGTTTTGAAGCAATCTGCCAGGTACAGCACAACCCAGTGGCCAGTGTGTGCACAGCTTCTCCATGGGCACATTTAATGGGAAAAACAAAACAAAACAAAACATGCTTTAATTCACTAAGCCTAAAAGTTGAGTATGAAAAGAGCTTTCAGCGTGCTTCTGGTAACTGAGAAAAAGTTCAACCTGTAGCTGAAGGACCTCCTGCTTCTGAAGGAGACAGCCTGGGAGCCTCTGCCCAGCTCTCTGCTCAACGCAACATAAAACCTTGTCATGGTAATTATAGCTCTGGACAGGTGAACTCAATTGTGCTGAATTGGTGTAACTGGAAACACCCTTCACTTCAGGTTTTATCAACATCAGCCACAAAACAACCTTTTGCTCCTCCGCTACAGCTCTGTGCAGATGGAGTTGAACATCAGGATAACGACCAAAAGTAAAAGTCATTTCACAAGTTGATTGTACGAAAAAATTTATTGTTAAAAGGAAAAAACAGAGAAGCATTTCTTCCATATGAAATACTGTTGTATTTCAAGTTGAATACTTGTAATTCTTGTTCTTCAAATCTTCAAAAATTCTTGAATGAATGTATCATAGTCTGAAGTACTTAGCTTTTCCATAACTGAAGGCACAGCACTGAAATGCAGTTCTCCGTCTGACCATTTGCAATTATTCTGTGACTTCATTGGGATGCCCAGCTCCAAGAGAAGCTGCGTATATTGGCTGAGCATCTGATCACAGCCGTGCTATAAATGGAATAAGAACTCCATGTTGCTTTCCACACAGAACTTGATGCGTTCTACCTCAGGAAAGCTGCTTTATATTTTGTAAGATGGATTCCAGTTGTTTGCAGAAGGAGCCTCTAAGTTCTGGATTTATTTGAAATGTTTGTTGAATTCAGAAAGGGTCTTGTTTCACTATCATGGTGAAGTTCAAGCACATGATAATATTCTGCTCAGAAACATCAGAGAATGCTTGTAAAACAACTGTATAATATCCCTAAAATCCAGAAAGAAAACAAGGAAATTAGTGCATAATGCTGTCCATTCTTGGCACAGTGGACCCTTGAGGTCTCAAGCTGCCCAGTGACCCTTTGGCTTTATCTTAAATCATGGTACCAGAGCCTTGAGAGACCTCTGGTCACAGTGATCAGCTCTGCACTGCATGACTTGACTGTGCACAGCATGGGCAGTGGTGGCTCAGCTGTCCCCAGCAGCTCTCAGCTCACCTCCTTTCATAGATCAACTGCTCCTGGACAAGCAGGATTCTATTTGTCCAAACCTGCACCTTCAGCCCAGCTGTAATTCATCCATGTTTTCTTACAGTGACCACTACTGTAAGCAACACTGGAGTGTTTGAGTCAGCTGGACATTCCTTCCAGACCCGCAGTTCTGCCCGTGTATATCCTGCAGTCTGACCCATTAAGCAGCACAAATCCAGATCTGGCTGTTGTCTAACAACTCATCACAACTTTACACAAGCAGAATTAGTATGCATCAGGACAAAAGACATCATCATGGCCCTTGCTGAACTCAGGTCCCATTCTACCTCCTTTGAAGCCTTTCTCTTCTGATACAAGAAGCTAGTAACTGCTAGACTGTGAGGTTTGTAAGAGTTTCTGCTTTCCAGTAAAATGTGATTAGCCATAAGGAAGCATCAGGTAAACCATGAACACCTAAATATAGGAGGACTTACAGCAGAAACACTCCCTGTCTACTACTAGCTCTGAGGCTGGAAGAGATGTTCAGATGTCCAACCTCCTCAGGGGCCCAAGAACTTTGCCTTAAGGGGAGACTGAAGATTTTATGCCAGTTGAAACTCTTTGATGACATTTGCGGAGTTAAATAGAGTTGTTAAGGCTAATGTTAGCCTTGGAAAGGCTTAAGTTGATGAGGAAGGTGTTGGGCTGCACTGAGGACAATTGCTATTCCTGATTTAACACCGAAGCATTGCTTTTTCTTTTGGTACTGTTATTCCTCTCCAAAACTTTGCAAAGAGTTTCAGGGATGAACAGATGAGCATGTGAAAAGAAAAAGAGTGAAATGGGCTGAAAGAATCCGAATGGATCTATTAAAAATGGTAATAAGAAACAGAATAACTTACCAAACGAAAATGAACAATTAAAGTGACATTAAATTTATACTTTTGGTCATTTATAAAATAGAGGAATAATAAAGGAAGAATAATCTGAACACATCTAGAATTTCAAAGATGCTGCCATTCTGGAATTGTCACCTCAAGCACAAGAAAGTTTTCCGACATTTTCTTTTGCTGTTTTCTACAGTTCAGTTGAACCTGTCTTTCTAGAAAATATATAAATGTAAGACATGGACATGTTAGAGTGGTCCAGAGGAGGATCACACAGATGATTATAAGAATGGAGCACTTCTCCTGCACAGAAAGGCAGAGGGAGCTGGGCTTGTTCAGGCTGGAGAGGGCTGAGGCCTCCAGGGAGAGCTCGCTGTGGTATTTCAGTACCTAAATGGGGACTACAGGAAAGGTGGAGGGAGTCTTTGTAAAGGAATGTCAGAGAGAATAGGAGGAGGGGTTTTCAACTAAAAGAGAGTGTATTTAGGTTAGATACAAGGAATGAATTCTTCACTACGAGTGTAGTGAGGCACTGGAGCAGGTTGCCCAGAGAAGCTGCAGATTCTCCATCCCTGGAAGTTTTCAAGACCAGGTTGGATGTGGCCCTGGATAACTTGGTCTGGTGGAATACATCCATGCCCATGGTAGGGGACTTGGAACGGTCTTTAAAGTCCCTTTCAACCCAAATGAGTCATTGGTTCTATGATTCAATGATCATGTAATTGTACAATTCTGTTAAGTATGCTATTTTAACATTACTATCCATTTGAATAAAATGAAAAGTACCTTTGGAAACGATGTTCTTTTACCTTTAATGTCAAATTCTGTTTCAGTTGTTTCTGTAAAACAGATAAGCACAATATAAACGGTTACTTAAACATAAAGCCATCAGTGAAACTTCATAAATAACTTCAAAGCACTATAGCATATCTCTCATATCTATCAGCAGTGCTGCCAATGCCATTTACTCTTCCAGACATAAGACCTTCACCTCTTTATTCTCCTAAAACTCAGCCCGTTTGCCTAGACAATGTGCAAGAAAATATAGATCAAATAGGAAGCTACTGCAACATCTTCTACAAACCCCTTCTTACTGTATTCAACTTGTAATAGTAGTTCAGACAAACTGTTAACAGAGGAGAGCTGAAATTCACTTCCAAAATAATAATAATAATAATAAATGAAAAATAAAGGAAAAAAAGAAAGGAAAACATGAACTACATATTTGGAGAACTGATATCCTGAATTTTTCTGATCAGAGCCTTTGTCATGCTAATGTTGGTTAGCTTGAACTAGAGGATTGACTCTTCTCTAATAAAACACATTTTATGTGGTTATAGATAGTACCTCTAAAACACCATCTAGACTCTTACCTGAATTAACTGTCTGTATATTAGTAGTGACCCTAGATCCTCTTCAGCTTTGTGTGCAGTCCAGTCAAGTGTAGTTTTCCATGTCATTTTAGAAATGTTTGCAATAAAAGTGTCATAATACAAGAGTATTACTAATCCCAATTTACAGAGATGGAAACAACACTATAAAGACATTAAAGAGTATAATTTGAAAACACTCAATCTTAGCAGAGTTATGCCACCAGAGAACTGCCTGCTCTAAATTTTGCCACCTGAATGATGAGGTGGGGGGTGAAATCATTGGCCCATGTGACTTGAGTAGAGAGCACCTGTGTGCAAGCTCTGATTAGACGCTTTGCTCTCAAACAGTGAAGTATTATACTCTTCAGTGCCTTAAGCTGCTGCTTCCAGAAGCCAGAGGTCCCAGAGACAGAAAGGACACTTCAGTGAAGGCTGAAGTGCTATAGCACAGCTAACCTTGATGAAGCTTCACCTTAATGTTTCTGGGTTTTCCTTCTAAGTGAGATGAATTGATCATAAAGAGAAAATCCTATATGCATGGGTTGATCAGTTAGTCTTCTCAGAAATCTTGCTTGGTAGCAAGAACCAGTGGCCAGGTTATGCCACAGTCTGCAATCTGCAAGACACGGTTTCCCACTGACCTCCTTTCAGCTTTCCACACAGAGAATATTCGTCATCAGTTCCACTGCAAAGAACTTCTCTCCAGTGCAACGCTTTGGCACCTTCATACCAGACTGTGAAGACTATCTTCAAAAAGGCAACATCACTTTCTAGTTAAGATATTGCAATTAAGAAAAAAGTAATTGGTAGGGAGGAAGAAATACATATGCAGACATGCTATTTAGACTAAAAAACTATTTTTTTTCTGAAATTTGGATTTTTTTAGAGTCCCTCAAAACTAATAAATATGCATTTCTTGAAAACCGTTCTTTCCAGAAAAAAGTTTGTTTCTTTTACCAAAAGTCATCAGTCTTAAGAAATATTAGTGACAAATTTCAAAATCTCTTTCAATTTCTTCAGCAAAGACAGCAGTGTTCACTTAGCTCCATAGCTCACCCCTGAGAGATTCCACACATGGAGTTTTAGGCAGGTATTGTAAACAAATTGTCCAGATTGCTAGTAGCTGTCATAAGGTTATCTTACTAGGGAAGGGACTAGGGAAGCAACCTTACCACAGCTTCAGAATTTTTACTGAGCACGTGAAGCTTAAGATGCAGCTCACAGACTAATAGAATCACAGAATATTCCGAGTTGGAAGGGATCATCAAGTACAACTCAAGGCTTCACACAGCACTATCAAACTATGCGTCTGAAAGCACTGTCCGTACACATTTCATTACACAATTCGACAACTTGGTTTAAAGTTTAGTTCAAAGCTAGGTTTACACATACACTCTTCATTACCATATTTCCAGGTTCTGGAGTATGCATATTCGTAGTCCTGATGTACATGGATATTTTCTCTCCTTAAAATACCTTGGGTCTTTTTCAGACCAGAAGAGCTTGTACGCAGCAAAAGTTTGTTTGCTTTTTCTGGAAGTACCTGAGCTGCCTCAAACTGGCACGTGCAATGCCAGTCAGTGTACTGAGCTATGGAACCTGCATAAACCAGTCAATTTCAAACACTCTTCTCTTCACAAACTGCTTAGAAATCATCATTTCTGTCCATTGCTGTAGTTTGTCTATTCCACTGCTAATCACAGAAAGGTATCTCTTAAATACACTGACATTTAGGATGAAGTGGCAGTTTTTTGCTTGCATCACTTTTATTATTTTTTTGCATTCAGACAATATAATTCTCTAGGCTATAGTGACTTACTTGGAATCCAGGTAACAGCAGCATGCCAGACGGATTTGTTCAGCATGCTGCAGGGTGTCACATTAAACTTGAAATAATGAGCTGAAGAATCTACAGGATAACATGATTTCAAGTTCATGAAAATAGATTTCTCCAATGAATTATTAAAAACATACATATGTATACACTTACAGTAAACACAAACACAATACAAATAAATTTAATATAAAGTATATATTATACAATTGTGTAATCTAGTTACTTGCAGTAAACATTAAAGGTCTTTTCAGACAATATTCCTGATTGCTTACATGGTTAGTGCAAAAGGAGCATCATATTACTTTGTGACTGAGAAGTAAGAAAAGTCATTTGTTGAATGAATAACATTTTGCACTCAAACAGGCAAAAAATATGCTTCTTTCTTTTTCAAAGCCACACACTTTACATTAACATTATGCCATCAGGATCCTTTGATAAAAATGTCTCCACTTATGCTAGTTGTGTATTATCCATACCAGCATGTTGCCCAAGGCTAGCAGGCCACCTCAGGTAGCAACAGTGACTTCATCATGACTTATAATGAGCTCTGTCTTCTATTTTGTGGTTTCAAGCAAGGGTTGTGCAAAAGGACTGTCTGACTGCTGGTAATTGGCAGTCATGTTATGATCATAACTGTGTACAGGAAATTATGGTAGAGAAATGGAGAACAAAACACAGTAGTCTCAAAGGCTCAGTTTGCAAGCTTAGGCCTGACACAGACTCATTACATTTTTTAAATGGGTGTTAATGGAAAGCAAAGTACCCAAGGTAAATATTCCCTCTCATGCTTTAGTTTACATAGATATTTTACAGGTGATACACACTGGTAATGCACATAGATATGTTTCTTTCCTTGAAAAATATCTGTCTCCTAAAATTCCTCCTTCCTGCCATTGAGTATATGTGTGCACACAGAACCAACCTGCTTGGCCCTCTCAGCCTCATTGTGCCTCATTGCTGCAGAACTGATGAAAAAAGTCAGTGAACTACATGGATCCTGTGGCCTACTGCTCAGAGACAGCCAGCAACCACGAGAGAGCCTATCTTGCTGCCCCAAAGCTGCACTGACCCCTAGCCTCATACCATCTCGTAGACAGTTTTTTTTTTTTTCAATATTTTGAGTGTAGAATATTAGTTAAATCAGTGTGGGTAATTTATACAATACAGAACTTCCAAACAAAATTCAAAACCCCTGTCTTCCAGCTTTTCCTGAATCAAAATATGCCTCATGCTTTCTCTACTAAGTAGCACCTTCCCTCTTAGCTACTGCAAGCCACCACTGAAGTAATATTTACATTTATGCAGGATAATTCTTATAATAGGGTGATTAATAACAGAAATATACAACAGCTGAAACTCTTGTTTATATTTGCCTGATTCATCCAAGAAACATATGGAAGAGAAAGCTCACATTGCCTTAGGCTAATGTAATTATTGTCCACAGGCCAGAAAGAAAAGAATAAGCTAGTTTCTACTTACCACAAAAAGTATACGACAGTTCTAGATCTGACGATGTACAGAAAAATCCACTGACTCCAGGAGTGAACAACATGAAAAAGACAAACTCAAACATATTTACTTATTTTGATCGGTATTGGGCAGAATGCTTCATTTTGGGGAAGGAGGAACAAAAATTCAGCACGGTCATCCTCAGTCACACGTCTCCGGGGAATATTTGTTTTATTCTGTCAAATTCTCTTAATTCTCTTAATCCTATTACAATGCTATCAGTTACCTTCATCATAAATTTCATGAAGAAAAAGAATTTCTGCCTTCGTTGTTACGTCTTCTCCAGACAGCACAGCTCATGTCACAAGTGAAAAATGAAAGAGAAAACTGCATGAAATGAGGAAGTGAGAGAAACTAAAAATACGATTACCAGAAGAATATAGAAGGCAAGTGGGGCTGACTCAACAGAAGCAACTGTTGTTAAGGCTTGATTTCACATGCTCACAAAGGTTTCCTGTACATAATAAAGAGAAGTTGCAATCAAACGATGAAAACCTAGTCCACCTTTACTGGTGCATTAGTTAATAGTTCTCATATGTTTTCACAATGAATTTCTCACAAAGCTCATCATACCAGAGGAGAACTCAGATGTTATGGATAGGTCTAATCGGATGATATATTTCCGAAAGTCAGATGGAGATTAATGTGACCAGTTAACACGTTAATGATCAGAACAACTGAAGTTCTACTCAGTGTCAGCTATTACCTTCAAAGCTGCATCTATCACGGTTATACTTCTTAGCGACAACCTTAAAAATCTATAAAATTTCTACGAATGAACTCCATGCCCCTCCCCCTAGCTCTGTGACCTCTTCTCATGCTCTTCACTGCAATCTCTAGCAGAAAAGCTGCACCACGCAATTCATGCTGGAGCAATGAGTCCAAACATTGAACATTTTGTGAGTACAGTGCATGTTAGGGGGGTTGGAACCAGATGAACTATAAGGTCCTTTCCAACCCAACCCATTCTATGATTCTATGACTTCAGCGTTATACAATTTCCCTGACAGAGTACATACACCCCACACAGACTTCAACTGTTGTTTAACAAGACACTATAAAACATGCAAACCATTTGCAACCACAGTTGCAAATAAAAATAAATCAGGATGCTGTAATAGCTAGGATGCTGTAGTAGCTGGAAAAAGAAATAATGAGAATAATGAGACACTGAAGTGTAGCTACCTCATACCTGTGTCAAAAGAAAATATTTGTTTTAAATCACAAAACTCTGGCCATTGATCTGGAGTGAGTCTAATCAGTCAGAGAACAAGCCAGGACTGACAGAAGACTCAACAGATCCAGCAAAAGTCACAGGCCAGTTTTAAGTAGTTGGGAGACTGCACTGACTGTATGGCATTGACATGAGATGACCCCACTGGACGCGTGCCCCTCTGCTGTTAGACTGGTACTTGCTTCACTGCACAGCACGTTGGGTAACTGATGGACTCATTAGAAAGAACTCTGCAGATTTACAAGGTCATATATAAAAGCTCTCACAACTGAAATGAAGACAAACACTTCGTTGAATCCAGTGACTTTCCAGACCGGGTTCAAAGCTACATGTTTTCTCTCACAGTTACTGCCATAAATGAAATAGATGAGGAAGGAGTCCCCCCTGGTGGCATACACAAACACATGGGGAACCCCTGCATCCTCCACTATTCCTTGTTGCATTGTACTGCATGAGAGTATTTCAATACTTTAAAAAATATAGCATAACTATGCTTCGTTTTAAAAAGGATCTGGCTGTCTAATTAGAGAAATGTAACAATAAGTCCTACTGATATCAGGGTTAAAATTTCTCTTGTGACCATGACAATGAAGTCTGTAACCTTTACTATGATGTCTGGTCAAGTTGTACTTAATTCAAACTAACCTGTCCTTTTCAAATCTCCTCTCCAAATTCTGTTTTAGATGTATGAGTACTCTAATGATTGTATCAATGGCATTCACAGAACTGACCTTCTGTGGAACTCAATGGCCAAAGCCCTAAACTAGAACACTGTAGGTGTGCTTTTCTGCTTTCAGTTCAGTATGAAGGGCACTGGAAAGGAAGGATGTGTATATTTCTACATTTATTTTTTACTAGGTAATCTTCCTTTAATATTTTTCATTTATACTCATAACTACATTTCAAGTCTCACGTCCATTTAACAGAAAATAAAATAAATCCAAATATGGAGAATTTAGGAATTTTCATTTTGGCTACATCTGAGATGCTGAGAGTAAAATTTAACTCCAAACCTCCTAGCTGATTTGTGTCTAAAAACTGTAATGTTATAAATGTAATGTAACAAAATGTGTGAGACTTTTAGTGTTTTAGTACTTTTAGTTTTTAGTACTTTTATCTTCTTTCTCAATACACCCAAACAAGTGCCAAGATCTCTTTAAAATAATAACTTTGCATTTAGATTGTTGGCTGCAGATGAGTACTATGACCAGATGAGCATTTATAAGTCACTGAAATCTCCCTCAGGAAAAATTAACAATATACTTTAGCATAATATCCCATCACAAGAAAAAAAATAAAACAGCAAACAGCAACAACAGAACCCAGACCAACAGTATTCCAGGGCAGCAGAGGAAAGCACTCTGTTTCAAAGTGTTTGTCAGACAGAATGAAATATTATGGAATTGTGACATATTATGGAAGTGGGGTCATGACCAGGGATACTAGACAGAGCTGGAGAATTCAGATCCTCTATACACAGCTGACAGAGTGCTGAGAGTGCGCCAAGGCAGATGCATCCCAGAGCAGTGCACCACTGGTGACTTTGTGCCATTTGAGACAAGAGCAAGAGCAAGAGAATAACAGTGGAAATAAAGAAAGAAGTGATGTGTATTATCCAAATGTATTTTCTTTAATGCTATATGCACTTTGGCTTAATGATGTGATTTGGATATATCACGTTAAGCCATCAGAGGCTGTTAAAAGTGAAGTAAATGCAGACTAAGTGTTCTGTGGAAATAATTGTGTTGCAAATAACTTGTTACCAGTAAGCTTCAAGTTAATTCATTCCAAGCCAAGTGTAGGATCAAAGCTTACAGTTATACCCTAAAGTATACATTGAATCATTAAACTTTGCAGGAAGAAGAGAAAGCAGAGGATGAAGGGGAAAGAAAGGGCTGTGCCCTACCTGAAGCTGAACAGTCAGAAAGCATACCAAGCAACACTGCCTACCAGGGTAGTCAAAAAATTAAGAGAGCTGGACAAGTTTTCTGTTTGCTCTTATTCTCTGTTCTTCCCTGCTTTAAATAGCTGCTCATTTGAGCTTATTCTAAGCTACTCACTATGGCCTGTATAACTGTGCAATAATCTTATTACAGTGGATCCAACTCTTAGCCAGCTCACTTGTCCCATTTCTCAGGGGGGCTGCAGCAGGCTACGTGGTACATAGGGTCACGAGGACATTGATGTTATGACCACAGAACTCCACAGCAACCAAATTACAGCAGTTTAACAAGTTTCCACCTATGAAGTTACACTGAACAGCTGGAATAATTCATGTGCTCTAACTTTTCATAGTACAATTTCATTAAATTTCCATCACCTTAATTAGACTCTCACAGTACAGTTGAAAATACTCAGCACTTCCTCATCTTTGCCAATGAAATGACTATGGTGTGTAATAAAGTATGCTCCAGTGAAACTAGCTAATTTTAGGAAGTGTACTTAGGAGTGTGAAGCAACTCAGAGCTTTAAAGATTTCTCTTTGAAATCAAAAGGGGATCATTTTCTGATCAGAATATTTTACATATGCAAGAAAAGACTGAGGGTTGTGGGATAATTTAATTTAAAAAATAACATTAAGGAATGACAAGCATTGTACTTTGTAATTCAGACCAGATAGGTACTGATTAATAATACGGGTAAATAATATTGCAGACAAAGCCAAAGACTTTGAGAAAAAAGGAAAGGAACACTGGCAAGAGACTTCTACATAGCCAGAGACTGAAAAGAAGAATCTGCCTGTATCCTGTTTTCCCATGAAAATGGCAGACATCCACAACCTCCTGTGGAAATTCTTAATTCTTATCTGTAATTTACCTGGACCTGAGCAAGGCCTTTGACATGGTCCCCCACCACATCCTCATCTCCAAATTGGAGGGAAGTGGATTTGATGGGTGGACGACCCGATGGATAAGCAATTGGTTGAAAGGCCGCAGACAGAGGGTGGTGGTCAATGGCTCTATGTCCAGGTGGAGGCCGGTAACAAGTGGTGTCCCCCAAGGGTCTGTCTTGGGACCGGTGCTCTTTAACATCTTTATTAATGACATCGATGAGGGAATTGAGTGCACCCTCAGCAAGTTTGCTGACGACACCAAGCTGAGTGGTGCGGTTGATACGGTGGAAGGAAGGGATGCCATTCAGAGGGACCTCGACAGGCTGGAGGGCTGGGCTCGGGTGAACCTGATGAGGTTCAACACGGCAAAGTGCAAGGTTTTGCATTTGGGCCGGAAGAACCCCAGGCACCTGTACAGGCTGGGAGGAGCGGTCCTTGAGAGCAGCTCGGCAGAGAAGGACCTGGGGGTCCTGATGGACGAGAGACTGAATATGAGCCAGCAGTGCGCTCTGGCAGCTCGAAAGGCAAATGGGATCCTGGGCTCCATCAGGAGAGGGGTGGCCAGCAGGGACAGGGAGGTGATTGTCCCTCTCTACTCGGCTCTTGTGAGGCCCCATCTGGAATACTGTGTCCAGGTGTGGAGCCCTCAGTACAAGAAAGACATTGAGATTTTGGAAAGGGTCCAGAGGAGGGCAACTAAGATGATCAGGGGGCTGGAGCACCTCCCCTATGAGGACAGGCTGAGGGAGTTGGGCTTGTTCAGCCTGGAGAAGAGAAGGCTGCGGGGTGACCTCATTGCAGCCTATCAATACCTGAAGGGAACCTACACCCAGGAGGGGAGTAAACTCTTCAAAAGGGCTGATAACAGCAGGACTAGGGGAAATGGTTTTAAGTTGAAGGAGGGAAGATTTAGGTTGGATGTTAGGGGGAAGTTCTTTACTAGGAGAGTGGTTAGGCCCTGGAACGGGCTGCCCGGGGAGGTTGTGGATGCCCCGTCCTTGGACGTGTTTAAGGCCAGGTTGGACGGGGTCCTGGGCAACCTGATCTGAATGTGTATGTTTGGTGGCCCTGCTAGGCAGGGGGGTTGGAACTACATGATCCTTGGGGTCCCTTCCAACCCGGCTGATTCTGTGATTCTGTGATTCTGTGATTAAGGTCAGAAGGGGATAGGAGGGAAGCATCTAGGAAGGAGATTTGAGTCATTTCATATGTTCCTGTTCTTCACACCGCATTGAGAAAAATCAGTACTACAGTAAGATGCGAAACCCAGCTGCTTATAACAAGAAATGGGTTGGCACTGAAGGGCTGCAGGAGCTCGCAACTCCTACAGAAGGTATAGCCTTGCAAATAAGACAGCTTGTAGATAACATCTTTCAGAAGACTGAGCTTCTATATCTGTATTTCCTTCAGAATCTCTACTCACATGTATGTACACATTCATGTCTTACAATTTTTTTCCATGATGCAGGCAAGTCTGAACTGAAAAAAAAAACTGCCAAGAATGAAAACATTGGATTGTAGGAAACCCTCTGCAATTACACATACTTTTCACCAAAGGTGAAAAAACTGAAGAAAAATCAACAAGAAAATGGTAGTTCACAAAATTAAGGAACAGTGAATAAATTTAATAAATGAACAGGGAAGGATGTGGAGCTGATACAAATATATATATATATATATATATATATATATATATCATAGCATTAAGTCAGTTCTCCAACAGAATGTGTTAGTAACAGAAGGGGCTGTTTTGCTTTATGCACACTTTCAAGCTTAGAAGGACATCAATCATTTCATACTTTCTGACTCGAAAATGCACTCACTACACTATGGAATGCATCTGAACTTCAGTATCTGGAGAACTGGGTTGTGTGGTATGATAAAAGGATGCGTTCTGCAAGTGGGGTGTAATGACACAGTAAACTATCTGTATTGAGTCAGACCACTCTGGATGCAAAGTAAAACAGAAATGCATACAGAAGTCTTTTTGTATTTTTTTTTTTTTAATATATATATATATATATATATAAATATAAAAATAATTTTAACCTAAAGAATAAAATATCATTGCTTGAGTACTAAGTTCTGGTCTCAACAAGTTCCAAGGATCTAAACCAGACACCAATGTTCAAAAGAAACCAGATCTGAGAATCCTGGAATTACAAACAAGGACAGTCAAGTCCTAACAGTAATTGGGTCAAATGCATTCTTATTTGGTGACCATAACAATGTCTATGAAGATACACAGCTTCTTTCCTGAATTTAGAGTTTGCCAATTTAGGAGAAAATAAATTGTTGACTCAGTGGAAGACTGTACATCTCTAGTAAATTTGATCTTCCCCAACACTGGAAGGCAAAAACTGTTTTCACATTTTAATAAGATTGGACTTCTGTATTAAAGTACTGCTCAAATAAAGTAAAGTGATTACCATGATTTTCAAGGTACATGTTGGAAATATGAAATGCTTTTCTGAGATCACATCATGGCCACAATTATCAGCCTACTTCTGGCAAAAACCTGTTTTGTTTTTTTTGTTGTTGTCATTTTGTTTTTTAATTATCCATGTGTCAGAAAACCATTACTAACTTACCTTGTGTTTCACAGTCAGGAGATAAATTTTAAGTACCAGAGATAATTTTTCCTTGTCTGTTTTCTTTGGCTTTTGTTTTGTTTTGTGAAACATAACCACTTGGATGAAAATCTCTTATTATTGCTGCTTAAATTCTTATCCAGCAAAATTCCAAATTTCAACAGTAAAAATTCTTTGCATTCAGAAGAAAAGGTTGAAGATTTCTGAAGAAGCACATAAACAAAAGTTGGGGCCTTTCTTTTATTGACTCTTCCAACTACTTCCTGTTCTCTATGAATAGAATTTTGATGTCTCAAATAGACATTCAATGATGAAGTTAACTTTACGCACGAGCACAAAAGAGAATTAACACATCTGACATGAAAACAATGGACAAATGTTTAATTTGGTGTAAAACATGACTTCAACAAGTACCATAACCATGTGATTAGAGTTGCTTACTACTGGCCTCTTGCCTTCAGTATAATGCATTAAACATATAAAAATGTATCACTGTTTACTTACCCAGCGATACTGGCTTAGCAGAGATAGATCAGGCTGTTCAACATAAAGCTGCTAATATGAAAGAATCAAAATGATTTCTGCACCTATTCTTTTTTAATTCAGTAATTTTTTAAGCCTTAAAATATTCAGACCCTTCATTACTTGTATACAAGTATCTGTCAGTTTATGTGACAAACTTCCGCTTGGTTTAAAAACATTTTAATCCAATTTCCACATATTCAGAGTGCAGAACTAATTCAAACAACCTACTCATGAGATGATCTTATACTCAATACTCAAACTAAATGTGACTTTCTTTGTGGAGTTAAAAATCAAGAGGTATATTTTTAAAGGCACAAGCTCTGAACAGTACTCTGTAAGAGATTCCCTTTCGTTTCCCTGGCTTTCATAAATACCAAAAGAATCCATTTAAACCACTAGATGCTGGTATTTTAAATTGGTACAAATATTTGTCTTAGCAAGATTTTCACAGCACAGATCTTCCTTCTTTTCCATCTCTGGGAAAAGAGCTGCTTGGGAGTGTGATTCTATCTCAGAAAACTATTGAAGTAGCTGTGAATAGTTAGAGACTGCTGCAACCCAGCCATCCTTTCCATCTTTTCCAGAAACCCACAGACCTCTAAAAGAAGGCTACAAGGTGTCAGCTGTAATATCTGCCCCTGTCTTTTGAAGTGAAGGCCAACCCTACTCTCACGGGATGAAGAGTAGTATCCATTAAAAACAGCCCGACCTTTCTGTGTTAAGCACAGTTTCTCTCTAATCTTAAGAACTTAACAATGTGCTTGACAGGTAATGAACATTCCAGATCTTTTTTTTATATGAAAAGTTCCTTTTAAAGCAGTGACGATGAGTTTGCAGCACAGTCCATGCATGGTTCTCCTGGTTAGTTAAAAATAAAAAAAAAAAAAACAAGAACAAGCACAAGAAAAACAGAAGTATTTTAGTGTATTTTGTGTTGTTAACTCTGACGAAGCCCTACATATTATTTATAGGTTTAAGAAAAAAAATTCAGTACATTCCAAAATTTGAGAAATTCTACTGTTACCTGATACTTTTGAAACCGTAATATAGTTTAACATTCTTTCACATTTATAGCAGTGCACAATGAACAGTAAGTGACATTCCTTATCTCCACATTATTTACTTTCACCACCTTTCTCTTCTTCCTCAAAATCCAAACAAAAGGCTTTGTCATAGCCCATGAGACGGTTATAATCCTGAGGATCCGGGAAAAGCGTTGGATTAACAAGCATTGATTTAGTTTTAGCATAAAATGTTGTAAACATCTTGGTGATGTCTGGAATCTTTACATCTTTCTGATGGAAGACAGTTGCTTTTTCTGCCAAGATTGCATTGTACGTAATAGCTGTGTATGTGTCCATTTCCTCTTTATAGTAGAGTCGAATCACATAGCCCTTTGTAAGGATATGCAAAGTAACTGGAGTAACAAACGTAAAAAATCCTATCAACCCATAAAATGCAGCTTGTAGAAGCAAGCTGTCAAATCCAATGCCAGTTTTCAGCACGAGGTAGGGCATCATGAACAGGTTAAATATGCTGGTGGAGTAGGAGAAAAATCTCACACCTATATACAACAAAACAAAAAAACAAGATTAATACCTGTAAGTAAAACTGTCTCTGTAATTACCTATGTACCTTGTGCTACAAATTTTTGTCATTACTTCAACACCTAAAATTACTGAAAAGCCTTTTTTAAAACACTCTCCAATAAAATAAGCCGTTAACAAGTACCAGGAGGTACATTCCTTTCTTCCTGCCACTCTCAAGGTTTGTTTTATACTGGTTTTATACTTTATACTGTTTTATACTTTGTTTTATATATATATGCTGGGTTTAATCAAAGCTAGTAGCTGGTTTTATTTCTATGATGAACTCTGCTATCATGCAATTATGCAGATATACGTATTTTTCACTTCACAGACAGGAATAACAATTAAAGATATGGCTGGGCACTTCTCTCTTCATCAACAACCACATTAGACATTCAGTGTGCATTAAAGAAACAAGTTTGCTTGGTCCCCCACTGTGTATAATTTGAAAAATGTAGGTTATTGTACATTCACAAGCATTCTGCAGCCATCTTTGCACACAGCTTGAAAATCAGCAGCTGCTGCTATCAATCACCCACCATCCTTGAGACACAATGAGAACCAGTAGTCTAAAGATGCTGTGAAAACTGAATGTATCAGGGCATACTTCCCCCTTCAATTCAAGAATGTCCATCAGAAAACATCAGTGAACTACTTTTTGCTAAGCAAAAACATTAACTGGTCAAAGAGAGATTAACCAAAGTCTCATCACAGACAGCACTTCTGCCATTTTAGTGACATTCAAAAGCAAACAGAATGCAAATATTAGTTATAGTTGGTCAATGGTGGATAATCACTCGAAAGGCTGCAAGAGAAACAGAAGCAGGCTGAGGGATTACAGTTGCACTGTGTTTTCAGAACTCCCTGCAGACCTAAAATTAACTGAAACAGAAATTCTGTTAATATTAATCATTATACACCACAGAAGTATAAAATCAAGCATCACAGCAAGATATATATTCGTGTTCTGTACAGAGATTTGGGGTTTTAGCACAGTTGGAAAGAACATTTGCTTTCTTAATGTTGCATTTAAATATTTTAAATATTAAGGAAAAAAAAAATCAATAAAGATCCTTTCAAGTTACACACCTAACACTGCTTTTGCTAAGTTTCCTTTATAAACCAATCTTCCATGTTCTGGGTGGTCAGAAGGAGCAGATGTGCTGAGGCTGCGAACTGCTACCCCTTGAAAAGATGCAACCTGAAAGATGACAGCAAAATCAGTATCAGCACTTCAGAGAAACACAGAACAGAATAGTTAAGGCTGGAAAAGACCTCTAAGATCACCTAGTCCAACCACCAACCCGCCCTTCAACCATACCCACTAACCATGTCCCTCCGTGCCACATCTAAGCATTTCTTGAACACCTCCAAGGAATGATTTCACCACCTCCCTGGGCAGCTTATTCCAATATCTCACCACTCTTTTTGAGAAGCTTTTCCTAATATCCAGACTGAATCTCCTTTGGAACAACTTGAGGCCACTACGTGCACAGAAGATTCTCTGTGTCCTGAACCTATTCCCAGCAACCTGAAGTAGCCATTAAGATTGGGTTATTTGCTACAGGATCATTTAGACTGGAAAAGTCCTCTAAAGGTCATCACGCCTAATTGTTAACCTCACACTGCTACTAAAGCACTACATCTACTCCTTAAACACCTCCAGGGACAGTGACTGCTTCCCTACGCAGCCTGTTCCAATGCTTCACAACCCCTTCCGTGAAGAGTTCTTTCCCAGTGTCCAACCCAAGCCTCCCTGCACAACTGGATTATGCCGGCTATGTAATTTCCAATATGGGCTAGGATGCTGCTGGTTCTTCTTAGCCACCTGAGCACACTGCTGGCACAGTACAGCCCAGCTCACTGTATGACACACTGCTATAACCTGCAATACTTTCTGCACACAGCTTTGCAAGGAGGCAGTCACGACCTTTACCTCTTAGAACCCCAGTCAAAGACCACCATCCCGCAGCAAACTTCGCGCCCAGCGAAGCTGAGAAACCAAATATGCCTACCCAGCCTCTCTCCGTTACGTTCGTACTTCTCGAAAAGCAAAGCGCAGCCAACCCGAACCCCTTCCCCTCCCAGCGCACCTCGGGAAGCGCCCCGCAGCTGCTCCGCAGCCGCTGTCTCCCCGCGGGCAGAGGCTGGGGGAATCCCAGACGGCGACTGGCAAGCGGAAGCCCGCGGTGAGCCGCGCCCCGCAGCCAAACGGGGCCGGGCCGGGAGACGGCGGCACGCCAGCAGCCGGCGGCGCGGAACAGCATGGCAGCCACGGTCCCTCCAGCAGCAGCCGGCAGCGAGACGCGTGGGGAACGGAACGGAAACGGCGCGGTCCACTAGCGCAGCATCCGCCGCCGCCGCCGCGCATCCCCGACCTTTGGTTCCGCCGCAATTAGGCCCCCCCGGCTCTCACCCAGCGGTGTGACGGAGCCCGGGGCTGCCTCTGCGGTTATATCATGGGAATGTCCGGGCACCTGCGGGCTGAGGTGCCGGGAATGGCAAAATAGCGTAAAACAGGCTGAAAGCGCTGTGCTACGCCGGAACCCTTCACCGTAAAATGGCCGGGCTGTGCTTTACGGGGCTCCGCTCTGACCTAACGGACTGGCGGTGTTTTGAGGCCGAGAAGCAGATAAACGTGGCGCCACTGCCACGGCCGAGCGGCCGGAGTACGGAGTACAGGCTTCGTGGCTGAGGGCCGTTCTTCGGCCTGTGAGTGCCAGGGCGGCCTCACCGGCAGCTATCGGGCATGCTCAAGCCTCAGCCGTTCCAGCCGGCCGCGCGGCAAACCTTGCCCTCGCTCGTCGCCCACCTTAGGGACAACATGGCGGACAACACCTCCCCCTACATAAACTACAGCTCCCGGCATGCCCCGCTTCCACGGGGCAGCACGCCGGGAGCTGAGTGCTCGCACGCCTTCCAAGGGCAGTGTGCGGGGGGCCGGAAGTGCGCCGTGACCCAACGGAAGTGCTTGGAAGGCAGCTGGCCCGATACGGCGGGGGCCCTGCGAGCGGGGCGGAGGAGCGGCACCGACGGGTGAGTGGCTGGAGTAGGCCTCGCCACAGCCGCTTGGGAGGTGTCCACGGGGTCTGCCGCTGGGAGAGCGGCGAGCCTCGCTGCCGGGGGCGGGAGGCCCGGAGCGCCGAGCGGAGAGGCCTGGAAGAGCCGGGGGCGTGTGGGGAGGAGGCGGGGGTGCGTGCGTGCATAGTGCGGGAAGCTCGCTGCTAGGGGTTCACTGCTAGGCTGGGGTTCCCCTGCCGGGTGTGAGCTGGTAGCGTTTCTCCTCTCTGTAAAAGTCTCCCTGGATTCCACACGCCGCCGGGAAAGGGGCTTTCCAGAACGCTGCTGTAATTAAATATCGCTCTTAAACTTTTTCCGCTACGAATTATGTCTACCCTCTTCCCACGCCATGTCTTAAAGAAAGGGCAGTAACTAAGGCCAAAAGAATTTAGGATGTGTTCTCTGGCGTTGTTGTGCCAAGGTGCGAAGTGCTGGTTGAAGTGCTTTGGCTGTAATGGTCAGTGAATGTAAGCAAAAAAAGACTGATGAGGAAGAGCGATTGACTGCTCGTGCTACTTAAAGACAGGCTTTGTTCTTCTGTAGGTGACCACGAGCTTTGATAAGGTAATAATGGCTTTAGGTACATATGTGAAAAGTGTGACATTAGCAGGTAGCTCTGAGGGCCAGTGGTACCTATAAAGTGTGGTACAGTTTGAAAGAGCCTTAAAGATTAATATTGTAGATCGCAATGCGAGCATTGCGCTATAGGGAGATGTAGTTGTCGGTTTGCTGTTTACTTGGTTTTGCTCTGGTTTTGCTGTTTCAGAGCTTCAGTTTGAAATGTAGATATAAGCATCTCGGAGAACTTCGGGATAAAAAGAGCTTTGTACCTGTATTTATTCCCTTCTGTACTCAAGTTTCCTCTTTTTGCTATGCTAAGAACAAAAATATAATTGGGAGTGAAATATAATTTATTAATTGAAAGGGTCCTTACAAAGATATGTGTTTTTCTGTAATACATCTTGAGATCAGCTATCTAGTGTGTAAATACTTTTTTTTTTTTTTCACTAAGATTTACCTTCAGCACTGAGAAATTTAAGATAAGTGATCTTGAGAAGCTTTCATCACTTCTGGCATCTCTTTGTAATAGAGAAAAGTCATGTGAGATTTTTTTTCTTTTTAGTACTGAAATGGTGATGAAATAATGTACAAAATTTCTTGTATTCTTAATGTGAGGAGTTAATACTGGTTCACTGAGGAGATCCAGTTTTGTAAGGTACTGTCTTCTGTCTCTCACTTTTGTAAATTTTTCCTGATCCATTTGCCCCTTATGCTTTCTATATGGGAATAAATTAATATCTTTTGAAAGCTTGCTTAACTTCACCTGTTTTTGCTGTTTTTTGTTTTTTTTTTTTTTTGTTGTTGTTGGTTGTTTTTTTTTTTTCTTGGAATTCTCAGTGTATGCCCTACATTTTGTCCTAGAAATATTTTTTGAATCAGAGTAAAATTTTTTTATAGGATTTTTACAAGTTTTCTTGCATCTGAAAAGGCTCAGAATGTAGTTACCATTGTTGTGGGGTAGTTTGCATAATTGCGGTTTTTGATGAATGCTTTAATGAGAGAACAGAAATTGATACTGTATTAAAAATTTGGAATGTGCAAGCAGCTTTATTTCCTCTAACAGCTGGAGATATAAAGTAACCAGGGCTTTCCTTCTATATTAGAGAGAAAACTGTAACACTTGCTTTTTTTATTTTTCTCTTGGGAATTATTGGAAAATAAAGTTCCCTAAGAAAAAAGAGTACCTTAAATAAAGTGAGGCCTTTGATACTCCATGCGTGGCATCCTAACTCACCTGTTTGTCTGAACTAGCATTCACCTTTAGTGTACCTTCCTAGTAAACTGGCTGATCTGGCAATCTTGCTGTACCAGTTTTCACTCATGATTTTTCTAAATATGTTTCAATCCATATTTACATTATTTTTTTGTGTGCCCTAAACAGCGAATACTGAACTGAAGAGTGGTATTTTTAAACAAGCTACTATTTAGGATCTAGAGTAGGACTATAGTTTAGGATTAAACAGTAAGACACTGTTGATTTTGCATACAGTGGCCTTTCTTTGCTGAAGAACTCTTCCTGATTTACAAATGACACTCAGAAAATTCCACATTTGACTTCTCAACAAACCCAGGAATTGTGAAGGCATTTTTGTTATTTGCCCCACATTTTCCAAAAAGTTGATCTCACAGAATACAAAAATGTCACCAACTGAAGCGTACAAAAGACGTGTGTGTGCTTGTATTGCACAGCTAATGATTTGGAAGCCTTTCGAGTTACCCTGCACCAGAATCTGAGTTTCAAATATTTTTCTGTGGGAACAAAGAATCTGAATGCTTGCAAATGTTTGCATAGATTTAATTTTCTTGCGCTAACTGGACTAGAAGGATGACGTTCCTGCTGTGTACAGCAGTTGTGTGTGTTCAGTTAAATTAACGTCTGCCCATCAATTATATTTTAGTCTCCCAGGCTTAGAAGGTGTAGAAGGAAGTAATGTTCTGAAAATTCTGGGTGTGTTGGTTGACAAGCATGCAGTTTTGGGCGTAAGTTAGGAAAGTGGTCATGTGTTTTGGTTTTGTTTTTTTTCCTTACATTTAATGCTCAAGAGAAACAAAAAGAAAAAACTAAACTCACTATACCATATCTTTTCTTCTTGGGGTTGTGAGGAGATAAATGTATTCCAGCACGGAAACAGGAACACTTGAATTGTGTTGACAATTATGGTGGTTTATGATTCTTAGTTATATTCTACCTCAACATGTAAATCTGTTACTGCTTCCACTAACTCTTGTGTAAGCTTATGAACCAGGAAGGGAGTTGACTGAAGAAAACAGGCTGTGGCTCGTGCAGGATCATGTTAATAACATCTCAGATAACTTGGGTGTAGTTGTTGGAAAGAAGATGCTTTTCACAAAACAATCACGTAGAACTGAAATATGTTCAGATCTTCATAATGTATCATGACACACGTGCACTTCTTGAAGAGGAACCAGTACTTGCAAACAGTTTCTTAGTTTTGGTATAGCTTTTCCAAGTTTCCTATTTTCCTTTGCTTATTGCTTCTATTGTTGCATTGACCCTGTGATCCTTTTTTGCTCTTCACCGTCTGTATTTTGTCAGAAGAAAATCTATACTACCACTCTTAGTCATAATTATCACTTTTCATATTTTTTTGAAATTATATATTGTTATGTCAGAACAAATGGAGTGAAGTGGAACCAAGTTCTGTCCCATGCTTCCAAGGTGAATACAGTGGGATGTATGATGTTACTTGCTTAAAATTAGGTAGGTTTCCTGAGCCTTCTGCTTTTAGCAGTGGTATGTTGCTTTTGTTCTGTAGAATCATAGAATCACAAGGTTAGAAAGGACCTACAAGATCATGTATCCAACCATCCTCCCATTACCATTGCCACACAAGCACTAAACCACATCTCGCAGCTCCTCATCCAGACGCCTCTTGAACACTGCCAGGGACGGTGACTCCACCACCTCCCTGGGCAGCCATTCCAGTGCCTGACCACTCTCAGAGAAAAAGCTATTCTATAATTTCTATGTTATTCTTTTTTTTATTAGAAGTACAAATTTTATTATTTGTTAATCCTATTATGTTGTTTAGTTGGACTTAAAATAAGGCATGATCTTGGCATGCTTTTTCTTCTTTGCTTATCCATTTGATGAATTGTATTTGTCTTCATTTTGCTAAGCCAAACAAGCAAGGCTTTCTGATTTTTTCATTACATTGCAGGCTTTTTGGTCATGTCGGTAACTCCTTTCTGTAGTGTTTCCAATTTGAACTACTTCTGCCCAGGGAGCCAAGAAGATCAATGGCATCCTGGCTTGTATAAGAAAGTGCATAGCCAGCAGGAGCAGGGAGGTGATCATCCCACTGTACTCAGCTCTGGTGAGGCCACACTTCAACTACCATGTTGAGATTTGGTCCCCTCACTACAAGAAAGACATTGAGGCCCTGGAGAGTGCCCAGAGAAGGGCAGCAAAGCTGTGAGGGATCTGGAGCCCCATCCAGCCTGGCCTTGAATGCTTCTATGGAGGGGGTAACCACAACCTCACAGGGCAACCTGTTCCAGTGTGTCACCCCTCTCACAGTAAGGAATTTCTTCCTAGTCTAAATCTACCCTCTTCAAATTTTAAACCATTTCTCCTTGTCCTGTCACTACATGTCCTTATAAAAAGTCTCTCCCCAGCTTTCCTGTAGGCCCCTTCTGTTACTGGAAGGCCACTGTAAGGTCCCCCTGGAGCCTTCTCTTTGAAGAAGATAATGAAGTTTCATACAACTTCATTTCATGTGCTGTTTTTCAAGACCAGTGAATCACTTCTTTGTGTGATGCTCTGTTCCTCTTTTGTTGCAGTGCCTTCTACTTGTCTCATCTAAATCTGCCTGCTTTTTTTTTTTTTCCCCCAGCATTGTTAGAATAAACATGCTTAATGTCATTTTTGGAGGACCTAGTAGTCCTTTTCAGTCTAAGTGTTGCACATTTGCATCATCTTACTTTATTCTATTACACAATTTTTCTCATATGATTATCCTCTTCTCACATTTGTTTAACACCAGATGATTTGCCTTGTCCAGGTTCCATCTAGTTTCCTTTCCTTTCCTGTTATCGAGGAAATAACAGATTCACTTCTTAATGTTAGGTTACTTCAGCATGCTAATCCTTACCGTGTTTGTATCCTGTTTTCCTTTATATTTCATTCTGTTGGCTGCCTCTTCTGACCATGGTTTTTTTTTTTTTTCACACTCGCCGTGCTAATAGCTTATTTTTTTCCTCTTTCATCGTATGATAACACGTTTCATTTGACCTTATTAAAATGTTCACTGTGGGGTTTTTTTTGCAACAGCTCTAATATTTTGATGTAGACATTATTTCAGTTCCCCAGCTTTAACGTGTTAGCTCCCTTAGCTTATACAAGGTAGCCTTTTTGTTCCTGAGTAATCGATGCTCTCCAACAGGACAATTTCCATTTCCAAACTTGTTGGAACAGATGAAAGATGCTATCAGTTTTGTGCTGTTACTATTTCAGCGCATAAGTGTAATTTCCATGGAGGAGTTACAGGAATTATTGAATGGTTAAAGTTTGATATTATGGTATGGCAGTCTATACAAATTAAGATCATTATTGAACATGCCTAATGTTCAAGAAGTTTATACATGGAAGAAGATTTGAAGTACACCATTGAGAAAGGAAAAAAAACTAAGATATTTCTGTGAGGTTGGAATAATTTTCAAATGCAACAGCAAAGTAGGCAGGAGATGCTTTTTGCTCACTGTTCTGCAGACACTTCAAAACTAGTCATGAATGGCTAATTATACTGAAAGTGACTCCTTGTGAGAGCTTGAGAAACTATTGGTTTTATTTCATACTTCCTTGCCTGAAATGGTTATGAAGAAGGGGAGACAGAAGAAATCAACGCCGAGCACTGAAGTACTTTTGAGAAGTGAAGCTATCTGCAATAGCAAGGAGCTGCAGCTTCCAAAGATCTGAGTCTCTTGACTTTGGTTAGGAATCTCTGTAAAACTTCCTCCAAGTCCTTCAGCTCTCTCCTCAACTTGCTTACTATTTTATTTTAATTTTTTTTTTTTGGCCCCAGCTTTTACCACAAATAGAAGAGGGAGGAAATGTGGGGAGCAGTTTCTTCTGCTTTTTCACACCTTCTTGGGATCCTTCTCAGCAGTGAGTAATAGCAGTTCGTGCGTCTGCTTTTGCTCATTGCTTTTTGTAGCAATCTAATGAATTATCAGAATTCTTAGCAGATTTTTTGCTGCCCCAACCCCGGGTTTCTACTGAATAACTACCCAGAATCCCTGGTCGTGTTTTGCTGAACCTTTGAGTATGCAGCAGTACGTCATTGATTTGTACTGGGTTAATGTTTGTAGAGTAGCAGTAGACATGAAAGGAATTTTAGGACAGCAGGTGGGTGAAATTTCTCTTTCATAAGTTTTCTTTGCCACAGCAGAGATGCAGCTCAATACAGAGAAATACAAGTTGAATCTGAAAATACTGGATTTGTTATGCAAATAAGTGCTTTCATTTCTGTATTCTTTGGAATCATTTTCATGACAAATAACATTTGCAGCAAGCTGAGTGTCAGCTTGTAAGCTCTGGAATTCCTGGTTAACTTACCATGTGAATAACTACATTAAATATCTGGAGTAGATTATCTAAATGACATTGGTGTATGTGTCAGGAACTCTCAATCTTCTAGGAAGGACGGCTTGGAGGGCCAGGTATTTAATGCACACTGATCAGATTGTTTTGTTGAGCCTTCTCTTCTGCAGCCTGAATTCCCCAGCTCTGTCAGTCTTTCTGTGACTGACAGATGCTCCAATCTAGGATGCATTTCAGTGTATTTTGTACTGAGGAGCCCAGACCAGTACTCTATATATTCCACCAGGGCTAAGTAGAATGAAAGGATGCCTTTGCTCAGTGTGCTGGGCTGCTCTCCTCCTCGATCAGCCAGGCTTGGTCTTGCTCTTCCTTGCTGCAAGGGCACATTGCTGGTGTGTGTTCTTGCCATCCCACAGTTTGTCTACCAGCACCCTTTGACCGAGACACTGGTCAGACAAGTCAGTACTGGTGTAATTCTTCCAAAGGTGCATTTGCCATTGAACTTTGTAGAATTCCTGTTTGCCCTTCTCCAATTTGTTGAGGTGTCCAGGGAATACCAGGACACCCATGTGATGCAAGAGCCCCTCCTGTATTCACAGTGTACTGAACTGTTGCCTGACTTTTCTTCTGTAGACACACTGTTTATTCTCTTCAGTGCCTTCTGTGCTGTGGCAGAACTTGCTCTCTTTATCTCCCCACTACATGCATGGGTGCTGCATGGGTGGTGTCTGTAGTAGTAGAAGTGTAACAGGCTCCTGAGGTAACCGTGGCTTGATGATCAAGGGCTTTTAAAAACCTTAAAGAAATATTTTCTTTGCAAAGCAATGATTTGGAGATTCTAGAATATAGTAAGCTGGTGGGGATATATTTAGCAAAAAAAAAACCCCAAGTCAACAAACCAATAGCAACAAAAACCAACCCAAACCAGGAAACACCAGTTTCAAAACAGCGTTTAGTGTTCATGACATTGCAAGCTTTGTGTCATCATATTCTTTTTAATAGCCTTTTTAATAATGCAAATGTAACTAGTGCTGACTTAAGAAATTGCAATAGTGACTAAAAAAATTGCCTCGTGTATTTTCAGACGCTCCTATTGCAAAAGCTGCTGTTGAAAAGAAATAATTTTTTTATAAGAAGAGAATGGGTAAGTGTTGTTCTTAGATTTTTGTTGCTGTTTCTCATGTGAAACGTTTTAGCTCTTGTTAAGAGGGGTTGGACTATAAGACTCTAAATGTTGACCTTATAGCTTTTTTATGTGTGTTTTTTTTTTTTAACTGTAGCCTGAAAACTTTGTGGAACTTCCAGCTAATGTAGTTTTTAGAGGATTTTTTTGTGTGAATGTTGCTTATTGAGATGAGTATCTGTCTAACAGTAAAATATAATTAATATGCCAAATGATGAAAATGTACGTGCTAAAATAGGATGCCTTTAGGTTTTATAGCACAAAACTTTTAGATAGGGGACAAGAAAATTTCCCTGCTGAAATTCCGCATTATATTGTTTGCTAAGGTCAATCTGTTTAATTCGGGCTAAGAGGTCATAATAGGGACTGACTGTTAAATTACTGTATGTGTGTGAAACATGGCTAATTGAACTTTTCATATCTCTCTCACTACAAATGATGGTTAATGAAACAAGATTGGAAAGATTCTGGTGCTAGCAATACTTTTTCTGAAAGTATTTTAGCATCTTTGGCACCGATGGCAAGTTATTAAAATTGTCAGTAACTATATAGAGGATTACTTTTCTAGAAGGATATAAGTATTATCTGATTTTCCAAGCTGTCAGAACTTTAAAGACTTCCAGTTTTACCTTACTGCCAAAATTAATACTGTCCTGAATATTTAATCTTATATGCAGTATCAAACTCAAGTATTAATTTCTAATAGAAATGAAGCAGTACTTGGTGTAATGGGTCTGTACTCCTTTAGAAAATACAGTATTTGAAATACAACATTAACTTTCCAATTTGAATATGATAGAAATTGTGTATTTTTTGGGCCTTTCTTTGCACTTTAAACCTTCCTTCCCCTTCCTTCTCCTTTTGTTTAAAGTTATGATGATCTTTATTACAGTTTACAGGTGTGCATGAAGACCATCTCCAAAGTCATCTTGGTGCTGAGCATGATGTGGGTACAGAGTAGTCAGTGGTTCCTACCCCAAAGAGCATGTTGTCAAAGCAGATACATAGTAAGACAAAAGAGAGGAGAGAGACAGGAAAAGCATAGTCAAAACTTATGGGGAGACTTCACAAACTCATTGGGGTTTTTTTTGCTTTCTCACCAAAGTCACAACATGAGTATGCACTAATTTTCTTAGTCCAACTGGCAATGAGCAAGGAATTAACTCAATTTCAATTTTCCAGCACAAAAATACGTGCTTTGACTGCTTTCATTCCTACTGTGCTTCAAAAAGCATTTTTCTCTTACAGTCTGTATTTTGAAATATTGGATATGTGTTTAGATGACTTGTAAGTTATAAGTACCACTGTCCCAGACGTGACAATCATTTTGTGAATGGAACAAGTAGCATGTTCTTAAAATGAGTAAATTATTTTCACTTGAGAATTCATCTGGAGGAAATTTTTTTTCCTACACAGATTGCTGAAATCATGTCAGAATTTGGTGATGGAGAGAAGGGAGATGTTAATCAAAATAGTTGCATTTTTCTAAAAATTCCTCTTTTGAAATAGGTTACCACACTTTTCAGAAAAGTCTTGAAATATGCAAATATTTACCTTATTTTTGGTGGTCTTCAGTGGTTCTTCTGTCTGCAAACACAGTCACAGGAAAGACTGAAGCTTGCATTCTTGTAATTGGAATCAGTCATTGTCTACTGAAACTGTTGTTTTCCTTCACAGATGGAGAAGAGAAAACATATGGTGGGTGTGAGGGCCCAGATGCAATGTATGTGAAGTTAATATCTTCTGATGGCCATGAGTTCATTGTAAAAAGAGAGCATGCATTAACATCAGGAACAATAAAAGCTATGTTGAGTGGACCAGGTATGTATAACAGATGTAATACCCTCATGTCCTTCTCGTTCTCTGTTGGATTATTTGAATTTCTATCATATAGTGGGCAAAAGCTGGAGCAAATAATAACTTGTTCAGACCATTACTAATTCCATTTCCATTGGAACTGTCCACCTCTGTGGAGTATTGTATACCATATAATTGAACTCCATAAGTTTCTGGATGGCTAGTAATTTTATGATGTTATTACTACCGTTTTCCTCTGTTAAATGTAACTGAGGTCATTATATGAAGCTTGCAGCTGTCAAATTCAAGACAGGTGATTCCGTTGCTCCTCCATGGTAGAATTTGAAGTATTCACAAAGTCTTTATGGCAGGAGTACTTGAGCTTAATGGCACAAGTTAGTGTAAGTTTGAAGAAGAGATAAATTGACTGAAGGAAAACCCTTCACGTGTTACTAGGTATGTGAGACTACTTCTGTTTTAAGAAGTGTTTGAACTAATTGTTGAACCATGAAAGGGTGGAGAGGAGAATGAGAAATTGACTTGCATGTTTTCCTTCTTCTCTGCCCTTGTCCCATACAATTACTTTTGGCCAGTCGAGTAGCAGTAGGCTGTATCGACCTCTGATCAAATATGGTCAATTCTTTTTGATTCTGATGAATGGAATTGCTGGCAACATCTATTTGCTGAATATACTTTCAAATTATTCAATAATAGTTGGGCAAATTAATTAATTAAAATTCTCAGATAAAATATGAACATGAAAATACATTGCAGATCCGTTGTCTAATTCACTCTGTATCTGCCTCTGAGGTGTGCAAGAAGAGTAGTTACAAAACGGGATTGTTCCAAATTTGTCCTGCGATCTGTAACAATATGAAGAAATAAAAGGCAAAGAGGGCTAAAAAAGAGACTCTGTAAAGGAGTCAGCACTTAAGCATGTTTTACATAAACATTTGTAAGATAAACAAGTTTGGAAGTAAAATTATTCTTACTGTCTACAGGCCGTAGTTTCACTGATGTGTAAGCGTTCTCTATTTCAGTATTGTGACGTTGTCAATATGCTAACAGTTGTGTTGCTTCCTACTGTTTCCATTATAGCTTTAAGGCAGATTGGCTTCAGTATGTGTGTTCAGATATTTCTACATAAATACATGGAGACATTAGTAAATAGCTCTGCTTTGTGGTTATTATGAAAGGGATCCCTACAGAGATATCCCTATAGAGATAACTACATAACTGCTACGTCACCTATAAATATGGAGTATATGTTAGTGGGCTTTGTATTGTCTTTCAGCTTAATAAGCTTAAAGTTGAGAGATAAAAACAGTGACAAATCTAACATTAGAGGAAGGCTGTGGGACTAACGACAGGATTTCGTATCCTCTGTTTCATGCTTAGAGGGCACAGAAAAAAGGTTCAAATATACTTGTGTTTTGAGATTTGAGCTTTGGATAAAATGTTCAAATCTAACAGGGATAAACTCTCACAGCATGCAACGTTTCCTGCAGTACAACTAGGGTTTTCCTCTTGCTCCTGCATGCCTTTTTTTTTTCCACAGCTTATCAAGTTAGTGTATCTTTAAGGCTTTAACCCTCTGTCAAATCTGCCAGAATCCATCCAAGAAATTCAGTGATAGTGGGAGGAGACAGAACTGATGAGTGTGCATATGCAAATATGGAACATATGTAAAACATTTTCTTTTCTTGAGAAAGCTAGCTAAAAATTTGGATGTATACCTCTTTTTCTAAATGGTAGTGTGAGCTTTTAGTGCTGAGCACGCTACAGTTTTAGAGAACCTCTTGAAAGCAAACATCAGAATTACACCTATATTTCTGGTGCAGTGGTTCAGAATATTAACATGTTGCAGCCTAAATGAACAAACATTTTCTAATGCAAGGGATCCTCTTATTTGTGAGGATTATGAATGTGAAACATGCTGCTTTGCACTGAAGAATGTAGCAGCTAGGAATATGGAACCTAGCAAGTCTGTTTGGAAAATACTGTATTATTGTAGTAAAGTGTTTCATTTTGTGGTGAATTGAGATTCTGATTTTTTTGTTTGTTTGTTTTCCCACAGGACAGTTTGCAGAAAATGAAACAAACGAGGTGAATTTTAGAGAGATCCCATCCCATGTCCTATCCAAAGTATGCATGTATTTCACCTACAAGGTCCGCTATACTAACAGCTCTACGGAGATTCCTGAATTCCCAATTGCACCTGAAATTGCACTGGAACTTCTGATGGCTGCAAACTTCTTAGATTGTTAAATAAAATAAATTATAATAAAAATGTAAAACTTTTTTCAGTATTTAATACATGTAGTTAAGTTAGTAACTTTTTTCAGATAGCATGTTGCGTGTGTGCTGTTTTGGAACTGTTAAGTTCACTGCAGAGGCAATTGTCTTCAGTCCTTTTGCATATAGCAATCATTCAGTTGAGATTTGTTTTGCTGCTTACACAATAAGGACCTTTTCACAACTGAGACAAATAAACAAATATGCCAATTAGTAGATGGCTATGCCTTATCCTTTAGGTGTGGTAGAATTTTCTTTTAAGACAATGACTGTGTAAAATACTGGAGTTTAGCCTAATGCTCTCTACAAGGTAATTATAGTTAAATATAAGTAGCTGTTTAGGGTTTCTAACTTTCTCTTGTTGTTAAAGTTTCTAAACATCTGAACTTAATCTCCTTTATAAGGTGGCTGTTCTTTAGAATACTTATACTAACTAGATTAGAAGTGACCTCTCTATAAGGTTTGTATACTGACAGCAATATTCCATTTAAGTTGGAAGCAGAGTGTAGGAAAATGTTTAAGGCTTTTAATTTAATCATCATTTAGACAAGTGAAGAAGTGTACTTGATGCATTTTTCCTTTCTAACCTGAATTTTCTCCTTCAGTAATTACAACTATTCAAGTCACTAGTCGGTACAGTAACACTGTGATCGTACTGACAGTGGCTTTTAATCTCTGTATATTCTGTGTAACATATAAAGTTGTTCTTAATGTTCTGTCACTTGACCTGATATGGATTCTATATAGTTTCAGTTATGCTTTATTTCCATTGTTGTGGTGGATTACGTACTGTATTTAATCTTTAGATTAGCAGTCATTCCAGTTTTCTAAAATAGCAACTGAAATGATAGCAGTTATCCTATTCTTTACCTCTTCCCTGACCTCTCCCTTAAATCCACAGAAAAAAAACCCTAAATGTGGAGGCCTTGTATTGGATGGAAAGGGCATTAAGGAGATGTTTAAGGAGCTTTTTTAAATAAATGTAATATAGTTACTTCCAATGTTTTTACAAATATTTTAGAGGAAAAGGATTGGCAAGCCACTCACAAACTAGAGTGAAGCACATTAGCTCTTATTAATTCCTGCTTCTAATTGCCTATACAGATTATTCTTAGTTTTAAACAAATTTCCATGAAGCAAAAAAGGAGAAAAAAAAATGAAAAATTAAACTGAGATGAAGTTGCTTCTTGTTCAGTCACGGCCTGAAGAACCCTTCTGCCAAAGTAAAATGTAAATGAGCATGTGTCATGAAGAGCAATGCAAGAACAATGTAGTTAGCATTTCCATCAGCTGTGTCTGATTCACACTTTTGATTAAGAAATGATTGTGGTCTTTTATGGAAAAGTCCCACTAACAGATGCCGGGATCTCTTCTTTAATATGTTAACTAAGGGTGAAACTCTTGTCTAAGCCTGATTGCCAACATAAATACAACCTTTGAGGTTTTCCAGACAAAAAATGGTAACTTGCATAGACTATGCAATCTGCCTATGGAGGAGTTCAGTTCTAATACATCAACTTACTCTGGACTTGAGCAATGCTTGATAGACAAGCTGACATACGTCAGCATGTTGATAGATGAGCTGGCGTTAATTCACATCACATACTTCAGCACAATTTATCGTGTTTAGTGTGGGGATGTTTATGATTAGATTGGTTTTGCATGATAAAGCTGAAGTGTGTTGCAAGGTGATTGTCTGAAATCCTATGTCTGAGCACTATGGTCAGTGCTATTAGTAACTCATTTGCAAGAGCACTAAAAAGAACACAAAACAGAAACATCTTGTTATGCTGTTTTTGTTAGCACCGGTAGGAATATACCCTAGAAGCTGAAGAAGTACTGACATAGATGTTTAAATTCCAACTACATTGTAGGCTGAGAATCTTAAGTTCTTCAGCCATTTTTAATAGTCCTGAAGTCAGTAACTTGAAGCTCAGACTGTTTAGTTCAAAGTGGAAGTAAAAATAATGTCATTAAAAAATAATAATAATTTGTTTTAAGCATTCCAAAACGACCTCCTCTTGAAAATACATTGCATTTTATGATTCCATGCTTCAGCAGCAAGATAAAATACCTGTTTTATTTTTGAATTATAATTTCATTGTTTTTCCTTCAGCTTGACGTATCATACAGTAGCTTTGAACACTCAGGAAATGCAGTAGTGTCCTAGAACACACTATTTGCAAAACCACTGGCTGTTAAGAAAACTAACCTGCAGATTTCTAATGGGGAGGGGGGGCAGAGGGAATTAGTGCAATTTATTTGGTAGCAACATGGGTATGCTATTAACAGACATTGGAAAATTACCACACTTAACCCCTGAGTTCTAAATAAATTTCAAAATTGAAAATTTTTAAAACTGTGTTTTTGTGGATTTGTGACTTACGTAGAATTATAATTTTCATGAATGTGTGATGAATAAGTTGTTAGTATTCGTGCTAGCATTTGAGTTACAGGTTTTGAAACGTATAATAATAATAATTTTTTTCTCCTAGTTCTGAAGAGTTTTGTTGATTTAGTCAGTGTTTAGATACCTTCGTGCTCCTAACTGCAACAACTCACAGTTCTTAAAAGAAAAGGCCTAATGCTGAGAGAGGATGGCATTTGTTATTGCCTTAAGAGGATATTTTAAGGTTCCATGTCCTATCATACTGAATTCCCTTTTGCTTAGTCTGATAGTATCTGATTTTTTTTGTGATTTTATCAGATTTGTATCTGATTCAAATTTTAAACATTGGCCATGAAAAGTTATAAATTCTGTATCAAATGCTGGATTATGATTTTTTTTTTTGAGGTACGCGGTACTGAAGAAGTCTCTGATGGCCTCCACCATGAAATGGCTTGTTTATCTGGAGCAATCTGAAGTATGTTTTACAATACAGGAAATTCCCTTTTGGTTCTGAGGTTTAAAAATAGAGAAGCTGTCATCAAGACTCACTAGGCCATTATATTCAACAATGTATTCAACACATTCTTTAAAAGGAATTGCTTAAATAGTAGTAATGTGTAGTTGCTTCTGGCTGTGTTTTTATTGGTATGTATGTGGTCATTTGTAGTCATGATCTATTGAAGTGGCTATTTCCCCTCCTACCTTCCTACCCCTTCCCTCCTTTGTTTTTTTTTGCAGTGCCTTTGAAGGAATTTCCCAACACTTATCTAAATCTTGTTGATTTGTATGATAAACAACAAGGAAATTATAGGCATAGTAAATTTTTTCAGTCCATGTTTTATGACAACTTATATTTGTTTTTAAATTTTGTCTCAAATGTTGCATTGTAATTTAAGAGTACCAGCTACTGCAGGGTCGACAAAATCACAGTAGTGTATAGGAATCAATGAGAAACAGCTAATTTGTCCTAGCTGAAACTCAAAGTGGAGACTGAGGTGCAAGCTTAGTTTCAATCTGAACAACCGAAAAAATAGCAGGAAGACTTTTTTTTTAAGGTTGGGTAGATTTAGATGTTAAACTATAATGCTGTTTTTAAAGTACTGATAGTCCAAAGCTTTGAAATCAGAAGAAAAAGCATATAGTGTTGGTTTTTTTCCCCATAGAAAATGTTCAACCTCTAAGGTTTTGTTTGTTTGTTTGTTTTTACAATAACCTGAAACTGGATTTCTTTTTAAATATAGCTTATTAAGTGGTGATGTGATGGAACGTATCAACAGTGTGACCTTGATGTGTTGCACAACAATTGGAAGAGCCGAACAAGCACACAGTAGATGTGGTGATTATTAGTCATTTATGAAGCTCTTTTTTGAGCGTTGGCAGTAGGGCAGCACTGAGAGAACGGTGACTTTTTATAAGTTCAAGTTTTTAAAAGTGTTATATGCCATGAAATAAAGTTTTGAGCATGTTACTTCTACAAACGTAGGTTATGGTGCAATCTCTTCTCTATGGGAGGTCACTGAGATTAAAAAAACAAAAAAACATTCTGTCATTGCCATGTTACTGTTTTATGTTTACAGAAAAGAGGATTTTCCTCCCACACTATATGGGTGGAGAGCCTAGGACATAGGAAAGGTCAAAATTACTCTGACAAATGGAGTACTTCACCCCTTTCTCCTCCTGAACATGACATTAGTCATGTAATGATTTGTAGCCTCGCTTGTGGAGTGTAGAATTGGAAAATTAAAATTGCCCTTAAAGTATGTGCAGCGTTTTAGACTGGCGAAAGTAACAACTTAACGAGTTTCCGGATAATAAACTAAAATCCTGATGAAGAAGTTGCTGGTTCTTGGGATGGTGCTGTGCAATGAGTTTTGGGGGAACATAGACAGTTTTGGTGATTTAATGGTACTCCATATTTATTGCCTTTTTTTTTTTTAAGTTATAAATACAATGAATTCTTTCAGTATTAATTTTTAATTAAAAACTGACTTTTTAGATAAGAATTCACAGCTAAGCTTTTTCTTCCCATTAAAAAAATACAACAGATACCCAATTACACTTAATAATAGAAAATAGTAGAAAATCTTCAAAATGTCTGCTACTTGAAGCAATAAGTTATCTATGTTTTTTTGTCTTTGGTTGCTATAAATTCTTGTTATTTTGCTTGGTAGAAAAAAAAGTATTTGTTAGGCTGTTTATTTCTCTTGCATAAATAGTTCTTGGCTTTTTTCGTATCACTGAGACTGAAAAATACCTGGGATTTATTTGCATTTGGCATAAAGGACTTCATTTAGCTTTTTATATAGGGGAAAGCTTTTTTGCATTACTGTAGTAGACTGCATGTATAATGTTTTTCAGAAGTGAGACTCCATGTCAGTCAGAATTATTTCTAGTCAATTACTTGAAACGTATAAATGATCTCTCCATTATACACTATCATTTAAACTCTTCAGGTAGTCACAGAGCACTTCAATTATGAAAACTACTTATTTTAGGAGAACTGTTTGAAGGTATTTAGCTGAAATAGTCAAGTAACTACTCATCCATTTTATTTTCTTAACATAGGTAATACTTTGTTTCAGGGCAGACGTACCATGTAAGAAGTCTTGTCTTAAGGGTGTTAAAAAGCAAACAGAAAGAACCTCTAACCAACAGGCTGTGTCAGTGATGTCTCACTGTACAAGCCTGCAAACAGAATTTTGTAAGCTGTGGTGGCCAGCAAAGATAGTGCTCAGTTTGATGTGCACACCTGGAGGGTTCGTTTTTCATCTTTGAGAAGATGTGATGGCTTACTGCACAGCTATGTAAGTCACCTGAGAAGTCACTTCAGCAGTTTTATCCTGGTTCTAGATTTGCATGACCAAACAGCAACATAGATTGAAAATCCCTTATCAGTATTTATCTTCTTCATTGATGTTAAGTATGAGTCACTTCTGTTTATAACAAAATCTATTCAAATACCCCTTGGGCTTACCTGGGAAGCTTTCAATTCACAGCCTTAATAAAGATAAAAATAACAATAAAATAACACAAAAACCTAAGCAATATTTATATTTAAATCTTAAATGTATTTCTTATCACTGAGTAGAGTCTGAGCTCATGTACGTGATAGATGCAGTAATCATTCTGCTTACAAGAGCTCTGGAAAATGATGCTTTTATGTGGAAGAACATTTAATAATTACATCATGTCACACTATTTAATCTGTTTATCTGTTTAATCGATTATGGATCCTATGCTGTCCTCGTTATTTAAGTTTCATAGCTATGTGTATTTTAAAATATATAAGTATACAGGATTTCTAAGATTCAGAAGAGTACTGGTGCCAAAAGCATGATTTGACAATTAAGTGTTAATTACAGAATACTGCTGAAACAGTTCCCCTCCTTTCCCAGGCCTTGTGTCCTTCCCTTGCAGTAATTACAACAACTGTGTGTTCTCAGAATAGGACAGATTCTTTTTCTGATCTGATGGAAAATGATTATGTGTGATGAAGCCTTGCTCTCCTGGAAGTGGCTGAACATCTGCACGACAGTGGGAATTAGGAATGAATTCCTGATTTAGCTTTGCTTGTGCATGCAGCTTTTGCTTTACCTATTAAATCACCTTTCTGATTGTCTTCCACATCCCATTGAGCGGAAGTGAGCGAGTAGCTGTGCAGCACTTATCTGCCTGTCATAACAGGAGTTCAGTCTTCCAGTGGTTAAGCTGAAAGGTACAGATAGTCCAGTAGCTGCAAAATGGCTAAATCCTACACAGTAGAAGAAAAGGAAACATGACATCTTAGAACAGGCTCATCCTCTTCTGAAGATGCTGCATTTGCAGCAAGTTAGGAATAAGGTAAAAACTTTCCCTTTGCCTGCATTTGCTCCTTTGAAAGACCTGAGACAGAAGTGGTAAATGTGCCCCTTAGTATTCTCAGCTAAGATAAAAATGGAAGAAGCAATTGATGAAAATAAGTAAAGAATAAAACAGCAATATGATTTCAAAGGTAAAAGACATCTTGAAAATAGCTAAAAAAAAAAAAAAAAAAAAATTTTAGCTATGTATGCAGTTCATTTGTATTCTTGATATACTTTTGTTTTGGTTTGATTCTACAGCTTTTGCTAGTATGACACAGACAGTGCTTTCTGCAGGTGCGTCAAGCTTGTGTTTATCAGAAGATCTCTGTTCCAGAGGCGTTTTAAGCTCAGTGCCCATGAGCTTGGCAGTGGAAGAAGTTGGCACGATTCCTCCGAGGTATGTAGTCCTCTGTGCTCCTGAGATGTAGTCGCCTGGCACCGCAGATTATGGTTGCTATGTCACTGGAGCTACAAAGGGAGGTTGATGTCAATGCGCAGCTAACTTCTGTGGGAGAAAGAGATAAGATGGAAGGCTAAAACGTACAGTGCGCTCAGACAAAAGAAACCAAGTATGTGTTGTTATAGTGGAGGAAGAATGATATAGGGAAAAGGGGAAAGCAGAGGAAAAAATATCGGTAACAATAATGGAGGGAATGGAATGTAAAGAACTCTGATCAATAAAAATAGCTAACCTTTGTAAAACTGGTTAGATAGGTCAGAAAATTACCTGAGAAATGAGGACTGAATATCGATTGCCATTTTTTTTTTCTGTGAACACAAGGTAATGCAAACTACATAGAAAAGTGGATTTTTAAATCCAATTCATGAATATTTTCAGATGTATTTGTAGTAGGAGGTATAGTTGCAATTTTCATGATTTGCACTACATATATTACTTGTGTGAGTCACCATCATGCATTTGATGAGACCAGAGCAAAATACATCCTGAAATAATGAATATCGCATTAAACTCCTCTTACCTCTACAGGTTTTTGTGTTTGTGATCTAGGATCACAATACAGGAAGCTTCTGGCAAAAAACAAAGTTGGCTGATGCAGGATGAGGCTGCACTAGACCTAATACTTTCTTTAACACAACCAACCACAAATCTTTCAGTTCCTGCATTGACTATCTCTGCAGTTGCAACAGATTACGGGTTAACTGCACAAGTGTTTTCTCTCATATTTTGTATAAGTAAGGGTCAACAACAAAATGAACAGTAAATTACACTATAACCAACACCATGTGAAATCTACCCACATTAGGATTTAGGGCTTTTTGGTGTTTAGATTACTGAGTAACTTTGAACAAAGAATTATATGAGCCATCACAAAGCTGGGGACAAAACTGAAAGGAAGAAAATACTTGTATTCATTAAACTTTTCCTGAAAGTCTGCTAATAATATTTTTTTTCTTGCTGTGCTCAAATTCCTATAGCATTATGCACTGTACAAACATTTATTAATAATACTGCATCCAATTCAGGTTACTGATGTATTGGCAGGGGATAATTCTCCAGCTGCCCCTATTGCAGTGATGATGAAGTAAGGAGATTGCACAAATGTATCAGTCAATCGCATGACACTTGGAAAAAAACAAAGATGGGTAGTGTAAAATAGACCTTTTGTGTAAGAGCAAACTAGAAGATTATGGATGATGTTTGGATTCTTCTAGTCTATTGGAGTCTTCTAGTTTCAGTTGTAGAGTAACTGTATGGTTTCATAAGCATTTGGTTAAGATAGGGTGGGAAATAGCCCATCTCTGCTTTATAATTTCTGTGAAGGGCAGATCCTGAACCTTGCTTCTCATTTTTGTTATCCTGAGGAACGAGATTTGCTGCTAGATTAAATAACTTCAGTAAACAATATTTTAGCCTAAAATGTAGGAGGTGTCTTTATTTTTAACATCAAAAAGCTTTGGTGATTTAAAAAAAAACAAACAAAACAAACAAAAAAAAAAAAACAACACAAAACTTTGAACTTAAGGATGGTTAAAAGGTCTGATCTTTTGCTAAAGCCACTTCTTGCTCAGAGATTATTTATCTTTATTACAAGCTGAAGACATATTTCTATTGATTACAGTTGTTACATACACTTTTATGCCTCTTCATAACTTCTGTCCTTGATCAGTGTTTTCTAGAACAAGATTAAGAAAATGAATATAATAGATTCAAATCAGTTTTGTCTCCCTGTGATTATATGAACAAGAATAGTCAATATGTCAATGTTTATAGCTGAACACATGTCCATTGCTTAAACTTGATGCTCTTGCTATCTTTGTAGCATATGGCATTAAGAAATGTATTTTAGGATAAACATATGCTTGAATCATGCAAAAATAACAACATCTAGTAAAACATTTTCAGCAACAGCAATGTTCTACTTAATATTGTTACTGCCCAAGACAGTTATGAAGAACTGTGAGGGAAAAAAAAACCTTCTGTGTCTACTGAACGCAATAAATTCTCTGCAATCTAAAACGTATCAAGAGATCACATCAGCACATATCAGCAGTAGCTTCTAAGAAAGCACGATGCTGTGTTTTTTGACACTTCAATGTCACTTAAATGAAGGCAGTAGAGCAATGCCAGCTTGCAGGGCTTCAGGTGCCTACTGTGTATGACTAAGAATTGAGGTTGGATTTAGAGGGCAAAACGTATAGGATTCAGCTGACATCGCAATACTACTTCTATCCTTACTTCCATTGGGATGGTTCCATTTCCTACTCAAATCCACATATATTCATTTCTGTCATCAGCAAATTCCTCCAAAGCCCATAGGCTCATTCCTTTCTACAGCTAGCTCATGGAGCAATGATACTCCTCCTGCCTTCTGTTGGCCCTTTTATGCAGAACACTGGAGTTTGCACGCTTGCTTTACCAACGGTAACACTGCTGACACTGAAACAATTTGGAATCTGATGCCACATTGTGCTGAGCTTCTGTTTTTCTCCAGATAGCCATTCTCCAAGTTGAGGAGACATAAAAACATGCCAGAAGGTAACACGTGCAGGTGGAAGCAACACTTTGGGTCACATCAAATAATGTGATTACAGAAAGTAAGCAGGCTCTCATATGTCTCAGATCCATCTTTAGTCCTAAACTTAAAGTAGTAAATTTCAAAGGCAAATATAAACAGAGAACTATTGTTCAGCCATTTAATTGGATCTGCACCCATTTGGCCACTTTCGAAAGGAAAATCAGGTGCTGCCTGTGGTGGAGGGGTGCCCCAAGAGGGTTCTTTGCATCATCACAAAGTACAGATCTGAGTGGACTCAGCCTCTGGAACATACAGCTAGGTTAGCAGGGAGACAGAGGCTGTAGCTATAAAGCCAGCATCTCTACTAAGTCTTTATGTTTGTGTGCTAACATTAGGAATTCCACGGGGTTGTCTTCAAAAGAAGGACTGTGTATGTTTATTTTGAGAACCAGATAGGTCTGAAACACTCAGGTGGAAGTAATGGCTACAGAAGGTGTTTCCACAGAGTGCTTGCTTTTTGGGCTGCGCCCAGGTTGACTGCGGTGCTTGTTTGTTTTCACCTACACAGCCACCGCAAAGGCACCCGGTGCAAAAGGGACAACAGTCCACTCCAGGAAATGAAAACAATCCAGAAATGCTCCCACGTGAAATACGCCCTTGCTAGTTCGGGCACGTCTATCCCTGCAACGTCAGGGGAAGAAAGAAAAAAGCAAACAAACAAAGGCGGTAGTGCCGCACGGCAGCTAAAGAGCAGCTTCTTCCTTCGTTAGGAACAACGTCAGCACAACAGCACAAGCGGAGCGGCGCCCGGCGTTAACGCGATCCCACCGGCCGTTTGCTGCTAACCCGCCTCAGGCGGAAGCGCTACCTGCAGCCGCGCGTCCCCGCTCAACCGGCGTTTCCCAACGGCCCCGCACAGCGCGGCAGCCCGACGGGACCCTGCTGGACGGGCCAGCCGGCTGCAAGCGGGGCGCGCCGGCTCTTCACCCCTCCCACGCGGTGAGGGCAACAAGACCAAGGACAAAACCCGCCCGCCCGCCTCGCCACTCAGCCTTGGCGTCCGCCCGCACCGCCTCCCCCCGGCGCATGCGCGGCTCTGCGGCCACGTGACCGCCGAGGGCGGGGAGGGAGACGGGCGCGCGGCGCTGCGTCTGTGAGGTTGCGGGCTGGCGGCGCGGTGGGAGGGGGAGGATCCAACATGGCGTCCATGCAGGTGAGCAGCCTGCGGCGAGGCCGGCTGTGGGTCCGGGAGCCGGGGCGAGCCGTTCTTCGAGCGGCGGGAGCGTTCCCGGGGGAGTCGTGCGGGCGGTCGAGGGGAGCGGCCGGTCCGACGGGATCACTGGAGGAGCAAGAGGAGTCCGGCAGGGCTGGGGCGAGCTGAGGGGCGAGGCTGGGCCCCGGCTGTGGAGAGAGGAGTAAAGCGGGAGGGCAGCGGCCTTGTGGGGGAGGTGAGGGGAGCAGGGCTTAGGAGTGAGCTGCGTTGGCCCAGCGGGCATGGCCTCGACCCCGAAAGTTCTCGGAGGGGAGGGGAGAGGATAGAGGGGAGGCCCCGGCACTGCTCCTGTCCCTTGGTGGGGTTTGGGGAGCCGGGCGGTTTGCTGGGCGCGAGGGGGATGCACGGGAGTCCCATGGAGACCCCGTGAGGTCGGTGGCAAGGACGTGGGCAGTGGCTCCGTCTGTCTGGGGCTGTAACTGTCGCCGATGGGGGCCGCGACAGGCGGGCTCGAACCCGCGTGGCCCCGTTGCCCTCTCTGTGTAAAACGAGATCGTGATGCAGCTTCGGTCCTGCGGGCGGCCGGCGTCTGGTTTAGCTTAGCTGGATGGATGGGGCTGCTGGAGGTACGGTGGCGTGAAACACCCTGCTGCTTGACAGGTCTTTCCAGCTGAATTATTTATTCGTACCTGCTCCGAAGGAGTGAGTCTTAAATAGTAGCTGCAGGAATTGCTCTGCGAGAATGGATCGCTTTCACTGTATGCTGTTCAGAGTGGATGGGGATTTATTGTGACGTGCCCAGGACAAAGGATCGCTGGGTTTGGTGGCTGTACTCTCTGTCTTTTCTTACCTCACCTGTAACTGCTCTGCTTTACCTTATTTTTTTCCATGTTGTTTTTAAATGAAGATGATTAAGTACTTCTGTTTTCTGTCTCCAGTTGGTGTTTCTTTTCTTGTTTTCATTCTGGTTTTTTTTTTTTGTTTTTTTTTTTTGTCGTTACTAACAACCATGGAGTGTAGAAATAATCAGATTAATTGTCCTGATAGCCCAGCTTTAACATTAGCGAGAGTTAAAATGTCAGAACAGTGAACCTTTTGGGGTAAAAATTCTACTGGTGATGTTTAGTGCCATAAAAATAACTGTGTGTCTTTCTGAGTTATTGAAATGAAATGGGATCAAGAGCTCAAACGCACTTGAACATACTGTACAGAATGTTCTTGATTTAGCAGTACTTTAGGCAGATAGTCTGATGCGTCTTTGATTTATCAGCTTAGTCTGGCAGATGCGTTTTTGTAATGCTTTTTTTAATGGTCGAACTTCACAAGCTCAAGTGAAGAATTGAGGCAGTCATTCATGAAGCAGAACCTTTCATGAAGCGATGTGGGGTGAAAAACAGCATAAGGAAGTGACAGTTCTGAAACACGAAGAGGGAGGCACTCTATGGGCCTCTGTAAGCCTGGGCTGTGCTGCTGTGTTTGGCTTATAAAATGACCTTCTCCAGCTTGCCTCACCCTTGTTCCTGTTGATCCCTTTAGAAAAAGAGAAATAGTGATTACAAAAAGTGAGGCTGTTTAGGATACAGGAATGACAAATATTGTCTCAAAGATCGGTTGTGTAGAAGTTGTACTCTCCTCCTGTAAACATGGCTATAGTAGGTCTAATGTTGTAATTACTTGCATTTTGGATATAGTTGCTGTAAGATTATACTTTACATTTTGTTCTTTTGTCTTTTGATGAGATAAATTTACAGAGTCCTTTTTGTTTGTTTACATCCTACTATTTGTGTAGCATTCTGAAATAATGACTTTTTTTTTTTTCTGAATTTTAGCCATTCACTTCTGCTTTATTAAAAATCTAGAGGAATGGAAAAGAAATTCGTTAGGAACTGTTGTTTTGAGTAAGTGGGAAACCTAAACCCATGTACTGTAAAGATGTAAGTTTCCCAATTTTGGACGCTTATATTGGTGAACAAGATATGAAGGCTCTGAATTCTTCTAATGAAGAACATTTTACAAACAACAGAAGCTGTTGCTTGTAATTCAGAGTGATTTTTCCATTCAGCATTATTGAATTAATCAGTGCTAACATTTAATAAGGTCTGTCTCCATAGTGTTATGGCAGTGTCACTGGTGTTTTTGGTAAGGATGATCTGTTGGTACTTGAAAGACATTTCAGACTTAATTTAAGCTGCCATGATTTTGTACAACAATGTAATGCCCTTGATCATTGTTTTTAGGTATTCACTGAAATTTCTGTGTTTAGCTTAAAGCAACATAGCCATCCTAGAAGGAAAGCTTTGAAACTGTGTCAAATCACTGCTTTCTGCCATGGTCAGTGAAGTAGTTACTCAACCTGAGTAGCTACTGTGGCTCAGTTGATGAGTTGCAACTCATACTCGCAAGTTTTATGAGTCATTGTGTGCATATTGAAGTTCTATGATTTGTTTATGCTGGACACCTGTTGTGGTAGGTTACTGTAAGGTTTCTGCTAGAATAATGGAAGTCAGTGCTGTTGAGATCCTCTCTTTTGCTTTATAACCCCTCTGTCATCCAGAGCGTTGTCTAATGTGCTGTTGGATTGGTTTAAACCTCAGTTAGGCAAATGGTGGTGTTTTTTGTTTTTTTTTTTTTTGTTTTTTTTTTTTCCCAAGAATTTCTCATAAAAGTCCAAGCTTGTGCAATTTCTTCCTGGGAAAAAAAAACAAAACAAAACAAAAAAAAAAAAACAACAAAACAGAAAAATCGTGATTACTGTAGAGCAAGTGAATGGAATGAACTTGCTTAAGAGAATTTGGCATTGTATCTTTAGTCTTAAAGCTAGAGATGATGTAAAATGTATAATTTCTGTGCTAAGTATTGCGTAGTCAGTGCCTTTTCCCAAGCCCACAAGTATCAACTGTTTGCACTAAACCTTGGAAGATCACTGTATCTGGAATGCTGAGGTCTTAACTATTCCTGTTTTACTTCTCTTCATTCTTAATGCTGAATTCCTTGAAGCTTTGAGTTATGGCAGGATGCATTTAAGTGGCTTTCATGAACACATCTACGGGAACAGCTTTAGCTGTGTATTTTATCACCTCTTTTCATTACTTTAAGCACATGAGGCTTGTACCTGTAGGTATTTAAAACTGATTAAATTCAAAGCTAATGTAATTAATGACACAAGCAACTTTACTAAAGATTGTAGATTGTTGGCCTTCAGCGCACATTTGTCTTATCAGGGCTTTGGTTTTTTGCCCTTGAAAGCTGCCTGCTGTGAGGCCACCATCAAGATACATGCACACATCAAAATCAAAGTGCTACTGTAAAAGCAACAGGCTGCTTGTTTTCCGAATGTAAGAAAACGTAACATCTGGAATATGCCCACATTCTTTTTAACTTCATTGTTTCTGTTCATTACCAGCTCTTGTAGTCTCAGTGGAAGTTTCTGTTTCCGGCTGATCTCAGAAAAATTGCTTATTGCTCAGTAGTTCTTTGGTATTGACAGTGGTTTTATTTAATAATTTGGAAATGATTATGTTTTTATCTGTTTGACAGCCTTGTTGGGAACAAAAAAATCTAAAATATATTCAATAGAAGTTAAAAAAAAAAAAAAAGGTGGGAAGGAGAGAAGGGAAGGGGGCAAGAAAAGAGTAAGAACTTAGATGGGAAAGACTTAAATTCAAGTGGAACTTCAGTGCTGTTGCACATGTTCTGTGCTGTTGGAGGTCTCTGCACAGGACGTTATTTCTGTTATTTTAAATTAAGTATTTTAAAAATGAGAATAAAGTAAGTAGATGCTATAGCTATCTACCAATTCTGAGATGTAAGCACAGTGGGACTACTGGTAGTAACAATGTGAAAAAGTAGTGCCTTTGGTGAGATACTGTTGAAGATTTAAATAATAGTAATAATAAAATATTAAAACTAGAAGATGCAGATGCCACAATTGAGACCAGAATGAGTAGAGAGTAAAAAGCATTTCTGCTGTCCACTGAGTGGTTGCCAGTCCTTTGTGTAACCTTCAGTTATCAGTCTGTATGCTATGGAGCATATTAGTTTGGGCTTGCAGCCAATATGGAGTGAGATAAATGTAAAACTTGTATTTGTTTTACCAAAATGAGTTTGTTTAATCTGTTTTTTCTTTTTTTTTTAATTAACTACTTAAATGGTTGAAAGTCCATTGAATATTCACAGCTATTAGTTCAGTAAAAATAAAACAAAAATTCTTTTAGGCCCTAAGTAGTCTCACATGCTTTTTTTTGTATCTACACCTGTATAAAATGCTTTGGGAAATATTTAGCTGTGCAGCAGCTGCAGAATTTGTGGATTAGAATAGAATTCCCGTTATAAATAGAAGGCAATGGCAGACTTCAGTTTACTAGAAGCTAATATACCTGGCTAGCAGCAGATTTGCCTCCTAAATAGGCCAACTGCATGGCAGGAGCATGGAAAACTATGAAAGCTTTCAACCTGCTATTTTGAACATTGATGTGGCATCAATGTGTGTATTATTTAAACTAGTAAAATAAGGCCATGAAGATATTTACTGTGAAGAGCGTTTATCCCAGTTGATTGTAGACATTTTTTTGTTTGTTCTCATAGTGCTCTATTCCTGCTCTTAGGCTTGAGAAGGAGAAAAGAGAAGACAGTAGGTTTGCAAAAGCCAGGTAATGTTGTCTTGTTTAGCTTGGAAAGCTCTCCGTTTCTAAATAATAAGCAAAAGCAGCTTAATTTAGCTGAAATAATGAGCAAAAGGTCATTAGGTCAAGCACTTCATTTGTTTGATCAAATTCCATTGAGCAAAGAATTCCAGACTAAATGCTCTTCACTATGAAGGTAGGGGCTGCTCTGGTGATACTGCAGGATAATTTAAGTGGTTAAATTACCCCTCTAATGTGAAAGAGGCAAGGCACAAGTTCCATGAACCCTGCTCGTTGTTACAGATGTGCACAGATAGATTTGCTATAATGATCCTATCTCTTCTGTAGCCTTGTTTCACATTCAGAAGAGGAGCTTCCAAGGAGTTTGCAAGCTGAGGTTGGTGGTGGTGAGGATGAAGGACTTTTACTCCAAAAGATTTCTGCATCTTTGTGAAGTAGCAAAGGACTGACAGCTGTGTACTTCGGGTTGTGTTTTGCCCTTTGTATGGGCGGAAGAAGCAATGTTATAAGTTAAAAGCAAACTGAAAGAGTAATTTTAAAGTGGTTGGCTTTTTTTCCTTCTACAGAGACAGTAAATAACTTTGTGCAGTAGAACGCAGGTCAAGTAACCTGCCTTCTGCCTGCTTATAATAATTGAGGGCTTTCAAAAGGTGCTCCGAAATTTTGCAGGTTGTTTGCTTCCTTGGTCACCCGCCTCTCTCCATCTGAGGTCACCTTTCTCACTGGAATTAAAGCAGAGTATTAATGTAGGGGACAGAAAGAAGGGGAGGGAACACCACCATTCAGTGTTCAGTGAGAAAGAACAGAAGGGAACGGTGGCAGAACATGATTTACTGAGACTTATTTTGGTGGAGATTGTTGATATGACTGAGAATGCTGTTTGGCCTTTTGTGCACAGTTTTAACAAGAGCTTTTACTCTTCGTTAACAAAACCAAAGTTGTCATATTTTTATTCAACTTATAAAATTAAAAGTACTGCTTTATTAGCCTCGTGGAAAAGGGCCTGTATATTTGTTGATGTGTTAAGGTTACCAGAGTATATCAAGTATTGTCTCTAAAATAATGGAATAAAAATCTTTGTGGAATTCTGTCCTACTTGTAAAGATGGGAGTATTTCTTCTTGATTGAAAATAGCAGCCAATAAAGAGAAGGGACAAAGAAACTGAATGGATTGAGACTTCCCAAATTTCCTCCCTGTCCTATTTTAGTGATATGGATTAGAAGAGCATTTAAATCTCATTATAGTTTGCTGTTTCCAACTCCTGTTCTTCTTTTATGAAAAGGCTTTTTTTTTTTTTTTTTTTTTTTTTTTTTTTTTTTTTTTTTTTGTTCCTTTTTCTCAGAATCCAGCCTTATATCATGACTATTCTTCATAAGAAATTCCCTGGTTTTCCTCATTATGCCAACCCATGCCAGTATGGTAAATTCATTGCTTTGACTGAAGTAGGCTAAATGATGTCCTTTGAAGACTGAATTATTTGCTGGGACTTGTTAGTGCCGTGTGGGGCTTTCCTGGGCATTGGTGTGTTTGCAGAATCGATTCAAAAAGCAGATGATTAGCTGTCAGTTTTATCCTTTGTTGATGGATTTCATTTAATTAGCTTTAAAATGAGAAATTTAGCATCAAAAATGGGATTAGCTGGCAAAAAGCATTTCAGGCTGCGGTGTGCAGGGTGGCTTTGTGTGTGGTTATTGGTTTCTATTTAATTGTTTTGTAGTTCTCACTTAAGGCTAATGTTGTCTCTTAGCCACTAAGTCAATTGTACTATTTATTCCGTTTAGAAGAGGAATAAATTATTCCTCTGACCTCCTGGTCAAATATTGAGAAATCCACAGCATGCAGTGTTTCTTGCTTTGTTTTAGAATATCTTGGTAGACATGTGAAGAAAATATCCTGTTTACTGAGCTGAGAGGTCAGCAGCACCACTCGTCCATCCCTCCCCAGCCCTAGTGGGGTCTTAAAATGTTCAGAATAACAAAGTGTTATAGGTGGAAACTTCTTTGTGCTCTGCTTTTAGGTTCCCCTAAGAAGAGAGCAGTGCACAAAATGCCTGGTGTCCGGGACTTGAATTATGGATTGGTCTGGGAGAATAGCGTGGAACTGGGCTGCCAGATGTTAACATGTTTTATTAGAAATAAGGAGGGGACTAATCTGCTTCTGCATCCGAGTACAGATTGAAAACCTGATATTTGGCCAAAAATAGATCAAACTGAAAAGCAATTCTTAAAAGTCAAATCCTGCTTTATTTTGTTATGGGCGTATTATTTTGTGAAGCAGCTTTGCGGAGCGGAGCTGCGGCTCTAATTGGGCACATCAGACAATTCATCTTTTTTTCCTTCCTCCTCTGGGCCTTGATTAAAACTTACCACAAGAACTTTGATTAGAAAGAATTCTCCCAGGATTGTGATAGTCAAGTGACTGGGTGGCTTGTGGGTTTGGGAGTCTGGACCAAATGATTTCACCTGAATAATGGGATATGTACTCTGCTGGGGCTTTCTTGACTGATCCAGTTGTTAGGAAACAAGATTTCTAGTTTGCAGTAGCTGTCTCTTGCATCTTTTCCATTGACTGCTTGATTTTTAGTTAAAAAAGTATTAGCTGTGTCTGTTTTTAATCTTGTTTCTCTTCTGAGAGCTTTCAGTATTTAAATTTGGATGTCTAACCTAGAGTAACCTGGAAGTAGTTGTAGCAGTAAGCTGCTGCTAATAATGTTAGCAGCACTTTTATAACACTGTTAATAATGTGTATTTGTTTCTGTTGTTGTTGTTTGTTTTTTTCTTTTTTTTTGCTTTTTCTTCCTATAGAAGTTTTGTTTCACAAGCAGAGTTATTTTTCCAATGCTTTGAACTTCATATCCCTCAAGATCCTTTGAGATGCTTTTCGGTAAGAAATACGTGAATGGAAGAACCAAAATACTGAAAGTAGGGTTGTTACTGCTCTTGTTGTTTCCAGCTAGTGGGTTGTGCCAGCAGACTTGTAACAGCTCTGCTTATGAAACAGCGTGGTGATGTTGTCACAACAGAGTTGTTACAGCCTAGTGACAGCTATTCTGGTACGTGGTTACCATTTGCCTTCATTCAAGGCAGGAGCACATCTCTTGCATGCTAAAACTTCTCCTATTCAAAAAGGGTGTTTTCATGAAATATTTTGTAACTTGAATGAGGGAGGAGGTGAAAGCCTGTAAAGCCAAATGTAAGGTGGTTGGTTTTTTTTTTTTTTTTTTTTTTTTTTTTCTTCCCAAAATTCATTATGGGATGCTTTTGTGCTGGCAGTCTTAAGTCTTTAGATGTGCAAGATAATAGTTTGCAGTTACTGGAGAAATATTGTTGGGTCCCCTTGAGATGCAGTGCATTGTAACATAAAGCAGAAGACTGGAGCACTTAGGGGATTAATTTTTAACTTCTATTTATGAGTTAGCTTTTCTTCCTTGCAGATCTCAAAACTAGATTAAGATTTGCATTTACAGTATATGACTGTGTGGCCTTGGAGAGCTACTCCTTTCATGTATCATCACAATAAAGAAAGGGGATTTCTAATGCTTGGAAATAGATTTCTAACAAAAAGTGACTTGCAGATTTTTTTGAGATTCCTATCCTTTCTGGTGTGTCGTATTTCAAAGTTCCTGTTAGATTTCTCAGTTTAGTTCTTTCATTTCCTTATGATAGCACTTAACTGACTACGGCTGCTGAGTTCTCTACCTCTCAAGGTGAAAAGGCTGCCACATTGCAGTTAGTTGCCCATCCCTGTTTATGTTAGAGAAAAAGAAGGTGTGACAGTGGAACACTCCCTCCAGCAGAAATGACAGGAAGCTGGATACTCATTTTCCACTGAAGTTTTCTGTTCTGCTAGAGAGAACTGTTCTAGCTGCCCTTACAATGTCCTCTCATCTACTGAAACTCCTCTTGGATTAGTCAGCTCAGATTTTCTCTCTTCCAGAAATTTCAAGTCAATTTGAAAGATTGCTCACAGAGTATTTGTCTAAGCTCATTATTTAGTTTCCAGTTTACCCATTTAAAGAATTGCACATCTTATGTGACATTTCTTGAAATACTGGAAGGTAGAATGTTCAAGAATTGCAGAGATTTGAATGTATGCAGTGAGCTTTCTGCAGCTTTATTTCTTCTGTATCACTTACCTTTGTGAAGTATTCACAATATATTCAGCTCTTAGAAGGCAAGTCAGGAGTACAGGCACGCTATTGAATTTGGTTGCATTATGGCATTAATATTTTACTGTGAATATAACAGTGTATGTGTATTTTGCCCACTCCATTTATGAGGTCCAGTACCTTAATTGAAACAGTATTAATTGGCTGCCGTAATAGCTCTCAACAGCATGTGTATTAATAGTTGGTCGTGACCCTTATTGCTAAGGGTACCTTACTTTCTTACATTCTTTTTTTCTTATAGCTTTGTGGAGAGACTTCTAACTCTCTCTAGTGTCCAGTTTTGTGAAGGAGGGGTGGAACTGTTGTGTTAATGGGCTTAGAACTTAGAAATAGACACCTGATACTATGATACTGGTACTGTGATATATAACATCTGGCTTAATGGTGCACAGTAATCAAACTCGCTGATTCTAGGAGCTGGATTCTGAAACCCCGTCGTTGCCAACTTCTTAGTCTCTTCCTGTCTTAAGCTACCACTCTGTTCCTATTTCCATATTTATCTCTATATCGTTCTGCTTTGCCTTTGCTTCTTTATGTGATTCTTCAGGAATCAACAGAACTGAGAAATTTAGCTGTGGTATTTGAGATGCTGCTGAGCTGCTTCTAGAGTTGGCAAAGGAAGACATTTGCCATGTTGGAGATAGAAGAATGTATGTTTTTGCCTTGCAAAGGATGCTAGAAGCTACTGGCTTCGGAGATAAATTTAAACCTGAACTGTGACAGACAGTGGCTGCCATCTTTCTGGATTGAAATGATAAAGTTTGTTGTCAGCTGTCTAAGAAGCTGGCAGGAATTCTATTGCACCCAGTTAATTTTATTCTTGGCTCCATATGCTTTGAGAAGTCTTACGAGTTTGACACATGAGAAAATCTGTGGAGGATAACAGAAAGGGTTGCACAAATCCTATTCGACAGAATTAGCAGTAGAATACAAGCCGTTGCTATCTAAGGCAACTTTAATTACTTGAATAAGCTTCATTTTGGAATTGATGTTTGGGCTGATGTTAAGCTATGATCTTTGTTTTCATCCTTGAATTGCTTTTTCCTGTAGAGGTAGGTGAATCAAGTAATCTTGGTTTCAAAGGCTTCCACTATGTACTCATGTGGAATGCTGGCTGTGCTGTTACTCTTTGCCATTTGCAGCTGGTTATTCCTTTAACTAAAAGATTGATGTTATCTACTCTCGGGTTTCTGATCTTCCAGCTCTTTTCCTCCCTTTTTCTCTAGGTAGTGAATGTTTTATCGATATGATCCTTTTTAGTTTTGTTTAATTGGAAGTTGTATTAAAAAACGCTTAAGCATAAAATTCTCTCAAAAATAAGGAAGCTATCAATTTCAGATTGCCTGTGCGTCTTTCATTCATTCCCCTTTTATGTAGGTAACTCCTTGACTGCAATCAGATTTATTTTTTTTCTCCTCAGGTGTATTAAAACAAAAGTGGCCAAGCAGGATGGGAATGTCTGTATGACATGATGGATTAGCACAAGCATTGGAATGATGAATTTATGATGTGAAAAAGAACGGTACAGCAAGCATAAATCCCAAGAGTGCATAAATGTATAGAAATCATCTGAGTGAGTGATGGAGGTTGTGGTGGGAGTGAGTAGCTGCACTAGCTCTGTTTTGACTGAGAGGAGCTGGTTGAGATGCTGAAAGCATCTCAGTATGTGCTAAAAAGAATGATATACTTGGTTTGTGGTACAAAAAAGAAGCAAAAATAATAATGATATTTACTTTAGATTTTACAGCACAGCTGGAGACCTGCAATTGAGGAAGGACTGCTGAGTGTCCAAGTGCTGCAAGTTCATAGCTTTCCACTGTAAATTAGTATTTTCTTCTGTCTCCATATGGAAAAAAAAAATGTAGCAAGTGTAATGAAAGTCACTATAAAAGAAAGGGTGAAATCTACCCACGGTGCGTTGTTTTTATTGGTGGATTTGAAAATATTTTTGTTCATCACATAAAAGGAAGATGAACAAAGGAGTGAACCTGTTAATGGAAAGGAAGAGCGAAGAACAGATGACATGGATGCTTGATGACAATGAGGCAGTAAATAATGCCAAAGATAGGACAGATTGGATAGCTTTTTGGTGTTGGATATTTTGTCAGCCACTAGGATTCAACTGTTAGGAATGGTGGTTTTTTTTGTTGTTGTTTAAGTGTTTAAGCATCTGATTCTGATAATTTTTGGGGGAATTATTTTGAGTGAGTTTTCAGGTAATGAATACTTCTTTTTTTAATCTGCTTTCATCTAGAAGGATGACTTCTGGAAGTCACTGAACCAAATGGTCTCTGATATCAAGGCTGTTCTGAAAGTAATGCCTCCTAATTTATTATGCTGGCTTGTGATGTCAGAAGTGAATGTCAAGGGACACAGCAGATGCTGAACCTTCCCACCAGTCTTCTATTACATGTTGTTGTGCAACAGATGGCAGCAGAGGGGCAGTCTGACAAAATGGTGTCTGACGTGGAAGTGTGGGTGAAGCAAAGGTGTGCAGTGGAGTTCTTCCATATGGGGGGAAAAAGACACCCACTGACATTCACCAATGCTTGCTGAACATTTATGGAAACTGCACACTGAGGTGGTGGGTGCTGCTTTTCAGTGGCAGCAAGAATTGGATCAATTCCTCTGGTGCGGGTTCTTATGAGCTGGTGAAAATGCATTAGTAATGGTGATGACAGGTTGAAAAACAGTCTTTTGTGGCTGGGTATGTGCTCTATCAAACAGTATTTTTGTATTCTAAATCTAATGCCTAATTCTAAATCTATATTAATATCTGTTGTTGTTTCCATGGGAATAAACAGGGGCATTACTTTTGGAGTGACTTATGTAAAAAAGTTATACGTAGCTAGGGCATCCATTTTGGCTGTTTTTAAGAACAAATCATATAGAATCATAGAATTAAGGTTGGAAAAGACCTCTAAGATCATCTAGTCCAGCCATCAACCTGTGCCTTTGACAGCTCTGGACCATGTCAGTCAGTGTGGCATCTCCCCTTTTCCTGAGCACATCCAGGAATAACAATTCCACCACCTCCCTGGGCAGCCTGTTCCAGTACCTCACTGCTCTTTCTGAGGAGATGAGGTGGATGAAGCAGGGCCTGCCTTTCAAGAACCCACCATGCTGGTTGGGATTGATCCCCTGGTTGTCTCACATGCAGCACGATTACAGTCAAGACAATCTGCTCCATGACTTTCGCCAATACTGAAGTCAGGCAGACCTGTAGTTCCCCATCTTGTTGAATTGGTGTGATTTCCATTCTTTTTATGTGTAGTAGCTATTCTGAAAGTGGGACAGTAAGTTTTTTTTGATGATGCAAATATTTTTTGATTCATGTTACTGTAACTTTTGAATGAGTCAGCAAGAAAAATGTGATATAAATTAATGGGTTCTTTCTTTGTGCCCTTCTAACTGCAGAAATATCTAAAGGTATTATAGCTGTAGTTTGGTTGAAGTGAAATTACTCTGTTTCAAATGAGTGTCTGATTGAGGGAGTTTTGTTCTGTCAAGCTGACAGGACCTGTTAAAAGGTATTTTGAAGGCAGTCTGTGTTATCGACCATGCTTTCTGTTATCAGCTGGAAATGATTGGGATTTTAAGAAAATACAGAAGTGACAACGAATGGAGAAGCTACAGTTGAAAAAAGGATTAAAATCAACAAAATAGGATTCAGCAGAGAAAGCTATGATGTATTTAACTGTAAGGACCAGTGTTCCTTTGGTGAGGCTCCAGACAATGAATGCTGCTGTGGGTTAACCACACAGAACAGATAGCTAGATCCCATGCAGCTGCTCGCTCAAACTGTCGTGTGATGGGGATAAGGATTGGAAAGGTAGAATGAGAACTTGTGGGTGAGGCCAACACAGTGCACATGAAGCTTTCGCTTCATTTAAGGAAAGCAAATAAGGAATCCAGTTGCAACTCTGCATTGGCAGATAAACACTTAGGTATTTGCAGGAAACCACAGTTACGTCATGCATAGGGGTCACTTGGGAAAACATAAACCAGGGCAGAATGCAGACTGAATGCAAGTAAAAAGCATTGTGCTGCTACAAGGAGAAGGCAAATATGTGGCACACAAGCACAGAAATACTGCGAGTAAACATTCTTTTCAACTGTGCAGCTGTGAGGCTTCAGCAAAGTGGCTGATTTTGAATGTTGAGTTTCTGTATATATGTGTGTATCACATATTAAATAAGTTGGCAGCAAAAATGAAATACTTGGAAAAAAATGAGAATTTAAAGAATAGTCTGTTTAGTAAAGATTGTTAAAGTAAGCTGGAAACAGGATTCTGTACCTGTAAGAAGAGTAGGAGGAATGATTTGGTGTAATTTATTTCACTCGCATTTCTTACTGTGAAGAAAATTATTCCAATTGCAAAAGCAGCAGAACTAGCAGAGGTAAGGTAATGTGGGAAATAGTAAAGGCTTGTAACTTCAGTGATATGTAATAGTATATTTGATCCATACTTATGGTAGGAAGATGAAGAGGTGACTTCCTTTAGTAATGATCAAGCTTTTAGTTTGTGAGATTGTACAAATGAGAAGGCTAAGAGTTGAGAAGGTGTTAATCCGATATCCTTTGTCCTGCTGTGTATGCCACTGCTAATGGCAGTTTTGTTGCTGAAAAGCAGTAGCTACATTCATGGCTTTCAGACACGAGGAAGGCTTTTTTTCTCCGTGAAACAGCCCCTTTTCCAGTGTTTAATTTCAGAAACTTTAGGGAGTGTTTTCAAAGTCGTCTGATTATCTTTAGCTGCATTCTGGGCTTAGTGTGCAAGAATGAAGAGTAGGCAGCAGCTCGAAGAATATGGTTCTCCTCCTTTCTGGCATTTGAGATGACATTTGGTGTAATGTCCTTAAGGAGCCCTGCTAGAAGGACACTGATGTACTGAAGTGAGTTCAGCAGATGGCTACCAAGATGATGAGGGGTTGAACTGCATGGTGTACAAGAGGTTATTCATTCTGAAGAAGAGAAAACAGAGAGGAGTTCGCACTGATGTCTTTGCTGGCCGGATGGGTGGGTGAGGGATAGCAAGCCATGACTCCTCATAGCTAGAAGCCAAGGGGGAACAGACAGATTGGAATGGGTGATGTTTCAGTAAGATGTAAAAAGAACACTTTGTACTGTGAGAGTAGTCAAAGGGTGGAATGGAGTGACCAAAGTGGCCAATTAAAAGATTATTTTCTGAATGCTAGTTAGCTCCCTCTTTTTCAGTATTTGAATAGATTCTGGTTAGTAGATCATCATTACCTCTATGAATTTTGGTCTGGTTTCTGTAGGGTACTGGATAGCATCTTCCAGAGAAGCTCTGTAGAAATCTATTAGTCTGCAGAAGTAGCTGAGTTTGATGCTTGTTAGAACAAATTTTGAAAACTTCTGGTGAAAGAGTATTGAGTCCTAGTATGTTTTTCAGTTAATCTATGAAAGATTTGTATGGCATGGTTGATAAAGTGTTAAAGAACAGTAGAATTGTATATTTTACTTTTCCAAGTTGGAAAAAAAATGATACACCGGAGCTTCAAGTCTTAACTGTTTATCACTTTGTCCAGTAAAAGGCATTCTCTTTGTGTAAAGACTGCCTTGCTTCTATCTTTAGACTGTAGTGGCTAGAATAACACTTATGAAACCTTAGAAGTACTTATTTCACCTTGAGCTGTCTGACGCCTCCATGATTTGTCATGGTGGGGACTGGAGAAACCTAGAAATTGATTATGAAATGGTATTTTTGTCCTTTCGTTTCAAAAGAAGTTATCTTAAGATGATAGATATAGCTGAAGTTGCATCTTTCTCTGATAGAGAACCTTGAAAAAATGATGAGCTTCTCTGATGGCAGCTGTTGGTCTCCTGTCCTATTTCTTGCTGCTTTGAGCTGGGGTCCTTTAATCCTCCAGTAATAAATGGTGCTCTTGCGGGGGGGGGGGGGGGGGGGGAAATCACAAAAAATCTCCCATTCAAAACCAAGTGAAGAACGAGTGCTAGAGGACGAGTCCAGGTTTCTTGGTTGATGGCACCCCTGCTGGCATTTCCACAGGAGCTATGCCTGGAAACATCCTGTTAGTCAGGTGTGCGCTGGAGTTTTCCATGTGCGATAGGAAGTGATAGTCAGCTTTTCTTTGTGGTTTCCCTTGCTTCAAAGCAGTAAGATTCTTTGCTGAAACTTGTTTTCGTTTCTTGCTCAGTAGTAATGTTAGAGGTTTGCTTTTCTGGAGAGGCTTGTTTTATTTTGGCTTTTGTCTGAGTATTCAGTTTAATTCATGTTAGCAGTGTTAAATACAGTTGGTGTTACCACCTGAAGCTTCTTTCTCTACCATTTGGGGAGAAGAAAAATGAACACAAAGTCTTATATTACTAGATTATGTAGGCTTCTTATGAAAGAGTTGTTAATTGCGTTTTCAGCAATTTAGTTGGTGTGCAGTAAAAGCAATAGCCTTAAATTAAAGTAGCCTTTAATTAAAATTCTTTTCTGACATAATGTGTCACTTCAAAACAAAATGATTTAATTTCTTACATACAGGGCACTCAAAATGTGTATTCATCAGAAACTTTTGTACTGCAGGCACAAAGCAAGTTTTCAGGGCTGCTTAATAGTAAGTTATTTCAAAATGTAAACTGTGAAGGTGCCAGGGCTTTTTCTTCAGGATTTGCCTGAATTTATTGTAAACCTATTTCAAACATATTAATGAGATATTGAATCACTTCTACATTGTGATTCAGCATCGGGAACAGTGGTTTGAGAATTAGTTTAGGAAAACCAACAACCCAAAGTTACAAATTTGTTTTAAACCTACATTTAAAAAAGAAGAAAAGTGTATGCTGAATGAAAATTAGGTACTGAACTCCAAAAGGAAATGTATTTTGTAATCCTTAGTGCTAGGTAAGCTTTAAATCTCATGTAAGGACATTTAGAATAGTAAGGATGATGGAAATGGACTGGTAAGCTGTAAACAAGAAAGTGTTGGCAGGAAAAGGGAGAATAAGATATGAGAGAGCCTTGACTTTTCCCGTTATGCGGACGGCTTGGAAATGACAAAACATATTGCATAATGTTTTATGGAGAGAAAAAAATACTCTTTGAAAGCATTGCCAATGGTAACACTTCAGTGAGGTCCCGTATTGCTCGCTCCGTACAACAGCTCTTAGTTTGTACAGAAAATAGTTGGTTGCAGCTACTGACTTCACCCTGTAAAAATAGGTGAGAATTACCTGACCTACTGGTACGGTACTTCTGTAAATATTACTCTGTAAGTTTTAAGATGCAGTTGTTTAAAAGTTATAAAGTGGTTTATTTTCTGCAGAATCACATAATCCAGTTTAGCTTTGTCTTCTGTCCCTTTGGGATGACCTAGGACAAGGAAAATGCTTGCACCAGTGCCACATAGAATTATCTTAAACAATGAAGAGAAGGAAGAATTGTACTCTTAAAGTCTTGGAAAATTAACTGCAAATCTGATGCTATCTGGGGATTATGGAACAGTTACTGTTAAGAACAGAGGCATGATTTTCATCTTTATTGTATCACAAAATCCGGGATACTCCTCTGTATTTTGTAATGCTTTGCTTACTGCTGTTGTAAATGTTGGAAAATGTTAGAAAGCTCCTAGCATGAGGCCTGTGAATTTGCAGTTTGATTTCTTGCAGATGACTTTCTTCTTTCTCTACTTTTAATTACACTTTGTACTTAACATTAGATTCATTTAAACATGTCTACTTTCAGTAATTGATTAACATTTACTTAAATGCATGTGCTCATTGTTGAACTTAATGTAATATTCCAAATATTCCCTACAATTCCTTTTTAGAAAAGATTACAAAAGGAGCTATTGGCATTGCAAAATGATCCACCTCCCGGAATGACTCTAAATGAAAAGAGTGTACAAAACTCCATTACACAGTAAGTATATGGTATATATACTATATATATATATATATATGTATACATTGTTTAGTTTTTGTTATCAAGCTGAAAAATGTAAGCAATCAAAATCCCATCATACATTTTCCACTAATCATTCCAGGTAACATTCTGAACTTCTGTTTTTTATCTAGGGAATAAAACATTTTTCTAATTAATGGGTGTATTACCCAGCACAATGCAGAAATCTCGGGAACCAGCATAGTGAATTCATGAAATTCATATTAGGTATGTTACTGTTTAACAACATGGCAATTGGTATAAACTCTTCTTGGCTTGGAATAAAGCAATGTAAGAAACTCTTGCAGCTGCTAGCCTGTGAGACTCCTCTAAGTTTCATCAAAGAACGGAACTGATGTAGATTTTTTTTTTTACAGTATTTAGATAGTTTCATAGTTATTAACTTCCATCCATGTTTTCTAAAAGAAGTGGAGAAAGGTTTTTAAAAAAGCAAAGTTGCTGAAGTTCACTTTTTGCACTGTTTTCTTTGCTGTGGTTTTATTTGGGATTAGTAAAACAGGTCAGTTAAGTATTCTCTGCGTTTCATTGAAGTCAGCGGGTGTTTTCATTGTATTAAAATGCTTTCAATTGACTGACATTCAAAGACTTAGACTCTTTTAACGTTTTTGGATAATTTTGTCAAAGTTTTTCTTAGCTTAATTTTAGGGAAGTGTTAGATTTTTGCATCTACTAAGGTTTTCTATGAGTGTGAATTTCAGGCTGTTTTCTGTGATATGTGTGCCATTGACTGATGGATCCATTTAAAAACCTAACATGGAGCTGCCCAGTTGAAGTCGCTTCACATCTGAATTTCTGGTGATGGCACACAGGCTGTGCTACGTGAAGTTTTACACAACTGTTGCTTTTAATGTTTTTTAATGCTTTTTGTGATACTTGATGCAGATGAATATTACTGAAACAAATTGAAACGGTGCTTTGTGGAATTTGTTACTAATAACAAACTGCTGTGCAATTCATGAATCGCAAGTTTTGTTTCTTGCTTTACTTTGTCATTTTCTTCAGGAAAAAAAGGTAAACATTTTATTTCTCAGAGAAAACTCAAAAAATTTCTTTTCAACTTCTCTAAAGAGAGATAGTGACTAAAGTTATTTTACAGAAAATAAAGAGTTGTAAAAAGAAAAGCTTGTTTTTTTTTATGCTCATAGTTTTCCATTATTCTAAGGATATCTTTGTTAGCAGAGTGCTGCTACGTTGTGGTTGCTTTTTTTTTTTTTTTTTTTTTTGCTACATGCAATTTTTATACTTTTCAATACGTTCCAAATAGAAACTTCCTGTTTACAGTTGTGCTAGTTTTTTTTTTTTTCCAAATTGTTGCTGAGTAAAAAACTTCCTGCCATTATAAATATTTTTTTTTTTTTTTTTTTTTTTTTTCCCTTTAAGGGCTTTCAATGCCAAGTAGAATGTTCTGAGATAATTAAATTGTGGTTAGAGCTGGTACAGTATAGATTTGTACTCACTTGGGTTTGAAAGGAATTGAATCAATTAATTGAAGCCCATAGTGTAACTGGGTCATTTTAAACCCAGTTTAATCAGTTTCTTTTTAATACACATTAATTAGAAGTTTTGGCTTAAGCAAAACAAACCAAAAAGAAAAAAGTCAGTAATACCTCAATTATAAAAAAAAAAAAGCAGTGTTTGGAAAGAATTATCTTCTACTTTCTAAGTAAAACTAGTTCAAAAACTGGAAAGTGGAGATTCTGGGTCGCAAAGACCAGTAAAGCTGCATAGCTTTAAAGATGCAGCACGTCTATAAATGTAAAGCCAAATGTATAGCAAGAGATAAGTAGTCTCAATTGCATCTAGAATAAATCATTACAGAATATCCTGAGTTGGAAGGGACCCATGAGACTCATCGAGTCCATCTCCTGGATCTAGGCAAGACCATCCAAAATTAAAACTGTCTAAGAGTACTGTCCAAGTGCTTCTTGAAGGCCATGGCCATTGCCCTGAGGAGCCAAATCCAGGACCTGACCACCCTCTGGGGAAGAACCTTTCCCTACTACTCAATCTGATGCGGCTTCATGCCATTCTCTTGTGTACAGTGACTGCCACCAGAGTGCAGACATCACCACCAGTCCCTTTGCTCCCCTCGTGAGAAGCTGTAGGCTGTCATGATGCTTCCCTTCAGCTTCCTCTTCTCTGGGCTAAACAGACTCAGTGGCCTCAGCCACTCCTGGCATCTTTTGCCTTCTAGGTTCTTTGCCATCTTCATAATCCTCCTTTGGATGCAGTATAATACCTTTATGTCCTTACATTGTGACACCAAAACTGCACACTGTGTTTAAGGTGAGGCCACACCAGTGCAGAGCAGGGCAGTCCTTTCCCTCGATGTTCTAACAGTGCTAGGCCTGGTGCACTGCAGGGTATGGTTGGTCCCTTTGGCTGCCAGAGCATACTGCTAATTTTGATTCAACTTGATGACAACCAAATGGCTTCCTACAAAGCCAGTCTCTTGTCCTCTGAGTCTCTACGTATATATGGAGTTACCCATCACAAGTGCAGAATTCAGCACTTGTTCTTTTTAAACTCCATGTGATCATCGAGTTTGCTGATTTGCCAAGATCTCCCTGCAAGGCCTTTTTACCTCCATGGGAGTCAACTTTTAGTGTCATTAACATTTAGTGTCATTAACAAACTTACCTAGTGTCCTTAGAATCCTGCATTCAGATCAGTTACAAAAACACTGAAGAGAACAGGCTCTAAAATTGAGCCATGTGTAACCCCAGTAGTAACTGCCAGCCTGGAGTAACCCCATTTACTATAGCCATTTGAGCCTGACCTGTGAACCAATTGTTTACTTGTCATACTGTGAACTTCTCTAGCTGGATGCTGACCATTTTGCCCTGAAGGCTACTGTAAGTGTTAAAAACTTTTCTGAAATTAAAAAAAAAAAAAAAAAGCAAAAAACCCTACATGTACTAGTTTCTCTTGATCAGCTATATGGACAACCTTGGTGTAAATGGCAATTAACTTAGTGAAGGAGGACTTTCACATAATTATCTAATGACTTAATTATTTCAAGTGTTTTTCAGTAACTTCCAGAATAATTTTTTATATTGTTTACAAGGCACTAAAGTGAGAATGACTGTCCTGTCATTACCAGGACATATTTGTTGACCTTTTTGGCAATTAAAACATTTGCTAACTTCCAGCCAGCTGAAACCTCTCCAGATTTCTAAAACCATTGAAAAATAATTGAAAGAGATCTTCTGGTGAGCTCTATAAATCCTCTCACACTCCACATATTTTCATATATCCAACTGGAACGGCAGATCCTGCAGAAATTCAGAGTTGGCTGGAAGTTTGTTTCCTCTAGCTCACCTCTGGTCCCCTTGTGGAGTTCTATCTTCAGTACTGCAGAGGCAAAAAAGGCATTATATGTTTCTCCTTCATGAACATCCCTGTTTGTGAGGTGACTTAACTTGTCAAATAATAAGCCAGTGTTCTCTGGTGCTCCTTTTGCTGTTTAAAAAAAGCCTTGATTCTAATGTCAGTACATTTTCTTTTTCCCCCTGAGGTTGTGAAGAAGATCCCTGCTCAGCCAGGCCAGCCTTAATCTCCTCTTGCTTGATTTCTGATGCATTGAAATTCCCTTGCTCCTTTGCTCTTAAGATATGACTCTTAAAAGTGGCCAGCACTGATGGATGCGAATTTCTTCAAAAACAGATTCTTGCAGCATCTTACAAAGTAGTTCCCTGAGTAGCCTGAAGTCTGCTTTTCCCATATCCAGTGCTGAAGTTTTGATGGCTGTTTTCCTGTCGCTGAAGATTTGAAACTCAGCTACTTTGTGGTCACTGTGGCCAAAGATGGCTGCTAATTGCCACTTCCCTGCAAGACTCTCTCTGTTTACAAGTAACAAATCTAGGAGGGCACCTTTCCTAGTAAGCTCCCTTAGTAATCTCCTGAGCCTATTTATATCAGTTATATGATATTCCCAGTTAAAGCTGGGAAGTAGAAATCATCTGTAAGGACAAGGGCAGCTGTTCTAGAAATATCCCTTAATTCATTGTAAAGTCATTCATCGGTGTTGTCATCCTGGTTGGGTGATCTGTGGTAGGTTCCTGCAACAATATCCGTTTCATTTGCTTTCCACCTAATCCTTAGTCAGAGGCACTCAACATGTAATTGCCAAGTGTAAGTGCCATACAATCCAACTCTGTTACATACAGTGACACCCCTTACTTAATCTGCAATTAAAGGGCTCTTCCCCATTACAGCCATTACCATATTCCTTCTGAGGAGGATGACAGCAGTTCTGTAGAGGAGCAATTTTTCTAAAAATAAAATTATTTTAATGCAGTAGAGAAGAAGATGAGGGATTGATGCTGGAAGTAATACTGTTTAATGTCTTTATAGGTAGGTAACAGGGACAGTGGGATTGAGTGCATCCTCAGAAAATTTTCAGATGACTCCAAGCTGAGTGGTGCAATTGACATGCTAGAGGGAAGGGATGCCATCCAGAGGGACCTGGACATGCTTGAGAGTTGAGTCCATGCCAACTTCATGAAGTTCTACAAGGCCAAGTGTGAAGTCCTGCACTTGGATCAGGGCAATTCCAAACACAAATACAGGCTGGGCAGATGTTTTGAGAGCAGCGTTCAGGAAAAAGATTTGAGGGTGTTGAGTCATGAAAGTCTTAAAATGAACCAACAAAATGCACTTGCATGCCCAGGAGGCCAACCATATCCAGGTTACATCAAGAAATGTGTGATCAATAGGTCGAAGGAGGTGATTCTGCCCCTCTACTCTGCTCTTGCAAGACCCCACTTGGAGAATTGTGTTCAGTTCTGGACCCCTCAACACAAGAAAGGCATTGAGCAGTTGGAGTGGGTCCAGAGGAGGGTCACAGAGCTGATCAGAGGGCTGGAGGACCTCCCCTCCAAGGTTAGTCTGAGAGAGTTAGGGCTCTTCAGCCTAGAGAAGAGAAGGCTTAGGGGGAACCCTGTAGTAGCCTTCCAGTACCTGAAGGGAGTCTGCAGGAAAGCTGAGGAGGTCCTTTTTATAAAGGCATGTAGCAACAGGATGGGGAGAGATAGCTTTAAACTGGAAGAGGGTAGATGTAGATTAGATGTTAGGAAAAATTTCTTTATTGTGAGGGTGGTGAGACACTGGAACAGTGAGGTGGCAGATGCCCCTGTCCTGGAGGCATTCCAGCCCAGTCTGGTTGTAGCTTTGAGCAGCCTGGTCTAGAGGGAGGCGTCCCTGTCTATAGCACTGGGTTGGAACTAGATGATCTTAAATCTCTCTTCCAACTCAACCCATTCTGTGATTAGCGTGCACCACTTAAATACGGGGATGGCAGCATGGAGAGAGGTTGGGAGTAGTATCGTCGGAACTTTCAGCTGAGATAGACCTTGTTCTTTGAATGGTTTTCTGTTCTGAAAAATCTCATTTGCCTCACTTGCAACTGATGTAAACGATCTTATCTGAGAGTTTTTGTAGTCTCTTGCTAAATCTTTATGTTACTTTGTCCCTCAGACGGGTGAAATTCTGTCAGTGAAAGACAGAAATGGGGAAGCAGTTCTACAAAGGATAGTACTAAATGATCAACAGAACTCTGAAGCGATGGAATTGACAGAGCAAGATGTTGCTATTTGTCATGAACACTGCACAGAATCATATTTTTGCCTAAATCAAAACAAAACATGTCACTTTATTCCATGTTGTGATGGAAGGATCAGGTGCAGAAGAGAAGTACATCTTAATTACAGTTGCAAATCATCCATTTTCTATTTTTAATTTTCTATGACCTTTTCATTTTTATGCTGTTAACCTTTACAGTTTTATGGTTTCCTTGTGTGTCAGATTATGTAGCATTTCATTTCTAACTTCTTCACAGATGCACAGGAGCATCATTCCTTCTCACCCTGGGGATGCAGATTTTATTTTAATAAACTGTATTGATGATTTCCTTGACAGAAAGAAACAACATGGAAGGAGAATGCCTGCTACTCTGTTATATTCCAAGCCTGTTTTTATGTAGGAATAGTCTCTGGAAGTCTTCTATGTCAACTGTGGCTCATGTAATAGGGAATTGATGAGTCTGATGAGTTCAAGTCATCGTAGTTTGCAGTGCTATGGCAGTGTCTGTATATGAAATACCAAACTTGATCCTTTCAAATGTGGGCTTGAGGCATTATTCACTTCTGTAACGGCTATACTAATGGAGAGTTTGGAAGATTGGCTGTGTGGTAGTTGATTTTATTTGTCCTGTGCTCCAGGAGTAAAATAATAGTTCGTTAGTCCGTAATACTATTTTTTTCTCCATTCTTAGGTGGATTGTGGACATGGAAGGTGCTCCAGGAACGCTATACGAAGGGGAGAAATTTCAGCTTCTATTTAAGTTCAGTAGCCGATATCCTTTTGATTCGCCTCAGGTGTCTGCTTTCTTCCTTCCTACTTAATTCTACCTCTTAGCAATAGTTGTGTGGCACATGCTGAATATTAATGCTGTTTGTATATCCTAATGTGAGGTTTGGTTGTTTCTAGAAAAAAAAAAAAAACACATCTGCACAATATATTTAACATAAATTGAAACAAATCTTCAATGAAGTGTAGTGTCTACTGCAGTCCACTTGGTTTCATGGAAGATGGAAGAACAATGTACACTTGAGCTTTATTTATGTACTGTGAAAGAGCAACACAATAGTAGGAAGGTTCCTTTTGCTGCAGCACAGGCCTGAACGACAATTCTTTTGTCTCCTCTTTAGCTTCTAGTTCCTTTTTAAACCTCCTTCACCTACTGCCATTGTTAATATGGCTATCAAAATACTGTTAATGTGGTAGGAATTCTCATAAATACCTGGCATCTCTGGCAGGTCTGCAAATCTAGTGATTATAATTGAAGTGTGCGCTACTGCTTTCATGATAACATTAAGTACTGGAGGGGCAGCATTACTGCTTGGGTGCAGAATGAGCTCTGTACATCCATCTGTTCATTACCTGAGAGGAATGTTACAAACCATGGCTTGTAGGAGGAAAGTAGATGTTCAGTTATCACTTTGGCTCTCCTGAGAATGAAAGAAGAAACAAGAGTGCTTTAGTTCTGGCCCTGTTTCAGCTCGAAGTTTGAAGAGTCATCTCTGCTTTACTCGTGGTTGTTGAAGCTCCAGCAAGGAGCTGCACCAGTCACTTAAAATGTAAAAATACGTATCTTTAAGTATTAAGGTAAAAACTATTAAGGTAAAAACTAAGAAATGCTGACTCTTTAGTCTCAGGTTTTAAGGAATAAATTGGCACATTCCATTCCCATCTGCATTTTGTTAGGTTTGCAGTAAGCTACTCATAAGCGATCCACACGACCCACTTTGTTTTGATTCCAAGCAGGTACTGTTTGTACTCAGTATCCAACATGTAAAAAAATTATTGTAAAAAAGCAATCTAGATCAGTACACATAGACAAATGTAGCTATTTCTTTGTAAGCATAAAAGACAATTAAGAATTTAAGTGCTGCATATTTAGTTGTAATGGCTAGAATTTCCATCGTGCTGCTGTACAATAATTTCATTCTGTTTTAAAGCTCTTGATTTATAATTCTTTCTCCTGTAAATCTACATTCTTTGAATTGGCAATTCATGTTTCTGCTGTTTAATCACTTAATTGTTTTCTGCCTTAATTGAATGTTGTCTGTTATAGTGTGCATGCTTTTACTTACTAGTATGCCTAGTCCTTATTTTCCTGTAAAATGGAAACGTTAGTTAGATATTAAATACGTTACTAAGTTACAAAGGTAAGCTTTTCAGTGCATAAAATGTACCAGATAAAAATCATTCTGCATCCACTTTTTTCTGCTGTCGTAAAGAAAAATGCATGCCATTTGGCAAATAGGTTGAGCTTTCTCACCTCAGGTTCATTTGTGATTAAGGTGAAACTTCTTTCTGGTAGTCAGTAGTGCGATGGGGTGTGTGAACATGCACATGAACTTAGAAAATCTTAAGAAGATGTTGTGGTTTGAGTGGTATAGAGTTATTATGTCATTTTGTAAAAGATTGCAGTGCTTATGTTGGATAAGGAGCTCAGGAGGATAATGCTGCTGTGAGGATTTTGATTTTTTTACTCCCTTTTCATTGGTCCTGAGCTGACCTCATGTTTTTGTCAAACTTACTGTAAGAGCAGTAATTGTCAAAATTGATTTTCTAACCTTTATTATCCTTAAATGGAGGGGAGGTTCTCAGTGCTGTTCTCTGTTGTTTGCTTCTGTTAAATGAAAGTAATTCCCACTTAAAAAACAATCTAAAATATTTCCTATGTGATAATGTATTATGGTTGTAAAGAGTCCTTTATGTTATAGCTAATAGGATTAGTGTGTTTAACTCTTCTTGAGTTGTCCAGAATTACATCCTATTGTGTCCATAGAAATACTAATTTGTGAATCTAACCTTCTGGATGTGCGTCTGGATTCCTTAGGATGTAAAAGACTGAGGTTTCAAGATTTAAAATCTTCAGTTAGATATATTTGTTGCTTTTATATTCTTTTTGTTTTGTAGCTATTCATAGGAATAAACTGCATTTCGCCATTTATGCAACTTCACTTTCACTAGCTAACAAGGCTTCTGTCATTTCATTTTACATTTTGACTAACAGCTCAAAAAATGAATGAATATAATATGGTATGTTGTATTATTTATTGTAAATGAAAATGTCAGAGCCCACTTTATTTTACAAAAACTGTGTAGTTTTATTTGAAAGTTGGATGTTAAACATGTGTGTTGTTTTTTTTTTAGGTCATGTTTACTGGTGACAATATTCCTGTTCATCCACATGTTTATAGCAATGGTCATATCTGTTTGTCCATTCTAACAGAAGACTGGTCTCCAGCTCTCTCAGTGCAATCTGTTTGTCTTAGCATTATTAGCATGCTTTCCAGCTGCAAAGAAAAGGTATGAAGTTTTTTTGTCATAGAGTCACTGGCTTGGGTTGGAAGGGACCTTAAAGGTCATGTAGTTCCAGTCACCTTGTGATGGGCAGGGTTGCCACCGCCTGCTGATTTCAGCACCGTTGGAGTAGAATAAGTGAAAATTATTAGTTTTCTGTTTTGCAAAGTAAGATTTTTTTGTTTCTGAAATTCTAAAATAGGCAAACTTGCTACATCTAAATTTCTGTTATTCGAAAGTATTAAGTTAGAACTGCAAACTAAATAGTACAGTAAGTACTTCGTAACTTTGTTTGATGGTAATCTGTTTGCATGGCTTTATTGGAGAAGAAGCGTAAATAGCATGCTTCTGTTTGTACCAATTCATTACATTATATTAACACAAAGTTAAATTCTTGCAATTCTGTTAAAATTGTTTGTCTCTAAAGGCAACTCAAAACAACTGACGAAATGCGAAATGTCTTTTTTGCAGATGTCTAAGTTGTACCATTTTATTGACCTTGATCACTTTTATTTCAGAAAAGTAAATGATCCTAAGCTGCTTTTTGATCATAAATGAGTGATGCTCAGACTTTTCTTAGAAAAGAAGTTGCTCTTTTACTTTTGACCATTAGTTTTGGAGTGGAATTTCTGTGGAGGTTAATTTGGTCAGAGCTTGTACATATAGAATCATAGAATCACTCAGGTTGGAAAAGACCTTAAAGATCATAGAGTCCAACTATGAGCTAACCATACTACCCTAACAACCCTCTGCTAAATCATGTCCCTGAGCACCACATCCAAATGGTTTTTAAACACATCCAGGGATGGTGACTCAACCCATTCCAGTCCTTAACAACCCTTTCTGTAAAGTTGTTTTTCCTGATATCCAACCTAAACTTACCCTGGCACAACTTGAGGCCATTTCCCCTCGTCCTGTCACCTGTCACCGGTGAGAAGAGACCAACCCCACTCTCGCTGTAAGCACCTTTCAGGTATTGGAAGAGAGCAGTAAGGTCTCCCCTCAGCCTCCTTTTCCCCATACTGAACAGCCCCAGTTCCTTCAGTCTCTCCTCATAGGCCATATTCTCCAAACCCTTCACAAGCCTTGTTGCCCTTTTTTGGACCTGCTCCAGCACCTCAGTGTCCTTTCTGTACTGAGGTGTCCCAAACTGAACACAGTACTCGAGGTGAGGCCTCACCAGAGCTGAGTACAGGGGCAGATATGTGCTTTCCCAACATGCATATTTAACATATCCCAGTTGGTCCTACGCATGTGATTTTGGTAGGAAAATACCTCTCAAATTGCTTTGTTATATCCTCTGCCTCTGAGTTTGCCCAACGAAACCAAATGAACCAAAGTTCATTTTTCACCCATTCTAAGCTGGGATTTATCGGTGTGAACTGGACCTAATATGTAGCAATTAGATTAAAAAAAAATGGAAAGGAATTTCTCTCTTTTTTTTTTAATCAAAAATTGTTCCTTTCTCATGGGGTCTGCTCTTTGCTTATTCTTCCTAATACCCACATATTCCTACCCCAGTCTTTCTCTAGGCTATTTGGAATTTATCATGGGATCTTAGCTTGGATTATCTGCAATAAAAGCCATTACCTAGTTTTTTCTTCTAAGGTGACTTTCCCTGTTTGCTGCTTTACTTTCACTATATTCACATAACCTTTCACAAACTTCTTAAATAGTTCATGTATTTACTATATGGGGATTGTTTGATTATTTGTAGGTCTTTTCTTCTGTTGCAGAGGCGACCTCCAGATAACTCATTTTATGTAAGAACATGTAACAAGAATCCAAAGAAAACAAAATGGTGGTATCATGGTAAGTATTTCTCTAAGACCAGGAATTTTGAAGACAATTGAAATGTGGGAATGAAGGATAAATGCGCTGAAAGTCTTAAACTCATTAATTTCAAAAGTTTATGAAATGCTGTTTCTTGGATACTTGATGTGAATTTCTGTACATCTTATTTTAATAGCTCCCAAGTGAAATTTAGATAGCACAGATTCTATGTTTTGAATTGTTGGGCTAAATTGGAATAATAGCTCTTGTAAATTGTCTCAATCCATGAGAGGTCTTAAGTTTGAGGTGTAGAAAATCCTTAATTAAAGTAAGTGTAGCTCTTTTTTCTCTTATTGCCAGTAATGCTTTTAAGGGCTTTTAAGGCTTTCACTGCAGTAGAAACACATTTACATGTTTCTAACAGTCACATATTTTCAGTTAATTCCACCATCTGTCAGAATTTTCTGTGTAGACAGTTGGATGACTTAAAGACTCCTAGGAACTTATAGTTAGAAGTGTAGTAATAAGAGTTTACGTGTACATGATAAATATTTATGTACTAGAATTGCTTTTTATAATACTACAGTGTCTGTAGTGCTAGTGCTGTTTTCTTGTTTTTTTCCTTGTCATCTGATCTTTATCTGACTTTATGCTGTGTGGTTTCTTTCTTCTGCTTCAGCATTTGTCATCTTCTTCCCAGAGCTAGGTTTGGCTGTATGTGCTAGTTGTGTCTGGTCCCTAAAAGAAAGTAAGACAGGATGGGAGGGACAGAGGCTATGCTTTCCTTTTCTCTTGCTGGCTCTATGTTCTTGGCTTTCGCTGGGAAAATACTGTCAAATAGTCATTGGGAAAGAGCAGAAAATGCTGTATGCTTAGATGATGCAGGGAGGAGCTGGTCTTACCTTTAAGTGAAGCATCCATCGTAAGACATGTATTTTTCTGCTGTCTCCCTACACCAGGGAATGTTCTGTTTTGTATGTGAAGTGAGGTCAGGTAGTTTGAGATAGCAGGACTGGAGAGACGATGCTGCTTTCGTGCATAAATGCTCAAAAACCCAGAGATGCCTTAATAGTAAATGTTTGAGTTCCATAATATTTGCGGATGCCCATGGTTTTTTGACAAATGGAAGTGGAACAGAATGAAACTGTGCTACTCGTGATAGTCTAAAACAAGTTGATGTCAATCGCAGTAAGGCCAGTGCTGTATGTCGTAGGGTGTAAGTATTTAAGAAACTTAAGGCTGCTTATCATGTGGTTGTAAATAATGCTGTTTATGAAATTGACTCCAATAATAATTATACTCTTTCTCTGCAAGGATAATATAATAGGCTGGATTTTTCATCTTCACTAGATTATTCAGTACTCACTTTTTTTTGTTTTTCACTCTTGCAGTATCTTTGCTGCTTAATTATTTTGAGTTTGCTTTATCTTTATTGGCAATTTTGGAATTTTTTTTATTTACTATTTTAATTTTGTTTTTACTTGCTAGTTAATTCTAAAGGGAAATGAAATTAAATTTCATTTATTGGCTTTATGTTGTAGTTAAAATAAGTCCTGCTTACTTTGCATTGGTACTACAGCCATCTCCTTTTGTTAGGGAGTTGTGTCTCTCAAGTAGAACAGATAATACTTTCATTTTTTATTCATGAAATTTGAGTTAAGTAAGCAAAAGATCAAATAAGTACAGAAAAAAAAAGTGGCTATTTGACTCTGAAAGTTACTATATAATTGTGACCCAGAAAGAAAATCAAGCTGCTTGTATTCCGTTGAACAAATCATTTAGTTACCTCAAAGCAGTTATTCAGCAGTTGTTTTCTGAAAGTCGGAGAACCTACTAAGTCAGAGTAACCTGGAAAAGCAACTGAAGAGATGAGAAAACGAGTCAGTTCATTTAAATAACTTATTGTTTTGCTTCATAATATTTTCATTTGTTTTTACTTCCTTTTTAGCTACTAATTACAATTACAACTAATTAAACTATTACTGTGCTTCCAATCCTTTTAAATTCTTAAATTAAAAAAGTAAAATCTTCAAATATTAGATAAAAATTGTCATTTCCTCCCTGACTCAACAAAGCAACTTATTCTGTAAACAGTTATAGACCCTTGTTTGTTACAAACTCAGCATCCTCAGAAGTCCTCTTTTAAAACCTGCTTTGTCTTACTAATGGTGTCTTTGACTACCATACTCAACACCTCCTTCAACTGTACATTGAATTTCACATTGACTTTCTCAGAGTTGGTTGTGCTGTGCCAAAGACAAAGGAGGATCTTCCAGATAAGGTTTTCTTAGCCATGTTAGGCTGAAATTGGTTTCATAAAGCTGTTGTCTATTCCTTTGTGTTGTTAAGAGGTAGAATTTTATGGGGAGAAAGAGTATGTGGCAGTGGTGATTTTTTTCAGCCAGCAATTCCTTACTGCTTTTGGCTTTTGATTTTATTTTTTAAGAGGTGTTTTCCCTGATACTTCTAAACTTTTACTATGCTGTTCAAACACCTCATCATCTCTCTTGCGTTCTTACCGTTTTTTTTTCCTTACATCTACAACTTTGTTCCTTACCCTCTTAATAAAACAAAGGCTCTTTTCTTTTTTTTCCCTGATATGTAGTAGTACTGAGCACATAGTGTTTTCCCAGTGAGAATGTAGAACTGTTTGCTGTGACTTCTATTTTTACTGTTCATGGATTTAGTAATGTGTGCTGTTTGTATGGCTACCTTTTCTGTGTGTGCAAGATTACAAGTTAGTGCACTAATGACTGGACAGTAAGTTTGTTTTCTGTTTACAAGCTTAATATCTCCTGTTACCAGTTGCAAATATTCTACATGTTGATATGTGGAGTGAAAGGTTTAAATGGGTAAGTTTCCTCAGGCAAATATTTACATTTAAATATTAAAGTGTAGAACAGACACATCTGGCGCAGTATTCTCTTTTTTAATAGGTCCAGTCACAGTACTTAAAATTCAGTGAATATAAATATTTTCACATTTAAAGTCTTAGTGTTACAGGAGTGATGTATTGCCTTTGCATGGTTCGATCAGATGTAGTTTGTGTTGATTCTTGAGAAATATAAAAAAGTGTTAAGATCGGAGGCATCTGGATAAACCAACTCTGCTGACACATACTGATATATATTCCTGATGGAAAGATTTCTCAGTTTCAAAAATGGATGTAGGCCTGCTTTTACTTCAAGGGGGGCAAAATATTTAGTGTATTTGGCATTTCCTTTTCCTAGTGTTTGACTTTCTAAATATTGAATGTACTAATTATTGTCCTTTTGATTGACTGCTTGCCAATACTAATGCACTTAAGAATGTGTGGATAGTAGTTTGGCAATTTTATATTTTATACTCTCATCTCTTTTTCTTGAGTCATTATTGAACAAAATTGTCAACTTACTCATTTGGTGTGTTTCCACTGCGCCTTAATTTCTGTGCCAGGAGTTGCTCATGCATACATCTCCTTGGTAATTCGGACTTAGTATTTGTAGTAAATATATAAACATTCTCTTTTTTTTTTTTATCTTATTTTAAAGATGACACATGTTGATGCCACCATTTTGTGATCCTCGTAGCAGAAGATAGTCCTACTGAGAAAACGAGCACTTTGATCATTCAGTCTTTGAACTTTAACCTTTGACTGGAAGTGACCTATAGGCAAAGAAGACTACTTCCTTTGACTGCATTTTTACTAGTGTGCATTCTGGGCGCATGTTGATCGCTGGTTCAGTCCATGCAACTGACATGCTTTTATTAGTCATACAGTATTAATGCAGGTGTCCAGAAATGTCAGAATAATTCCATTATTTTTATTTTAAGCTTTTGGAGAATTCCAGGTCTTCATATATTGTGCAATAACACTGAACTCCTTTGCGGTTTTGGTGCATCCATTGCCGGCAATGGACATTGTACCAGGGAAAGGTTTTTTGCTCCTGCCACAAAAAGATTGATGCGTAATAGAGCTGGGGAAAGTTTCAGATATTTGAATTATAAGCAAGGGATCTACCTGTACCTTAAAAGCCACCCCATTCTTTTGTATTTGGATTCTATGCACTGTGATCTCAAAACTAGCAGCATGAGGTAACATGCTTAGCTGAAGGACTGTAATAAGATCATTGCATATTTATTAAATTGTTTGTCTGCTGTCAAATTGTTTTGACATGGAAGGTTTTTCAAGTGACATTGGCAGGGAGGTACAATGTTATCCCTATGGTGAAATAAAACTACTTTTTGTATATAGTTATTCATATCTCTGAAGCAAAGGTATGAGTAATTTAGGGTATGAATGATTTAATCAAGAATTTATTTTGGAGATAAGAGAGGATGGCAGTGATATAACTGAACTTGCTGCAGTCCATAATTGGGCTTGTAATTTGTACTTTAGAGCTTTTTCCAAATAGATTGCACACTGTTATTTCCTGCTAGCCATCAGCATGAGCCCTACTGCCTACACCAATATTTCATTTATTTATGTGTTTGAAAGAAATCATATAACATTTTTGTTGCATTCACTGTTTCTTTTGTTGTTGTATGTCACGTTTGAATGTTATGAAATATTTTGATTGAAAAGCTGAAAAGTCTGAAGTTATTTTCATGTAAATTATTTCTTTACCTTGTAAGCATCATCTTGTCTTTTAATCCTGTACTATAAAAAGAAAAAAAAAATACATTTTTGACAGAGGCTTAATGTTTTGACAAAAAAGTGTGGACCTTCTTATTTAAGTTTAGACTAAAGTATATTTTCTTAACTTACTTGTCCCTCACAACCATTATGTTTTGTTTGTTTTGTTTTTCCTCCAGGCTTTTACTTCACCCTTTCCCCGCTCCCCTCCCTCACCTTCTTCCCCCCCCCCCCCCAAAAAAAAAGATGAAAAAGCCTAAAACCAGATTGATGTATTTTCTATGGAGCAACATTTTATTGAAATAATAGATAGTTGTTCTCACCACTCTGTAATATTTTGATACTGCTATTAGGTTATCTTTTTAGGAAGCACTTTTATAAACTTAATACCTTTACACGTATGCAAAATTTCTATGACTTTTATTTTTACTGTTGCCTTACTGTTGCGATCAAAAATAAAGAACCAAGTGGTCAATATGTGAATGTTCAGATGAAGCGACTACTTGATTAAAAAAACAAACAGAAAATCAACAGTGACACAACCCAAACTGAATAACTACAAAAACAAAATTGGCTGATAGTACTGAGTTTTTTAACTGCTGTATAATAACTGACAAATTTTATAGCCTTGTACATACTTCTCTGTTATCTAATGTTGAAAACATTTTTAAAAATGAAGAAGCATAACTCAGGGTGGATAGAGTTCAAATGGATTTGCTTTGGAGAAGTATTTTGTACAGCAATTATTGATACTGTCAGTAAAGTGAGGCTACAATATACTTCAGGAACTACTATTTTTTCTACTGTATTGAAAATATCTCTTGGCCTTTAAAACGCAATGGTAAAATCTAGTTTTGAATATAAATTTGGTGTGTATATATACTTTCACAAAGAGCCTTTAAAATCTAGAATTCAGATTCTTTTAAGAGCCAAAAATAATCATTTTAAGCAAATGAAGTAGTTGTGCTCCTAATTTCTTATTTAGATAAATTTTATTGCTTTAAGTTAATTAAATCTGTTATTTTTGGAAATGTTTCATATGAATGAGCAGTGATCTGAATATTTAATCTGTATATTCTTGTTAACTGCTCTCTATCATTGATTGAAAGGATTGTCACATCTTTGAGAATTCATGTATTTCCATACAACTGGTTCACATAATGGATCCTTTCAGATAGTCCACAGTGAAGAGACCTTATTTTGATACAAGGTAATGTGTCTGAAGAAATGGTTAAAGTGCATCTTCTCAGATACTTAACTCTTTTCATATGTTGGATTGCTGTTCTACAATACATGATTTCAAAGAAGCTTTATGACACACTGCATGTATTTTGTTGGAGTTGTGCGATGTAATGCAAAGCATTATGTTTTTTTTTTTTATCTATGCTATCACATGGACTACAATGAAGTTAACTAAATTTATGCTGCTCTTCAATGAAATCCTCTGTAATAAAAGAAAAAGAAATCCAAGGTAGATTAGAATTTACCTCAAGTCTTTTAGTTTACAGTAGAAATGCATTCATTGGTTCTCTTGTAGATTTATTGGTAAGTTCTCCTATATATAGAGGGCAAGGACAAGGCTTACATACCACTCGAGCCCTCAAATTAATGCAACTATTCTGACAATACAGTGGTGCCCTGAAAGGGGGTTTAAATTAGATGAAGGTGGTGCCATCCTTTCCATAGGGTGAGCCTGTGTATGTAACTTTCTTTTGCTCGGAGTTTCTAACATGAAATGGTTACAGAATTGGCTTGAAATGATCTTGCTTTTATTTTGTGTCAATGTTAATGTTGTTAAAGACTTTGTTTTTGTGTTTAGTGTCTTTATACTATAACACAATAAATTCTTGTTTTAAAATAGATTACTACCCTTGAATATAAGTACGTGTGGACCTTTTCGTGGTGGAGTGCAGGAACATTGTTCATTACACTCAGCTCCTCTTGAGACAAAACTGTCCGTACTACTTAAAAGCTGTGATGGATATCCAGGAAGGGATTTCTGTAGTACTAAGATGTCTCCTCTTTCCTCCAGACAACATCTGTTGCAAAGCTGAAGAAAATTATATCTTTAGGAAACAAAACAAAGACTTAAGATACAATAAATAAAAGAGCTGTGAGATTACTTTTCATTTCTCATAGATTTTTAAATAGTTCCATACTGTTGTTCTTCGTTGTTTGACAAATGCTTTGTATATCATTGGGCAGTGGGAGTTCAGATGTTTGTTTACATCTAGGGGAAAGAGAGTATCTGTTACTTGATTAGCATACGTCAGGGTAGTGCAATGAAACTCACAATTGCTTTTGGTCTGGATTAGTTTAAGATGTGGAGGCTTCTGTTTTGGAAAAAGTAAGACACTTTTGTGATATCTGAAAGAAATATTCTTGTGAAAAGTTCAGTTTTTAATCTAGGTATCATATGTTATGAAGAGTGTCCCATCTGTTTGATTTTTAGTTCTCATTTTATTTGAAATTCTGGCCAGTGTTAACAACATCTAAGGTTTTAGAGGTAAGGAGTAAGGAAACCATACGATTTCTGTGTCAGTAACTTCTGAAGAGCAGATTAGACAAACACTTGCCATAAAGAATTTATATAAAATGAATATTAAGGCTTTTTGATGGTTTTTTTGCCTTTGTTGTTGTTAATGTAGACATTTGTTAATTAATTTTTTTAAGGAAAGAACCACCTGTGGCATCATGTTTTTTAAATATGCCTTGTTACTTTGTGATAGCGGAGTTGCATATTATCTACCTTTGTTGGGGAAAGCTGGTGTAATTTTTTGCCTCTGTGGTAAAGAGTTCAGCATTATGTTGTGCTGTACACTTAGAGTGAAGCCTCGTGAATCCCAATCATTCTAAAAAGACAGCTGAATAGCTGAGTGTTGAACTGAATGACCACTGTAATATTCCATTTTCAGCTGCAGCTGCACAGGAGACTGAAAAAGTTCATTTGGGATTTCATTTGTAATGCAAGTTCTTGCTGGCCTATTGTTTCCAGGACCTCTAGAAACTTAGGAGACCATCAGGATCATAAATACCTTAAAATAACTGGAGGAGTAAAAAAAAAAATAATAATAATTAAAAAAAAAAATCCTTTCTTTTACTGTATTAAAACATAATTCAGAAATACAGATTTGAAAATATTTAGCTACTGCTATTTATTTTTACTTATATTTATAATTTTTATTTATATACTTATTATTTTATCAGCAGTGAGGGTTATTTTATTCACTTGCCGTGTTTTGTCTTCCAGGTTTTAACTACTTAAAAAAGAAGCGTTTGGTGCCTTTTAATCAGTTTTGTAATACTGACTCCCCTTGTACTGCTCTGTTTTCTGGTATTTAAAATCTCCGCAATAAGACCTTTAAACTCCTGTCTCGTCTTCAGCAGTAGAGGAACCTATTCTGTTTGATCAGTTACGAGTGGATTCTGCCAAGATCAAGGTTAAGTCTTTTCAGATGAATATTCTGAGCCTTTTCTCTTCCTAGGACTACAATATAATCTGGATAGTGTTTTTGCACTCCTCCAGTGCACAGCGTTACATCTTTAGAGAAGGGATGAACAGAGCAGGTTTCCAGCTATTTAGTATTCTAGTTAACTGTCACTCAAAAGGAAGAGCTTGTTCTCTTCCCAACCTCATGCTTCACGTTCAGCCTTGCATCTAGCTTTCTCCCAGTCTGCACTGAGATGATTTGGTATGTTAAACAAGTAGGAAACGAGCCAAGAAGAAAACGTGGACATTCTTCTTCTCTGTTAGCAAACTGAATCAGTTTGCTTCCATGATCAAGAGTTTTGAAGCTTGTACAAGAAGGGTGAAAGGATTGAGCAGCTGGGAATTGGTAGATGATGGCTGAAACTTGATTCATATATTTAGGATTTTCTGTATGTTGTAAACTACTAGAAACATTGTTTTACAGGAACTGAGTTATATACAGTGAGAATTCTAAGACCTGAAAGTCTGAACTGCCTATGGCCATCTGTGGTGGAAGATACTCTTTCTGTATGCTTCAGCTCTGTTTTCCAGTAAAAGTCCTAATGGTCCAAAGCCTTCAGGTAGTCCATTACATCTCGGTTTAGATGCCTCAAGTATCTCTGCCCAGGACTGTTATTTTGTGTCCCTTTGCTCCCCCCCCCCTTCCACTTTTAAGAATTATTTTTAAATATTGAGGCTGCAGGCACTTAGTGGTGTGGATGTTTTTGTGTATTGTTTTTTGTTGGAATTGTTATTTTTTTGTTGTTCTTAAATTTGCTTTGTAGTCTGCTGCTGCAGATCTATTTCAGAATGCTTGAAAGCTCATGTTTTGTCTTGTGATTGTCTCATCCCTTGATCTGTGATTTGCATCTTTGCACTTCCTATTATTTCTGACGTAGTTTTTAGAAAGAGAGTGCATCGTTGTTTTCAGCTTGTCACTGCTTAGGTAGAACAACTGGATAAAAGGATTGAAATAGCTATTGCTGTGGTGCATTATTAACGGGATCACAGAATTGTAGAGTTGGGAAAGGACCTCTGAAAATCAACCAATCCAAATCCCTGCTAAAACAGGTTCCCTACAGTAGATTATACAGAAAATCATCCGGGAAGATTTGGAATATCTCCAGAGCAGGAGACTCCACAGCCTCTCTGAGCTGCCTGTTCTAATGCTCTGTCACTGTCAAAGTAGGGTGTTTTTTGTTTGTTTGTTTGTTTGTTTTTTGTTTTTTTCCAATTTTGTGTAGAACTTCTTATTCAGTTCAGCATCAGTTCATGCTTGGTGCCTCTCTTCAGCAGTGCTCAATGACAAGAGCCTGGCCCTATCCATTTGATCCCTCTTTTCAGGTATGTATAAGCATACATAAGATCCTCCCCTCCTCCTCCCCAGTCTTCTGTTCCCAGGCTGAGCAGTCCCAGGTCTCTCAGCCTTTCCTCATAAAGGAGGTGCTGCAGGCCCCTAATTATCTCTGTAGCCCTCCACTGGGCTCTGTAGAAGTTTCCTGTCTTTCTTGAACTGAGGAACCCAGAGTGGGACACAGTACTTTGTGGTTAGCAGCTAGCCAGTTTTTTCCTGGTGGACTGGACTCTATCACTGAGATTGGAGGTTTTTAAGAGAAATTCACACCATTTGTCATCTCACCCCTTTCTCTGAAGATCTTTTCAAGAAGGCAGATTAAATGTGATGGTTTTGCTATCTATTTATATTGAGTCAGCAAAGAATGGCAGCTGTCATTCTGACAGTGAATTATTGCAGAGAATCAGCCTTCTCTCTTACTCTCTGAACTGTTCATGTCTACAGAAAAATATTGGTAGCTGTTTCACGTGTATGAGATAAAGTACACTTTTTAAAATTGAATGTAGACAATTTATTGATGGTTAGTACCTAAAAAGTATTAGTATTGGAAGTATGTATCACTAGGCAAACGATTTGCAAATACCTGTAAAAAATGCTCATTATCCATATGATTTAGAGTATATCTAGCCTGAAGTCTTGGTTTGCAACAGTATTTGAGTTTTCAGGGAAAGAAGAAATTGGGGGCATCAGCCTGCACTGATGTGCTGTATATCACCCTGAGTCTATTGTGCTTTTCAGTCTTTTAATGCATCTGTGCATTACCACGTGCCCCAAGCAGCAATTTCCATTTAAGCATCATGCTGGGGTAATGGATGACTTTGGTCTCCTTAATAGGCCGGACAATCCCGTGCTGTGAGTGTTTTTCCAGATAGTCCTGTGAATTGTGTTGACTGACAGGCGACGCCATATGGAGATAAGCTATGCTTACAAAGAGGGCTTGGAGGGATTAATGAGAGTTTGAAGATCAATTTTGATAGATTTCTGTGATTCTTAGAATATTGGTGGTGACTGACGTTAGTGTAGGAAGGTTTTTTGGAGAGAGCAGCAGTGATTGCACTAAGCGGCATGTTTTACATTATGAATCTCTTGAAGAAAGGTGGATGAGGGCAAATGCAAAGGAACCGTGACAATCATGCAGCTGATGGAAAGGCCAGAGTTTTTTCATTTTTGGTCAAGATTAAAAAAAAAAAAAAAAGTATTGGAAAACTTGTATCAATTTGCCAGAATGTGCTAAATAAAGAAAAAGCACTGGCCCAGTCAAACTCCAACTGAAAGGGTGGATAGCCTTCTCTACAAATGGAGCTAATGGCTTTCTCTATACCTCTACATTAGTTACTCCAGAAATCCTAATGAACTCTCAGACAAATAGACTTCATACTTTGTCAGACGAGATTCTGAGCTTTTGCAGATGAAAAGTGGATATAATGTGATACTTTACTGTGTGTTTTTGAAAGTCCTTTGTTATCTTCCTTCCTTTATTTAGTCTACAGGAATAGACTAAATTGTATCACTTGTGTTCTTCTTTGTATCCCAGATGTTGCAATGGAATGTCATATAGAAAAGCTTTGAACCTTTTTCTTAAAAACCATGCAAATGCTTCTTTTAATAGTTTTTACACTCATATAGATGTCATGTCTGTTTATATTATCTACATCTGTGCTACTTGGTAATTGTTAAACTCATTTCAGCATTTTGTGAAAGCTAACATTTTGAAGGTTTACTACTTGTACGTGATGTGAATTGGTGTTTTATTTGGAAGGCAAATTTCCTTACATCAGAGACTGTAGAAAGCTTTAGGTCGTACTGAATGATTTCATCTTCCTAAAATTCTGAAGCATAAATTCATGTAAACTTTTTATCCAGTATTGGATGTTCCTGAGTTAAGTATGACAAGAGGTGTTTTGTGCCAGCCAGTCCAGCCTGGAGCATTGCTGAACCCCTCAAGGTTTAATGTCTCAGGATTCTATATGGAGCAAATCAAACTAAATGAATGGGAAAATTTCTGGTGATCTTGTATAAGCTGCACTGTTTTATGCCAAGAGCTGCCTTGAAATGCACAAGAAAGTCATTATAAAACCTGCCTGATTTTGAGTTGTACGGTTAGGAGTAGTTTGCCACAGTGTGCATTTACTTATTTTTTTTTTCTTATTTATGAAACACTATTGCTAGATTTAGTCTATGGAAAAGAATCTTGCATCCGGTTTTATGCTAGAACTTGGCTTCTTGTTTTTGATCTCTACAGTAGTTTTATGTCTGGGTAAATGTTAAAGATGCTTTTAATAAATCGTGCTTTGGTCACACGTTAATCTGTATTGAGATCAATGTATATCCATCTTGATATGTATGCTATATTTACCATATTTATTTTTAGCTAGTCATTTTCTTTAAAAGTGGTTTTTACATGTTTCATTCTTTGTTTTCTTAAAGGTAAAGATAAAAAAAGAACTAAAAAGAACTTGAGGAAAAGGAAGTGAGAACTTGCCTGTTTAGGTCTTGAAGTTGAAAGTTAAGGGCTGCCTCCCTCCCAGCCTGAATTTCAGTGTTAAGGATATCTTTCATTTTTATTTTTTCTTTTAATAAATGTATATGTAAAAACAATAATATACCTGGTTTCATAGAGAGGTGTATGCATAGTGACAAAACTGATTGGAGAATGTTGGGGTGGTGGTCTTCTGTCTGTACAGATGTGGTGCATTATAGATTATGTTTTGTCTTAATGTAACTTTGAAGGATAAAAACATTTTCAAGGTGGGGATGTTTTGCTAAACTGTGAAGGTGAAGTAGACGCTGCATTTGTTGAAGCTTCCAGAGAAATTGAAAAAAATGTGTATCTGTCATAGGGCATTATACCTATTTAAAAAGTAGATATACTTTGTAAGCATTTTAAATTGCTGTTCATGTAGATTGGTAGTGCTTTGTTAAATACACACAACTCCACAATTTAAGTGGGGTTTATTCTTGCTTAAATTGTCAAATATCACAAGTGGTTAAAAAAAAAAAGAAGTGTGCGTATGTGTGCATGTGTGTATATATGTAATGGATGAGAAAGGCCTGGCTCAGCTGAGTGTTGTAAAGCAACATTTTAGAAGAACCATCCAAATAACACATTTTGTGTTGTTTCTTAAAGTATTTTGAAACTCCTTTAGCCCCATATTGCCATTACCCTGACAGCTCATAGTTACAAACTGATGGTTTGGTGACAGTGTAGGATAAGCTTCTTATGGATGTGTAGTTTTTAAATTCCCTTAGCAGACATGAAAGACCTTTACTAAGGATAGTAAACTTAATTTTGACAAGATCAGAAAGTCATGCTAAGGAATGCTCTGAAGTCCAACAGACTTCATCTAACAAATAATTCTTATTTTCAAAATACATTGTTATGATATTCTCTGTTGTCCTATGGAAAAGTTCCAATGCTAGTTGCTGTGACATGCACAATATTTGGCAAACTACTTGCATGGTAAACTCATCTAAAATGGCTACTTGGTATGTGGAATTGGGTATTTAAATCACATTTAACGTATGTAAAAATGCATAGGTTCTGTATTTCTAATTGATGTAATGCTATTTAGTAATGAAAAATGAAAGGCATATGTCACAGAATCAGTAATTCTCTTAAAACAGGATGTCATTTGAGTTGCAGTGCTGCCAGTTGTCCTTTTTTAGTGCTTCCATTCAAGAGTTCACTGTAAACTTATGAGTATATGTAGCCAATAACTTTGCTTTAGTGTCCTATTGATTGTGATAAAGCTTGTATATCATTACTGATCTCTGTTTACAACACTTGTAACTTCTGATTATTTTTTTTTTTTCTGGGAGGATAAAGAAGCTTTTTTCCTCTAAGAAAAGTCCACATAATGTTGTGTATAGAGGATTTCTTTTTCTTATAGTGAAGTCATGTATGACTAAGATAGTCCTTGTTCCAAGAAAACAGTCATTTAGAGTCTTACTCATTTGACATAGCTTTGAATTACTGTATAATTTTATAACCTTGCCCAATTGCCTTACGTCTTTTTTCTTCTTTTTCCAGAAGACTTTTTCTTTTCTTTTTGGTTTAATGTCACTGGAAAATATAATTCCTTTTCAACTTGTTGTAGGTTGTATTCAATGTCCTGCAATAAAAGGAGTATTTTAAGAAGGCTAGGCTTTGTTAGTTTTATAATCCATACCACAGCAAGGTAGTTAAGATTGCTAATGTAGTTCACAGCGTGCTTTTTATTAGTTTACCTTGCATAGCTGCATTGAAAAACAAACACGCTGTGCATTATGGAAAGCACCTTTCCACTGATTTGCTTATGTTCAGCCTGGTTGTGATCTCTTAAATACACTGCAGGTCAACTTATTGCAGTACAAAAACATATTTGGCTATGAGTAAAATATTTAATTTTGATGTGCAACACTGGCCTGAACGGAAAGATTTTAAAAGCTCAAATTCCTCCTTTTTGGTAACTTAGTCTACTGAAGTCTGAGTTGAGAAATGTAGTAGGTATGGTTATGGTTAGGTGCACCCTCTCACCAGCATGTATGGACCCTGGTGAGCAGACAGAGCTCTGCTCTTGGGAGTGTGTCTTCGTATGTGTTTGAAGTGTGCTGCTGTGATCTGTCTGCAGTGAGGCAATAATTAGAAACCAAAGCACTGCCAGATGGGTGCGATGCTTTCTTGCAACACCATCAGTGAAAACAGCACCACGTCTGGACTTGTTCAAAGGCCTCTTTACATAGTCAGAATGCTATCAGTAAAGGGAAGGGGAAAAAAAATCTTGTAAACAGCAATTTATTTTTTAATTACAGAATCTATTGCTGCTTTGGCTTGTGATTACACTTCGGCTTTCCCATACTTTTCTCATGAGTAAAAGCAACATAACAAGTAACAAACCCTCCTAACTCAGAAGCAGATACACTATGATCTCTAGGTTAGTAATTCTTGTATTATTGTCAGTAATTCATCAAGACGTAGTTACAGCTGTCTTCACTGCCTGCAGTCAGGAGATTTGAGGTACTGATTAACCTGAATTAGCTTTTTTCTTTTCCTTCTAAAACATTGTGGTCTGTGTTTCAGAGAGATAATCCAAAGCTAGTTTTTTGCAAATGTGAGGAAAACATTAGAAATATATGAGAAGTTTTCTGTGTTCAGTGTAGATGGTAAACTTGTGTGCAGTAACTGAATACACACACACAAGTTCATACAGTTACCCTGCCTAATAACTAGATGTGCATGAATATGCATAACATTCTCTCCAGTTATAAGAAGGTGGGATGACTGTACATGAAGTTCTTAAAATTCCTTGTGTAGAAAATAAATTAGGAAGATGTGTGATGATGCAAATAGCTGACACAAAGCCAGTCAGGTCTTTATAACCCAAAACAAATTAAATGTGTAAATTCAAAGTAGGGGTTTAGGCCTGGCTTTATTGCAGTTTTGGATAAATGAGCTAGAATAATTAATACTGCTAGAATAATTAATACTGCGTAGTTTTCTTAATGTATGAGTGCAATTATTACTATGTAGTATAAAATAATTTGCCAGTATAATTTCTTAATTTTCACTAGCATTGTTAAAAGGGAAAGCATTTTTTTAGGCAGGGCTTGATTATTTCCAGCACGGCTGTATGAGTACAACGTGAACAAATAATTTCAGGGAAATGCAATTTTACCTGCAAAGCAATCTGGATTTGGGTCAGTGGCCAACTAATGAAGAACTGCCTATCATACCTTCATGTGGAGAAAACTAGATGCAAGCTGGTGGTTGCAAAGTCAGTACATCATTTTGTTTGGATTCACTTTGGTGGTGTGTTCTTGAATAATGATATTTTTGAAAGAATGGAGGACCTCAGACTTGTGCAATTAACTGGAAGCGATGAAGAGCATTGAATATATGATGACAAGCACAAGTTCTAATTCATTTCTATTCTGGAAATGATTGTGTGATTCATCTGCTGTAGGGAACTCAGATTTTAGATGGGAATCATGAGAGATGATGTGTGAGTGGTTAAAAGTTTGCTGCTCCCAAGTTCACCAGAAGAACCGTTAGCTGAGAAACCTCTGTATCGTATTTGTAAATTATTCAGTTGTATCATGGTTTGTTCATGTCTGTCATTCTGTGTCCTGCACCAGGTAATGATGGTTTTAGGCACCTGTGTGACACATTGTTCATGAATGTACGTTTTAAAAGTAGGGCTAAAAATGAACATTTTATCAACGCCTGAAAAGGTATGCAAGGGGGGCTGTAAAATTTCCATCCTCAATTGTTTTCAGAGCTAAACTGAATAACCTGAATAACCTGCTGGATTCAAAGCTACATCCAACTTTAACATCGACCCTACATTGAAGGAGTTGAGAGGCTGTAGAGCAGATGACATCCAGAGCTCTCTTCCAACCAGTTCTACTGCTCTAATGTATAGGTTGAAAGCGTGCACCTTCTTCTGTGGTTCTGTCCACTTCTTGTTAAATACATCACTGTGTGGTGGGTTTTTTGGAGGACGTCATGGGATCTGTTGAGGAATAAAAACACATTTGTTGATGACAAAATGTTGGGCAAGTCACAGCACTCATTGTGTACATATGAAGAAGAGTGGCTATGTATGAACCATGCACCTCTTACTGTCAAAAATCAAGATTTTTTTTTTTTTTTAATGATTCTGTGAAGTTGTTCTTACTGGGAGGTACTGATGGCTTTTATCCTGTATCTTACAGTAGAAAGAAAAAAGTCATAAAGGTACAGAAAACTTAAATAATGACTCATGGTAAGTTTTTGGATAAAACGTTTTTGTTTTTTAATTTGAATTCAGTTTTCTTTCAGATGCACACCATTTTTTGGCACAGTGTATTATATTAAGATATGAGATTCGTCTGAGTTTGTTTAAAAAAATTCAACATACATTTTTAAACTAAATTTTTACCTGTTTGACACTATCATGCAAATGTTGAATATCAGTAGCACAGACTGGAGATACTAGGAGCTTGTTGGAAACACAATGACTCCTGAAAGCTCAGGTTCAGTACTTTGTGGTACAGGAGTGTTCTTCAAGCTAACAGTCAGTTAAAATTGCCATAAGTAAAAGCAAACAAACGTTCATAGAATCTGTCATGATCCAGCTTCTAAATTATCTTTGCTTGTGCAAAAGCTTTTGCAGTAGCCTCACAGAAAGTATTTGCATTATTTCCCATTAGTATATTATGGCAGAAGAGTACGTAAGGAATTACATCCTACTGTATTCTTGAGCTCAATTCTTACATGGAATACAAGGTAAGGAATGCCAGAAAACTAAACAACGGAAGAATGAGAAGGGAAGGAGATGAAAAGCTACCCCAGCTGAATCAAGGGTGTGTATAAAGCTGTCTTAGCAAATGCTGCATTCCCGAAAGTGTATTTAAACAAATTATGTCATAGTAGTGTTCTCTAAATGTGAATAAAACCTCACTGTCACCTAGATACTCATAACACCATCTTGTCACTAAGCATCAGTATGTGTATTCGATGTATAAATTGTTTCTAATATACAAATGTATACACTGTGTCTGGGGGTGCACTGTTAGGGTGCAGTTATACCCCTAGCACCTGGGAAACTGGTTGGGCTCCATCTATCATCATGCCACGCCGATTCCCTGCTTGGTTTCAAGACGAGGTTTTAAAATAATTCCATGGAATAGCATAGATGCTGAAAGAAATGCAAATTTCAGCTTTGTTCTGATCATGAGCAAGTATCTATTGGTTTCAAAAATTGTATTTGATGCATCTGATGTTCCGAGATAGTCAGAAATTAATTTATTTCACCTGTGCCTCAGTACTTTCATTTTTCTATCTACTGTTAATTTAAAGAAAGGCTTCATTGCTGAGAAATGGTTCAGCCTAAATCTGGCATTACGATGTGCTTTCCATTTTGTTTTTCCTGCCCAGCCCTGTATTGCGTAAGTGACTAGCAAAGCCCTGAAAGGTGGCACTAGGGACGATGCTTTGGTAATAGAACCGTACGACTGCTGTTAGGCGGAAGCCCTTGAAAAGCTGCACTGAGTGTTGATAACCTGGAGGGGTTTGCAGCCTCCCTGGGCAGCTGCTAGCTGGGAAGCCGATGTTTTGCCACTGCTGCTGCTTGGAGCCTCTGGGCCTGTGGTCACTGCTCCACGAGGGCAATACATAACAGCTGCAGCAGCTGCACTCCTCTTCACCGTGTGTGTTGCTGGAAGGAGCCGTGATTCGATCGGACACCACGTAATCCGCACGGATTGAGATGCTGACATCAGTCGTGTTAATGACATTCAGCCTTCCTCTCACCACTCCTGCCTGGGAGAGGCGAGCAGCCTGAAAGCAGGGCTGTTAGGCGCCCGGAGGCAGAGCGAGATGAATAAAACCGAATTACAAAAGCGGTTCTCCTCTCGCCCCGTATCTTCGCGGCGTTCGTTCTCCCGGCCGCGCACGTAGGTCTGCCTGCATGCCCTAGCGAGCAGGCAGCAGCTCCCGGTGCGGCATCGGCATGGGCCGGGCTGTCGGTAGGGGGCGGGTCACGGCCGGGGGAAAACGGGAGGAAAGGAGAGGTAAAGCGCTGCGGGGCTGCTCTCGGAGGGGGTAAAAGCTAGCAGCTCGGCGGGTGACAGCTGCTGCTCAGACGGACGATAACGCAGCTGGAGTAAAAGCTGATTCTTCCCGGGGGTGGGGGGGAGGGGGGTCCTCTCTAGTGCGAAACTGAAAGAACCGTGAAGTTAAAAGGACGGCGGGCGCAGCAGGGCGAGTGACGGAGCTACCGCGGCTCATCCATCCGCCCGCTGAGAACTTGCGGGTGCCGAGTTCTCTATGCTTACGCCGCTCTCGTACGGCCGCCTCGTGAGGAGCCGGCTCGGCCGCAGCACGTGTGAATAGCGGAGCTCCTCGCTCGGTGCCGCGGCCGCCGACGAGTTAGTGGCCGGGCCCGCTGGGGCTTCGTGTCTGCACGGCGCCGGCAGCGTCCGGTCCGCTCCGTTTCGTCCCTACCCGGGGGCGCCGCGGAGGGCCCAACGCAACCGGCCTCAGCAGCGCGGCAGGAATTGGGGCGGCGGGCAGGCGGCCCCGGCGCCCGCGGTATGGCTGCCGCTAGAGGCGCTGCGCGGCCTCGCCGGGCCGGGAAGAGATGCGGACGGGGCCATTCGTGCTGCGGGAGCGGGGGGGAGCGAGGCTCCGGAGCTGTGCCGGGAACCCGCCGCGGGCGCCGGGGGCCGGAGGGGGGATGGCGGGACGGCGAGCGAGGCCGACGGCGGGCGCGGGGCGGAGGGCGGCGGGACGGCGGTGCGGCGGGGCCGCGGCGGGAGCGCCGGGGGGGGGCGGAGTGGTTGTGGCCGGCGGCGGCCGCCGCGGCGGCGGGGTCAGTTCTCTTTAGTGTTTGCCGATGTTGGAGGCGGCTCCGAAGCGTCCCCGGGAAGCAGGTAACGGGGCCCGCCGGGCGGCCCCGCGCCCCTCCGCAGTGAGAGTAGGGCGAGCGCGGGACGGGGGAACCGAGCCTCGGCCGGAGGGGAGGGGGCTGCCGCAGCCATGATGTCCGGGTTCTGGTCCCGCTTCTCCTCCTCCCCGCTGTCTCCCCTCCCGCCGGCGCGGTGCGGCCCCGGGCAGGACTCCGCCGACCCCCGGGCGCCCTCCTCCCGAGGCACCGCTGCGCCACGGATGGATGGAGGAGGGGGGCGGCGGAGGCGGCACCGACTCCGCCATCCGCCCCGCGGCCCTCGCCGCCGCCACCTCCTCCTCCTCCTCCCTCGGGCGCCGGAGCCGGGCAGCGGACGGCCGCCGCGGGCAGGCAGGTGGGCGACTCGCCGCAGCCCCCGGTCCGGCGCGGCCCTGGCTTTAGGGCCGGGCGTTTGGGCTCGGCTCGGCGGGGCTGCGGGCCGGGCCTGCCCGGAGCTGCGCGGGGAGCCGGTGTGGGCTGAAGCGATCTCGCTCACCTTGGCCTGCCGTCCCCTCGACGGCCCGGTGTGCTCGCTCCGCAGCGGTTCGGAAATTCCTCGTACAGCAGCGTTCGGGCTTCTGCACCTCGCCCATCCATTTGCGTTACGTCCATTGCCTTCGCTTCGTTCACCGTGCTCCTCGCCTGAACTTGGGACAGGGTGCTAAACTTTGCCAGCAGGACTGCGCTGTCGCGCTCCCAAAATGGATGTCGGTGTACCTTCCATGAGGCGGCTGGCAGAGGAGCGGATCCCGGGGCTCAGCGGGCTCGAAGGCTGCGGGGCTGTGTTTGAGGTGGGGTGGAAGGAGAGGGATACGTTTTGCAGCAGGCCGAGGCCCTCCCCGGCCTTCAGGTCTGTGAGCAGAGAATGCTCATCCTGAGTGCGGTGGGGTCTGAATGGGGCCACTGGGTGTGGACCTGCAGCTCATGGTGCTGCCTGCCCAGCCCGCGGTGTCTAAGCAGCACCTTTCCTTGGCAGTGCACCCACCCAGCTCTGCCCTGTGGCAGGCAAGCTGTGCCTCTGCCTGCTGAGGAGTGTCCCCTGCGCAATTACTGTAGTACCAAATAAAGTTTGTTGCACCGAAGAGTGGGTGGAACATCCCTACTGCTTCTCCTTACTGAGCCTCAGTGATTACTGAGGAAATGTGTGTGGATTGCCGCAGGGCACAAGTAAAGATATGGCTCCGGTGTGGCTAGGTGGGGTTGCACTGCGCTCATGTGATAGAATGCAGGTGGCTCCGTGTCTCAGTGACATTACTGCTGCCCAGGAGTAAAGCCTGAGATGTACAGTAACTCCAGGTTGGGAATATTTCCTAAACACTGGGAGATTCCACACAGGCTTTGTTGTGACACTGCTGCCTGTAAACGGTGCCAGGTCTGACAGTTCCCTGAATGAAGGCTTTCTGACATCCAGCAGCGCTGTGTGATTCCCAGCACCGACTTCCAATAATGGATCCTCCAGTTTGCCCTAGAAAAACTCCCGGAGAGGGAAATGCCTGCTCTCACTGTGCTCACTCAGATTCCGGGTGCTGGGAGCTGGAGTGAAGCTGCTGTTTGGTTGTGGTTTGTGAGGGAGAGTGCAATTCAGGTTTTCCTTGCTTTAAGGAACTTTGGTGATATTTGGCTTTGGCAGAGGCCATTCAGTTTGGGTTCTGGTCAGGCTGTGACTTGGGGACTTCATGGAGTTCTAATTCCCAGCTTCAGCTATCTCTTCCCTCAAGAGTAATGTCCAAGTAATATCACATTTGAATAATCTTCAGACCTGAGCTGTGAAAGTGGTTTGCAAAAGAGCTCCCTGATTTTACATGTAGCAAAACTTTGTCAGAGCTGTTCAATGACTTGACCAAGTTTAAAGAGGCAATTAACTCAATCAGCTCCTTCCTTGGAGGCAAATATGAGGGCTGAGTCTCCTGCAGAAGTTTACAAACACAGCTCCTCCACCATCCTGGTGCATGTTGGTGGAGCTGGGTGTACTGGGGTTGTGAAGTGCCACGGAATGACCTTGGAACGGTGTTGCAGAGCAGATCAGCAGTTGCAGCCCTGTTCCTCCAGCCTCTGGGAGGGCTGCACCTGTCATGCTCTGTCTCTTTGCTTTGACCTGCCTGGAGCACGTGGCTATTGATCTGCTAGTCCTCGAAAAGAAGAGAAGCACTTGGATTGATTGTGTCTGGTCCTTCAAAATGCATCCTATTACACTACTGTGCAGCAGAGGAAGCAGATCTTATAAGGTGTGCATATGCAGTGCTAGTTTTGTTGTGTGTTTACTTCATGCATGCCTATAGACACCTGCATAGATTTCATCCATTGGAGAGCTGAATATCTGCTTCTTCACACCATGTGGATATGGTGGGGAAGGACCTAACCTGTGATCTGTAGCATAACTCTAAGAAGATAACTTCAGTTAATAAGCTGCCAAAGCTTCACTTTTCCTTCCTTGGCCATATCAGTCTCCTATCAGCAGCAGCATCAAGGAGCTCCCTCAGATAGGCCTGCCTTTACCTGAACCAATTATGTTATGTTTCTCATCTTTGGATTACCCCCACAGCCTGTATTTCTTACAGTGGTGCCTGATTTTTCTCTGTCTTCCCCAAAGAGGAAGAGAAATTAAGGAGGAGGATGCTTTCCTTTAGCACCTATGGGTTCTGTTGCTGGAGTCTGTGCAGGAGAGCCCTTCAGGTGCTCATGCTTCCCAGTCACCTTTCTGCTGGACTGACCATGTTAGCATCATACCCACGTGAAGATCAGGGTTGTGAGAGCCCATGCTGTGGTCCTGACCTGAACACCCCTCCTTTCCTGCTTGCTGTTCATTGCCTGCTGCTGCAGTACTAACAAGTTCAGGGGTTCTGTTTGGTACGGGGTGTATGAGGTATGAGGTGGAGGTGCTGAGAAGCAGGCAGGGAAGAGAATGAGGTGCACATCTCTGTGCAGAGAGGGAAGATCTGTGATGGTGTAAATGTGAGGGGAGCAGAGCTGGTTGGAGCATGAGGCAAACCTTGGAAAGAGGAGAAGTGGAACCTGTGCATAACAACTAATATATAATAAGAGCCAAGTGCCCTGCTCTTAGTGCTCATGTCTGCTCATTGTCAGGGAACAGTCACCATCACATTATCCAAAGTGTGTTTGTGTTAGAAGAGCAAGAGTTCAGTTAAAACCCGAGAAGCAGTTTGCCGTGCCTTGGTCTGGAAACTATACAGAATAGAAAAACTTGTCACAGGTTCTCATCTGAAAGTGCCTTTTGAAAACCTGTCTCTGGTGGTGTAAGACTGAAGTCACACGTGTGTCTGTAGCTTGCAAAATTGGTTCATACTGTGTCTTGACAGCCAACGTTCTGTTTTTAAGCTGGTGGTAGTTGGAGTGTTTCCTGGTAGTGAAAACTGTGCTCCAGTGCTAATAGTGTCCTGACCTGTGTCATACCTCTTATTTTTGGTTTATTCAAGTATGCTGCTGTATAGTATGTGACTGATATATAACAAATTTATTGATACTTTATCTAATAAAATCAGACAATTATTTCTTTTTCCTAGTAAATAACTTCTTTCATATAAAGTGTTTAATTTTATAGTTCTCTATTCCTATGATCTTCTAATTTAGTCACTGCTGAAATGATAGTGGGGGATTTTTTTTAGACTAATTAGAAGTCAGCATTTGGGCACAGATTTCAGATGGTGCTTGAGAGAGATCGTGGTAATAGCCAGTGGCTGAGTCATACAGCTTATACACTGGGTTGTCTTGCTATCCTTAGATTCTGGAAAAAGGCAGCTTGCTAAGATGTTGACCATAGTACCACACACTCAAAGGATGTATTTACAATCTCTTGAAAATCTCCAAAGGATTGCACTGACGTTGGTTGTGCTTACAGTTTCTCTGCCTGCCAGCTTTGAGGAACAGGGAATTAGTGCTGTTTGCCTCCTGGTTGCAGGAAACGTTTTTGAGGGTAGGAGACTGGGTTGTTCAGGGCAGCTTCTTGCAGTGCAAATGGTCCTCTGTGGGAACAAGAAGACTTCTAGGAAAGTCAAGAAACCTCATTTTTACTGTTACTGCTATTCCTAGTTTTTCTTTTTCTGTTTCTTTTTCTGTTTCTTTTTCTGTTTCTTTTCCTGTTTCTCTTCTCTTCTCTTCTCTTCTCTTCTCTTCTCTTCTCTTCTCTT